>NC_137893.1:140960673-141347888 GCF_963455335.1 Martes martes
ACAACCATAGGCCCCATGCCAAGAGGAGGCCAGACCACACGGGGCCCAGTAAGGCCCTACTCTTTGGGTCACACCAGTCTAGGCACCAAACTTGGGAGTAAACATACCGTCAGAAGATTGCAGCCCAAGCCGCTGAGTCACCCCCACCCAGTCTGTGGATCTTAGCCACTGAGGCTCCCCCATGCCATGCGACAGACTATCCGTCCCGACTGTTTGAATTCCTGATGCGCAGAATCTGGGAGCTTCACATGATGGTGTGGGTTTTGTTTTTGCTCTTGTTTTTTTTGTTTTTAATAATAAAATGGTGTTTTAACCCAAGTTTCTGGGTAATTTTTCATGCAGCAGTTATAACTAGAACAAATGTTTTTGGGGTTTTGATCTATCCTGTCAGACTATTTTCCATGCAGCTTGTAGCTATCTGGCTTTCCACCCAGACCCTAGTAGGGCTCCCGGCTCACTGCACTCTATCCACACTAATACGGTTCAGAATTCGCCTCTCGTCTTGTTTGTACCTTTTTACTACGGACAAGGAATACGCACAGAAATGAGAAAATAATATAGGAACAAAACTTCCGTGTGCCCATCACCCATTTTATAATTCCCACTTTTATTTCATCTCGTCCCCTTCCTAATCCCATCTCTATCAGCAGAAATATGTTATATTTCGATGTCACGCTTCCTCAGTAAATGTACGTTTGCTCCTCTCGGTCCGTGAAGACCAGGACTTGCTGGAAGTAGCTAGGTCAGACAATCAACAACAATGGAATAGAGAAGGAGACTGTAGCTACTGCATCCCAAATGGTTACGATGAGCTGGGCGCTATTTTATTTTTAACTTGTGTATTTATTTAAGTAATCTCTACACCCAACATGAGTCTCAAAGTCATGACCTGGAGATGAAAGATGAAAGATGCTCTTCCAACTGAGTCATCCAAGGGCCCCATTTTCTCTCTTTTCTTCCTTTTTTTTTTTTTTTAAGTAAGCGCTTTGCTCAATGAGGGACTTGAACTCATGACCCCAAGATCAAGAGTCGCATTCTCTACCGACTGAGTCAGCCAGGCGTCAGAGCTAGGCACTATTTTAAACACATCGCCCATAATCACTCATTTAAGCCTCACAGAACTCTAATAGGTAGGTAAGATGAATTACCATCATCTCATCTTATAGATGAGGAAATCGAGGCCCGGGAAATGAAGTGACATGTTCAGGTTTGCACAGCTAGCTACTAAGTGGCAGAGACAGAAGTTGAACCCAAGCAGTGTTTCTCCAAAAGCCCATGGAGTCATCACTCTACTGCCTCACAGCTCCTGAGGGAGACCAACGTCCGTGCCTGGTTATAGCAAGTCAGTTTGTATGGCACACTGAAATGATTCTCTGCTCCACCACAACCCCCTGGTCAGTGGGGAGAGATTTGAAATGGAGATAATATACGGTGCCACGTGCCCAGATGGCTCACGTCGAAGTGTTGCTGGCTCGTGTGTGGACCCCCGTGAAGAAAAAAGCCAGGTCAGAGAAGAGGCAAATGGGGTCTTAGCCTGATAAACTCAGGGTTTCTACTGTATATGGAAAAGGTCCCGTTCCTGTTAAAAGGAAAAAATACAACTTCTGGACAACTATGGAGCAAAGAAGCTGCCTCATTGTTAATTCCTAAGAAAATGATAAAAAGTCAAAGCGAGTCCTCCAGAAATTCTCCAGCAGCAAATGAGGAAAGGGGCACACTCGGATGTCATCAACTTCAAAAAAGGTGGTCCGGGATGGACACACGACTCGGGAGCTCAGCAGGGCGGCTTGTTGGTAGGGCTCCCAACGCGGGCTCCTTCTCCCGGAGGATACGAAACGCTAAGCATCGTCATCAACCCTCCAATCGGCAAACCGCCCATCCTCGCGTTGTCGCTATCTTCCCTGGTGGCAGGGAATGACAATTGGGTGAAACGTTCCACAGGGACAGCGCTGGTGGGAGGGCTCCAGGCCTGACCTCCTAATGACAGAGGGATCCAAAGCCTGTGGAAATGGAATCCACCAGGTGGAAAGAACCCTCTGAAACAGAACCGAGCGCAGAGCCCCGGGTTTCCATTGAAGAATGCGTGCCACGGCCGCTGAGCCCCCTCCCATGCCCACTGGGCGCACAGAAACAAGAACCACGGAGCCCGCCCCTTAGAGCACTTTGGGGAAAACAAACTGGTCTCAGATAAGGGTGGAAGGCAGTCCCGGAGTCACCCACACTCCATCAGAGCAAACAGGGGGTTTGACAGAGCTGCCGGAACTTGAGCAAGATGAAAAGAGGCCCCCGGGGCCTGCAGGGCTAGGGGAGGCCCCGGGGGTGGGGGGGTGGGAGTGGGGGGCGCACAAAAACAGAGTCTAACAAAAGACAAACACACCGCAGACCGTGTGAGCGCTTGACTCAAGGGAAAGAAAGAATTGCCCTTGCCGGAGGCTCAAGGGCGAGACAGAGCCACCCAGTGATCCGGGCCTTCAGAAGAGAGTCAGTGAGGACACCCATGGGGGCCACCCTCTTAAGGCTCAGCCAGGGAGGTACGGGTCCATGTTCCTTTGTGCGATTTAAGCGAGGGGGGCAGCTCCAGGCTGAGGATCCCTGCTGAACCTTTCAGAGAGAAGACGGCTATTTGAGTAGCACTGTGCAAGCTACGAAGTTTTATTTTAATGTATTAAGTCATTTAACCCTTACAGCAGCCCTATGAGACAGTCACTATTATCATCTTGTTTTACAAACGGCACAAGGCACACACAGCCCGCAAGATGGTCTGGTTCCAGAATCCATCCTCTTACCTATTATACTACTTGCTAGCTTTTACTAAAAAAAAAAAAGAAAGAAAGAAAAGAAGAAGAGAAGAGAAAAGAAGAGAAAGGAAAAGAAAAGAAAAGAGAAAAAGAGGAGGCGGGAGGAAACCATTTTGCTCTTCTTCTGAAGCAGGATAAGCCCATTCTGTACCCATTCAGGTAGACAGGAGAACGAACCACAAGCTTCCCATCCAGGGAGAAGAATTCTTTGATTTTTGCTGTCCATTCCTCTCCCCCAGAGAGTAGCTGGGGAGCAGCAGGGGCCTGCCATCTGCTTACACTTTCTTTTGCTCACAAACCTTGCTTTACAGGTAAAGAACCAGTTGCAATTAATCCGGTTTCTATGAAGTGTTCCAGATCTTTCTCACAGGTAAGTGCAAATCCCTTCCCCAACAGGTTTAGCTTCCCAGGCCGTGGACTACACCCATACATAAAACACCCACACGGGCACACACGGCTCGCAGCCACGTTTTAACACAGACACAGTTATGACTCACGAGTAAGCTGGACCATAACTTCGGCCAGACGTAGCATAAGCATGGATGTCCTCCATATTCTATTAGAGCGCACAAACATGACGCATAGTGGATTGAAGATTAAATTAACAGGAGGCAGAATAGGCCATTTATTGTAATGAATTCCTGATGGGAGGGATCTGTCTTGTAGTCACTAGATTACTGTGGGGAGTGCGATATTCCTCCAATTAACAATCAGCCCAATAATAAGCCCCAACATTGCTCCCAGAGAGCCATCTGGCCTACAAAGCAGTGATTTAGAAGCTTTCTATCTGGGCTCAGTGTCTTGTGTTCTAGAGCTCATTGCCCTAGAATAATTCCCACATGTGAAGGATGATGGATTTTGAAAGCCCCAAGAAAGCACCTCAATTGTATCAAACTCCCCAAAACCTTCTCTAAATTTTTAATATATGCATGTATGGAAAACTTGTGAGGATAGGAAGGGTGGAAGTCTATGATGGCCCTACCTCCAATGGTCTATTACTTATAAATATTTATTCTTCATCATCATCATCATCGCTTTATCTATGGCACACCCACCTGCGGGTACATGTAAGGTGTTAATTGTGAAGAGAAGAAGGGGGAGGGTCCCAGTGCCCTCCTATGGAGGATAGTGGCTGAAAGCCATATTGGCACAGCTAGAACTCCCTCCCCAAGGCACATAGGCTTGAGACGGGAAATGATCTCACATCGTGGGAGCCTCTGAGGCCACCACTGAGGCCATGAGTGTTTAGATGGATTTAGAACAAGTCAGTAAGAGTTACTATGATTTAGAAACATGACGGGTCCAAAGGTACTTTAGGTGTGTGTATGGTTAGGGGACAGAGAGGGAGGTATATCATGGGAAGAAAGAAGCAGAGTGACAAAACAAGAAAGACCAGGGGGAAACAAGTCCATGGACATCGTAACAGTAGAGTTGCAAGAAGGAAGGGGAGAGTTAAAGGTGTCCAAATATCAAGCTTCTTGAAACATATATTCCTTTAGAAACAAGGTCCCTTTGGATCCTACACATTCCCTCCTTCTCTCTCACCAGCAGTCCCTGCTTGATTCCTAAATCTGTTCCCTTCGGTATAGACTCTTTGTCTTTCAACTACCTGCTAAACAATTTCACTTGAATGTCCCATGGACCCAACCGAACCCTTCCTTCCCGCCTTTATTCAGCGATGTGCGGTGGGACTCACCATCATCTAACAATTACCCAAGGTTGAAACCCATGTGTCATCTTTGATAAGTCCTTGCCTCCAACCTGCATTTCCAATCCCTGAGATGTGCCACTTCGGTTCCTGCTTGTTCCTCGCATTCATTACCCCCCTTTCCAGCCTGGGTTTCTGATGCATCATCTCTCTCCTCTACCATCACTCTGGTCTTCTGTCATCGCTCTCCCCATCTCTGGTCCTGCCTTCTCAATCCATGCTTCCCACAGTCTCAGAGTCATCTGATGGCCAAGATCACCATTTCACGGTCTTGTTGAAAACCATCCATCTGCTGTCCCTCATTCAGGGACCCTATGGAAACAACCTGAGTGCCCACTGGTGGATGAATGGGTAAAGAAGATGTGGTATCTATGTATGATGGAATATTACTCAACCATAAAAAAATAAGGAAATGTTGCCATGTGCAGCAACATGGATGGATCTAGACAGTATTATGGTAAGTGAAATGTCAGACAGAGAAAGATAAATACCATTGATCTCACTTATAGGTGGAATCTGAAAAAACAAAAAATGAACTCATCGATACAGAGAACAGATTGGTGGTTGCCCAGAAGCGGGGGAGGGCGGCAAGAGGATGAAGCAGGTCAAAAGGGAGAAACTTCCAATTGTAACATAAAGAAGTCACGGGGAGGCCATGTACAGTGTGGTGTACATTGTACATCACAATACATGGTGTTTTGCATGTATAATAGCAATTGTACATGCTATTGTACAATCAGCAAATTATACAATTTGCTGATTGTACAAGAGCAAATGCATTGCATATTTGAAAGTTGCTAAGAGAGTCGATCATAAAAGTTCTACCACAAGAAAAAAAATCTGTAGCTATGTATGGTGATGGATCACTTCACAATATATACAAATACCAAATCACTATGCTGTACCCCTGAAACTAATATAATGTTATATGTCAATTATATCTTAATGAAAAACAAATTGTCCATTTGCTGCCCATGATCCATTGGATAAATTTATGTGGGCCTTCCATCACCCAACCCCTGCCTCCCTCTTCAATATGGTCTTGATGCTCCCTTCCCCAAACTCAGCAATGAACTTCATGAGATTCCAATCACACTGTTTTATTTCTCCATATCTCGGCTCTTGCCCCCTCCCTAAACCAAGCCTTGGCCCAACTATCTCACACCTGTACTCTAGAACCCATATCCACTTTGTTTTTTCTAAAAAACTTATCTGATCCTTCCAGACTAGTTTCCCTCCCCAGTTAGATACTGATTCCCTTTCCAGTTAGGTACTAGTTTTCCCTCCCCAGTTAGGTACTGGTCTCCTCGAAGACCCACAGGATACCTTTTATTTGTCCGTCCAGGTCCGCTCTACCCTCCTCCTTCCTGCTCTGTTCCAGGAGGCCCATGTATAGACAGCATCCCCTGGCTTCCTCTTCCACTGGTTTCCAATTGGTTGGGAAAGGGCACTGCAGGGTGAAGAGAGTCAAGGTATTTATACCCCAGCTTCCTCCTTGCCAGGTTGCCATCAGCTGACTGTGCCCTTGAACTAAGGCCACACTGTCTCTACATAGCTTGCTGGTACTTCTCTGTTTCCCACGTTCCAGCAGCTACGCCTCCCATCCTCTCCTCATTTCAGGTCTAAGGATGGTAATTCCCACTATTATTAGCCTTAGGGGACTACACTATCCCACGCTGTTCCCCTAAACTCTACATTCTCCTCAGATGACCCAATACGCAGTGCCATCTCTTTTCTGCTGGGATTCTAACTGCTACAAGGACAAAGAATGCCTCTTATCTATCTCTAGAGCCTCAAATTCAGCATAGAGCTTGGCATACAGTAGGTGTTCAGTAATGGTAGAACGAAAGAACGTGTCATCTTGCTGGAGTTTACCAAGTCGTGCCCAATCCAGCTGTGTTTGAGGTAACAGAAAGTGGTGGTAATGAATGAAATCCTCGAACATAGGTTCAAGGGAAGTCAGAAGAAGGTGCTTCCAAAAGCACTGGAGGGGGATGAGCCTCAACAATTGGTTAGGACTAGAGGAAAGAGGGGAGGGTCCGAATCTTCTGGTAAATTTAGAATGGAAGTTTGCCTTTGGAATGTGAGGAAGTTTGGAACCATTGATGTGAAAGATAGAGAAAAAAGAAGTGTCCGTTCGCAGGGAAAGTGGAGTTGATGTTAGAATTTTTTTCTTTTGCATCTGCATATATTTATAGTAGGTCAGGACAGCAATTCTCTGGCTTGGAAGCAGGAACAGAATTCAAATAAACATTGTACTGAACACTCCCACGTGGCAGGCATTGTGGTAGATCTGGAGTCACAGACATGACTGAGACAGTTTCTATCCTTGTAGGGAGAGGGAGACAAACACATAAACAGATCTTTAAGGCCACCTGGTGAGTATGACAGTCTGTGGAGAGCACAGACAGACTCGGGAAGGGTTATCCAACCCAGCCTGGGGGAAGAGGCAGCGTGACAGAAATCCAGAAAGACTTCCTGAGCAGGTGAGCTCGGAGAGGCATCTTGAGTCAGCCAGGCAAAGAAGGGTGGCCTAGATTTCGGCATAAGAAGAATGAGCAGAGGAGAAGATCAAAGGGGTGAGAATCACAGGACCCACACACCTGACATCCACCTGGAGATCTAAACACTACGACCTGAGTGGGAAACTGTTGTGTTTTATCATTAGTTTTCATTATGAAGATATCTTTTTTTTTTTTTTTTTTGAGAGAGAGAGAGAGAGAGAGAGAGAGGGAGGGAGAGAGCAGGGAGGGCAGAGGGAGAGAGAGGCTCTTAAGCACGTTCCAGGCCGAGCGTGGAACCTGACGTGGGGCTCGACCCCACCACCCTGAGATCATGACCTGAGCTGAAACCAAGACTTGGATGTTTAACCAACTGAGCCACCCAGATGTCCCCAAAAGATATCATTAAAATATGTCCATTAATTATCTAAAGAAACCAAAACAAGTTTTCAGAGTGAAAGTAGTCTGCTTTCTCCTCACTATCAATCCCCCTCCATTCCTCACAGGTAAATCCCACTAACACCCAGGCAGGTTTCCTGGATTTTCTTCTGTGGGTGCTGAAATAATATTTTGGTATATTAATCAGTGTGGTTTTGTCCTTAATATTTGCAGCAATTTCTGATTTTTTTTTAAAATTCCTGGGATATTTTTACTCTTTTGGTCCTACGCCCCATATACACCCAGCATTAAAGCAGGACTAAAAGGCAGAGAGGTTGCAGGAATCAAGATGACACATGATCAAAGCTGTGAATCCTAAAAACCTGAAATAAAATTCCCAATTCCCAAATCTCGATGTTGTGTGTCTAAATCAAATCCCTGAAATATTTGCAGCACAAACAGGGGTTTGGATATAAAATGTGTGAAGAGGCCAACTTCTTTGCCACCAGAGACTGGTTAGGAATTGGGGATATAGAAGGGACAGGATGTGACAGGAGTCTGTGGGAGTCAGGATGAGGGCAGAACCTGAAGCCACCACGTCCATACAAGAGGAGAGATTCTACCTTCCTCCCTTTTGAGCAACAGAGAGTTCCGGGCGGCCATGGAGGGTCTCCACGTCTGCAGAGGATTCAGCAACCCTTTGAGTAAACGGAGCCAACAAACACTCTAGTTGTTCTTCTGGTTGTCCTGTGGCAAGGGCTTTCTATAAACAACAGCCAGCTGGACAGCCACCAACTGTCCAACAGCTATGGTGGCTGTTTGTGCCCTAGAACTTTGCCCTTTCCAAAGGTTCAGGCCATTTATAGACCTCCAAGATGGAGCCAGGATACATAAGGAACGGTGATGTCGGAAAGCAAGCCCCTGCCTCCATACAGGGTGGCCTGAGGACAGCCAGCTTGAGACCCCTTTACCACCTGGCAGAGGCGACCACAGCCCAGGAGACATCTGCACACAAGTCCAGAGAACTTTCTAACATAATTGTCTAACGCACGGGTCATCCTACGCAGACTATCCCATGTTTTAATAGTTTTAACTTTCAGCACCTGGAACAGTTTAGGCAAAGTCAAGTCCTCAATAAATATTTGTTGAGTCAATGGACCATGTATGGGTGATCTTTCCCAGTAGAGTGTACAGACTCCCATGATATTTTAACTGGCGGCCCAGTGTTCTATGATATGATACCATCTACTCAACCATTTTCCCCACTGAAAAACGTTCTGGCAGGCATATTTCTGTAGGTACAAAGTACATTGGCTTAGCCAAAGTACATAGACGTTTTGAAAGATACTGCCAAACTGTCCTCTGAGAAGGATACACTGATTTACACTCAGCAAAGGTAAATGATATGATAGCCAATGTTAACTGAGAGTTTATTGTACCCAAGGCAACTTCCCAAATATTCTGCATGGGTTTCTTAGTTTATTCCTTCAAACAGTCCTTTGAGATAGGTACTTCTGTCTTTTTACATTTTATGTAGAGATGGAAGCATAAACAAGTCAAACAGCTTGACCAAAGTCAGGATTAGTAAACTGGACTCCGGACCACATGTCCTTACGCATGTGTTTCTCTAAAGAAGGGTGTCTGCTATCCTACATCTTCAATAATAATAGGGGATTATGCACTTCTGTCCATCTCTTAGGAGATAATGTGGGCGAACAGACTGTATGAGCTCAAATGTGGATGCAAAGGAGAAAAGATTAGAAAGCTGATTCCATGCAGCTATGTCTCCACTAGACCGAAGTTTTAATATTTTTGTGATGAAACAAAAAGTTCTAATGTTCTTGCTGACAAGGTGAGAGTATCCGTTAGGGATCTGAGCAGCCAACAGCGGAATCCAGTTTTTTGAGCTAGTTTCAACAGAAATGGATTTATTGTTTGCTCTCTGGGCTTGTAGAATTTCCGAAAGGGTCAGAAAGAAGTTGGCAGGCACACAGCCAGGAACAATGCCACCAGGAAGAACAGCCAACCACACTAGGAGCCCGTCCGACACCAGGGAACCTCTTAGCTGCTTGTTGAAGGCTTGGGACAACAGAGTTGTGACCATCAGTCTCCACCACAAGCTCCTAGCTCCCAATGGGCTGCTAGTTCATCTTGTTCATGCCACCTTCCAAGTTTCTGGGGGAAGCTACTTGCAAAAGAGCCTGAGAAATGGATGTTTAGCTTGCTTGCCTCGGCAGTACAGTCCAGAAGGGTTTGGAGTATGTCCTACACGAACGGTAGATTCTGCTACAAGCATACACATTTTTCTCCCTAGGGATTCAATAAAGTTTTGCCCTCTGTGAATAAGAGGACAGGGGGGAGATGTGATCTAGAAGTATCTTTATTTTTCTTGAATTTTCCTCTTGCAATTTGTCCTAAACATGAGGGCAGGGTGGGAACTAGAGGGTCATGCTGTAAAGGGAATGAAGAGAAGAATGGGACCAGTAAAGATTTCACATTCTCGAAGCAAGATCATTGATCACCTCCTCTAGAGATGACTTCTCTGCTCCTGAAAAGTGCACTCCCCACCACCCTTCCCGTCTGCATGGCTTCTACCTAGGACCTTTCTTATTCATTCATTCTCCTGAGGATTCTGTCACGACGACACTTCCCCAGCCAAATGTGGCTGGTCTCAGGACGGGCACCTGACCCGAATGAAGACAAGAAGTGCCTTTCCTAGTAGTTTTCTCAGTCTGCAGAACCCAGAAGATAGGAAACTAAGAAGCTATTGGTAGTACTGTGTCTCGCATGCCAAGGAAGCCAATCTGCAGTGAAAGAAATGTAGCCAATCCAAAGGAGAGAAGACAGTTGGACAGAGAGTTCCAGTAGGGTATGGGCTTCTGGTTCAAGCAGTTCCTGAGACCCAAGTGCCTTGCACTCTCCTGGTGACTTCCCCTATCTGATCAAGTTGAAGACACCATCAATTAAAAGAGGTACCAGTTCGTTAGTATGTATGTTATGTAAATACACTTACAGTTAACCATAATGTGCTATTGAGTGGTAGACTCATTTTATTGCAGAGATATTTTAAAAAACTGCCAGGCAAATTTTAGAACCAATGAAGTAGCTATTTGACTCCTCCTTGGAGTTTAAGCAAATACAAGTTGGCTTGATTGAGTTACAATCACAGCAAGTATGGGTGAATGCAGTGGAAAGATACGTTCTGACCCGGGAACAGGATAATGTGAAAAAGACATGGCAGTAAGGGAGAGGAAGAGAGAATCTCAAGCAAGCTTCACACCTGGCATGGAGCCCAATGTGGGGCTCGATCTCATGACCCTGAGATCATGACCCAAGCTGAAATCAAGAGTCAGGGGCTTAAGTGACTGAGCTACCCAGGTGCCCCTGCAATAAGTAGTTCTTAAGGGAAAAATGATATCATGCAAGAATTACAAAGAGCATACATTACCTCGAAAATAATGGAAATTGCCAGTGTCCTCCTTTATTCCGCCACTGTTACTACAAGGAGTGATCCACCTGGAGGTGAAGAAAGACTGACAGTGATGATGTCAAGCAAGTGTCAAGTGTCAGGTGTCAAGCAAGTCCATTAAGGTGCTTTCCTATAATTATTATTCATAAAAACAATTTTGAACATTGGTTAATATACATGGGCATCTTCTCAAGCTAGAAGTTAGCAAGTCCTCAGAACCTACCCTCCTAATATAACTAAATTGTTTTCTAATTTGTGGTAAATGAGTGACTTAAATGGAAGAAAGCTTTGAAAGTTCACAAATAAGCAAACTTTTTTTGGGTAAGCCAAATGTAAGCTCAGATTTACCTTTGTCAGTACAGGTGAAGGACCCTATCTGAAGGCTATGGAAATTTATACACACTTTACAAACAGTTGTTCCGTCGCAAAGAATTTCCGGAGTTTACATGAGAATTTTTCTTACAGACTCAACTGTCCTATAGCCCATTTCTACTTTAAATTTGGCTTGTGGTATTGCTTCTGCCGTAGTGTGAGCTGTGAACTTACATAGTCTGCCAGATGGCAGTGGGAAGCCCATTAGTTATGCATCACACATCCTGATCAAAACTGAAAGAAATTATGCTCAGATTGAGGAGAGATGCTTGAGAGTAAGGCAATGATTAGAATTTTCTGTATTTTTACAGAAGATTTCACATAATCATTGTCCATAAATAAACTCATTCTTATGATCCCGCAGACCCAAATCTGGGATAACTTCCAAAGGAGCTCCTCTTGTGCTTTGGGTCAAAACGTGCACGTTCCCATGATATTCATTAGAGAACGCTATAGAGCAGATGCCCTTTCAAGGTTATCTCGAGAAGTCTGAGAATCAGAGTGTAAACTAATACATTAAATGTTGTGCCTTCCAGAGGAGGTCTGTTCTTTAATAGGTCCTGGAAAGGAAATAGAGGAATTCAGTTACAAAGGAAGCTTATTAGAATCTTTGAGAGAACAGACTTGATGAAAATATATGGGAAATGCTGTATATAAATACCGTTGATAGAAAAAGTCTAAGTAGTATTTTGAAGGGGGCTGAGGGACCCGAAGTGTATAAAATAACATTATCTGATTGTAAAGTTTATCATCTCTGAAATAAA
Source organism: Martes martes (assembly GCF_963455335.1). Taxonomy (NCBI): domain Eukaryota; kingdom Metazoa; phylum Chordata; class Mammalia; order Carnivora; family Mustelidae; genus Martes; species Martes martes. The sequence goes on from NC_137893.1 coordinate 140,972,664, forward strand.
ATATAAGATGGTGTTTGTTGCTGAACAAAATCACGAGATTGTATCATAACCATACATTACCAGCTATCTGTGGAGTAGAAGACATTTATATTAGGGCTGATTCTAACGTACTCTTGTGAGAAAAGATCTTCCTTTTTATGGCTCAAGGGAGCCAATCACTGTAAATATGTCCGCAGAAGCCAGTCCCAGCTCTGCTTTGAATTGTCTTTTTGGCAAGGAGTAAACTGATCTATTTTTCTAGTTCTTGGTTTCCCCATCTATTAAATAAGGGAAAGAAATACTTGTCTTTCCCCATCCACTGGGACGCTGGGAAGAAAAATGTCGGAAAGAGACGTTTCAAAGGGGGAAAGCTCTTTCTTGGATGAAGAAAAGAAAAAAACCCTTTCTGCCCTGTCCCCAAGTTTTCTGAGAATGCTAGACTACATCAATAGACATTCACTGAGCATCTTTGATGACTCTCACAATCCTTGGAATCCAAAATCAGCTCTGAGGGAAGCTTGGAAGACCATGAACCTACAGCGGCAGTAGAAGAAACAGGGGACACAGTGTAGGCAGCTCCAGTGAACGTGGCCCTCGAGTTGTGAGGGATATAAGGTGTAGACTCCCTGCTCTCACGGTGCATCCAATCTAGCACCCAGGGGAGTCTTGGAGCTGCACCTTCCCAACCTGCCTCTCCATCGCCTCCAAACACCGAGATCTGCCTCTCCCCAGGTCTAGCGAACTGGGGCGTCTGGAAGGAAGAGGGCAGACCGGGAGAGGAGCTTGGATGACAGCACTGAACGCCCCATTTGAACTTGTATTTGAGTGTGATTCTACCATTATTTACATTCAGCAAGATGTTGTTTGAAAAGAGAATTCAACATCTAAAACAACAAAACAAAACAACCCTTTGATTAAAAACAAAAAACAAAAAAAAATGTGGGTCTAACGGGTTTCCTCACAAGCAGGAAATTGTTTCCAGAGTTTCTTCTGTTCCTTCCACAAATATTTACCGTATGCCTGTTGTGGCACTAGGGTCTCAGAAGAGTGTACATCTACTTCCAACGTGGAGGGAGACGGGGTTCGGTCCCACAAGGCTGCCCCCACACCCGCACCTCAGACGCCCATCCCACACCCAGGGTCTCCCGTTTGCCTCTGACCAGCGACTTCCCCCCTGGGTTTCATTAATTTGCTAGAGTGGCTCACAAAACTCAGGGAGACAATTTACTTACTAGAATCCTGGTTAATTATAAAAGGAGGCAACCCAGAACGAGCCAGGTGGAAGAGCTGCATAGGGCGACGTGTGGGGAAAGGGCACGGAGTTTCCATGCCCTGTCCCGGCCTGCCACTCCCCCCAAACCTCCACGTGCTCACCAGCCCAGAAGCTCACCGAAGCCCGTCCTTGTGGGTTTCTCCTGGATACTTCAGCACTTAGCCGGGATTGATTAAATCATTGACCGCTGGTGATTGATTCAACCCACAGCCAAGGGGTAGGGCTGAATAGGAGCCCTGTGCCAGAAACAGAGACAGAGACCAAATACACATTTCTGGTGATAAATAGCACCAGATATCCCAGGTCTCAGCTGTGACAAAGGACAAAGTCCCAGCTCTCACGAAGCTATCATCCACAGAAACCGAACCTCCGGGCCCCCAGGTTTTGTTTTTCTAGGTTTTATTCTTTAAGAGAACCAGATGTTCCTCCCAGAATTTCACATTCTTTCTTACCCCACCCCCTTTCCGCCACTCTCTCCTCCCTCCAGAAAGTCATTTCTATTTATTTGCAAACACAGATTTTAACGTTTGCTCATCTGAAGGATATTAGTCCCTGCGTATCTGTGCCATTGGTTCTGAAGCCGGCGGTGCATGAAACCAGGACTTGTGCTTGTTGCCTGGCTTGATTTCCTTCTGTTTTATATTCAACATGACATGTCAGAAATGGGTCTTAGAGCAGGATGTTTATATGTACATACTTTGGGTGGATTTGACCCGATGGGCCGTGTAGACATAATCAATCCATCGGCAGACATTTCTGGAGACGTTCCTGAATGTATAAAGCAAGGTCCTCCTTCTCAACAAGCCTCTCCAGCTTCTTGTGAGGGGCAGCTCTGTAAGGATCCCACAGGCCTACCCCCCTCCCTGTGGTCATCTGAAAAGAGAAGGAAGGATGTTAAAGGTGACAGGCAGATTATCTCCTCTTGTAGTTCACAGTCAAAAGGATGACTACCTCAGACTGAACAGTTTCACAGGGGGTCCTGGGTGTGTGTGTGTGTGTGTGTGTTGCAAGAACAGGACTAATGGGTACCTAGAAGGATCAACTTTTCACTGTTCCTGGTGGATATCTCACCAGCTTTGGGCAGGATGAAAAAGGTTAACTCTAGATAAAACCAACTACGGGGAAGGTGGTCCTCGGAGGGTCTCTTTCTCCTTCGTTCTCCCTGTCCCCTCTCTGCTGACCTTGCTCATCAACACCAACTCCCGTCTTTCCGCTCCTAGAATACTGTTACTCAAGGCCCCACTGGGTGTCCTGCCTCCTCACTACGGTATGAAGACAGCATTCGTACCCATCCCCACCGTCATTCGTCAATGGCAGGGCTCCATGTGCTCTCTGGCGGGCGGACCTTCATTCTTCCTTGTTCTGGAACATCATTCCTAAAGCTGGCTAGCCCGAGGGAGGGGATGACCTTTCCAGATAGTGAAGGACCACTGTGCAAGTAAGAATGTTGTCCAGGTAAGAATGTCATTCGTCGAAGGACATTATCCACATTAAGGACGTTGTCCAAATAGGGAGTCTACTGGTCTCTCCAACAACCCTCCATGCTCTTATTATTGTGCCTTCTCCACCAGCAAAATGAGTCTCTCCAATCCAGATTCTTTGACATTGCTGGTCAATTTTAGCAGATCAAGGAAATTATTCCATGCTCACCAGTTAAGGAGACAAGAGCCATGGAGAATCGAAGCCCTCATCTTTTACCTCTCTCAGGTGTCCTAATTATTACAATCTCTACAGAGAACCCCCTCATCTTTGTTCTCTAGCCCAAAGAAATGACTCTAAGGGAAGGAATATTAGGCCAGGGTAGTTAAGATAGGAGATCCATTAAAACTAGAAGGACCTTTACCTCAAAGTATTACATACAGGTCACCCCAGCACAAAACTAGCTCAATGAACAAAATTCAGTGACCTTCTGACAAGCCCTCTTCCACAAGGAGAGAAAAAAATTAATACACACTTCAAGTAGCATTCATGTTTTGTAAATTTTCTGCCGTAGCTTAAGTTGAAAATGTTCCCATACAACAACAATGTGTAAATATTTCTTTCTATGTTTTCAACAAAATAACCTCAGAGTTAAAAAATTTTTATAATAAGATGTTGAGGAAAATAACCTCAGGGATTAAAGATCGACTATTTTCTCTTAAACCAAGGATGTATTCTTTTTCTTTGACCTCTTAAATTCTCGTTGAGTACTGGAAAGATAAAAATCATACCATCTCTGGCTTCTTAACGAGCTTTTGCTTTGCTTTGAGCAACTTAAGATATAAACAGGAAATGTCACCCTGACCAAGAGAATATGATCACTTTTTGTGAGTAAGTCGTTAGCAAAGCTTTTACCTCTCTTATGTAGAATTTACCTGGTGTAGTGGTATCTAGAGACACTGTAGCTTGGCAGGTTAAAAACAACAGAAACTTATTGTCTCACAGTTCTGGAGGCTAGAAGTCTGAAATCAAGATGTTGGTGGACCACGCTCTTCTTTAAAACTGAAGGGAAATCCTTTGTTGTCTCTTCTACCTTCTGGTAGTCGGCAGGCAAGCTTTGGCATTCCTTGGCTTGTAGTTACACGCCCCAATCTCTGCCTTCATCATCAGAGGACATCTTTCCTCTGTGTCTTCGCATGGCCATTTTCTTAAAAGGATACCAGTCGTATTGAATTAAGGGCTCACTCTCCTCCCGTATGACCTCATCGAATTTAATTGATTCTATCTGCAATGCTCCCATTTCCAGATGGAGTCACATTCTGAGGCTTCAGGGGTTACAACTTGGACACATCTTTTTTAGGGGGACACAATTCAACCCATGATATTTGGGATCTGTGATTTTATTTGAGAATGACTTGGAAACCAGGCGTTGCTCTCTAGAGAAGCTGGCTTCTCAGGTTAGACTAGCGTTCCACTTTCAGAGCGTGTCTATAGGCCACTGGGCTCCCCTTTAGAGTGTCACAGTGTGTAGAAGGATCACTGAATCAAGGGTATGAACCCCCGAATCAGAAACTTTGTCATCTAGCACATATGACGCTTTGTGCTTGACGTTATATATCTGTCATCTGCTGTGTTAGAGAGGGTAAAAAGCCCTAAGTATTATAGAGGATAGAAGCATCTAGCCTTGCTGTTTATTGTGAGTATATATTTGTTTAAACTTTAAAGGAGACTGTATCTGTATATTACTTGTAAAATTAGAATATTTTAATGTAAAAGCATAAGGCCTTATCATCATAAAGTGCTCACAAATTAAGATATTTTTATATTTGATAAATCATAACCAATGTCTTAAAAATATTGAGATTCCTTCCAAAGTACCTACTGCTTATCTTAGATTTTGCTTGTGCAAGTAAATGGCATTTGAGACAATTGTCCAGGGCACTGCCATAGGTCCGCATTCTACCTCTTTCTTTTCTTCCTCTTGCCTTCCATTTGTTGCATTTGCTCTCCTTCTCCTTTTCCTGTTTCCTTCTCTTAGAGCTCCTTCTCCACCCAACAGCATTCCAAAGAGCACACAGGATGCTCCAACCCACCTGCTCACCCTTGACATTGGGTGTTAGGTGTGTGCGTGCATACCACTTAAGAACAAGACTAGTGAGTACCCAGAGGGATAAACCTCATGGATATTCTTCCAATTTGGGGCAGGATGAAAGCTAAGGTCAACTCTAGGCAATACTAAATTAAAAGAAAGATGGCCGCATGAGTTTCCAAGCGTTGAAAGCAAAGACCTGAAAAAGACTTACTGGACAGGCCTGGATTACATTCCTACCCCTAGAGTGGGGATAAAACGACTCACCTTCAACTAAATCACATGGTTCCTGGCAGTGAGGACTAGGGGTCAGCAAGCAAAAGCAGTGGATGCTTTCTGATATCTACAAGTCACACCCATGTAAATCTACATACATCTACTTTTCCAGCAAACACTGACCGAGCAAGTACAGTGTGGTGAATACCAAAAGTCAAAGTTAACTGAAGAAAAAATATCGGCCCTCAAGATGTTCACAGGTCAGTGGAAGAGAAAAAAAAAAAAGAAAAAAGAAAAAAGAAAAAAGAAATCAATAGATTATCATTTTAAGTCACATGTTATGGAAAAGAGGAGACATCTCCATCTGCCTGGGTGGTCTGGTCTAGTTCACTATGATGTCTCACTTAGATCAGAGGTTGGCCAACTTTTTCTGTGAAGGGCCAGACAAATATTTTCAGCTCTGTGGGTTCAACTATGTTGCAACTATACTCAACACTGCCTTTGGAGCCCCAAAGCAGCCATAGACAATATGTAAACAAATGGGCTTGGCGATGCTCTAATAAAACTTTATCAACAAAAACCAAACTTTGAATTCCATTTAATTTCTCATGTGTCATAGGATATATTCTTTTGATATGGAATATACTCTTTTGATTTTTTTCAACCATTCAAAAATAGAAAAGCTAAAAAATCATTCTTTGATTGCAGGGTGTATAAAATCAGACCAAGGCCAGATTTCACCTTGTTCGCTGACCTAGATTATTGCCATAGTCCTGGTTCCTTCAATACATTCCCTAGACCACAACTAGAGGGGTCCTCCTTAGACTAGATCTTCTCATGCCACACCTTGTCTCAGAAACTACTCATTGCCCTCAGGATAAACTCCAAATGTCTTGATACTGGCTTATAAATGTCCTCCATGATCCCCTGCTGAACCATTTCCATTTCCTTCAAGAAGCCATGCATTCATGTTCCCTGCTCCCATTCTATATTACCTAATTAATTCTTATTCATTCCTCTATTTCCTCCTCCAGGAAGCCTTCCCTAAGTTCTCCCTTGAGCCCACATGAAGTGCCCTTCTGCAGTGTTTTGATAGCACCAGGTACTGCCTTACATCACAGACTTATAATGTATTATTACATATAGTTATAATGACATCATTATTATTCTGTATCAGCTAGCCTCTATCTTCAAGCCTGGAGAAGACACGTTTAAGTCTGTTTCTCACAGCCACAGTTTCTAAATTGGAGTCTGGCACAAAGTAGATGCTTGATAAACATTTATTGGCTGGATGAAAAACATTGGATCTGAGCAGAGGAGGTGTTCCCTGAGCTGAGTCCTCAAAGATGAGTAACAGTGTATAACTTTGACAGGAAGGGACAGGCATTTCCAAGTAGACAGCTGTAGCTGTCATGGAAGAGGGAAAGAGCATTTGAGGAATTCCAGGTAGTTTGGTTCGGCCGGAGTGCTTGTCACCAGTGGGAAAATGATGTGGGGCAGGACTAGAGGGAGAATGTGAGAACTTGTAGGCTAAGATAAGAAATTCAGTCTTGCTTAATCCCTCAGGTAATGGGGAGCCTCAGAAAGACAAAGTTAGTTGGATTGGCATTTTAAAAACTTTACTTAGATCTCATTGCCCGTGGAGGTGGTCTAGATCCAATTAAAGTGTCTGAGATAAAGTAGGCAAGATCATCTTGGCAGTAGAACTGACTGGAGTCTGGTGCCAGTTTCACATTAGGAAATGAATTTGGAGTCTGCAGCAAGAGTTCACAAAAGTAAAGACCATGCGAATTAAGGACATGTTCGTGGAAACACAGTGGAAGTTTCATACTTGAAACTCGGGGAAAATGGCCAGGTTGGAAATAGAGAATTGGGAAAAGCCACAGCCTATAAGTATGTGCCCACTTACTAGCCTATACTAGATTTTTTTTTTAAGATTTTCATTTATTTATTTGATAGACAGAGATCGCAAGTACGCAGAGAGGCAGGCAGAGAGAGAGAGGAAGGGAAGCAGGCTTCCCGCCGGGCAGAGAGCCCGATGTGGGGCTCGATCCCAGGACCCTGGGATCATGACCTGAGCTGAAGGCAGAGGCTTTAACCCACTGAGCCACCCAGGTGCCCCAGCCTATACTAGATTTACTAGCCCATGCATGGCTATTTAAATTTGAATTTAGGGGCACCTGGGTGGCTCAGTCGGTTAAGCAACATCCTGTGGCTCAGTCCTGGGATCGAGTCCCGCATCGGGCTCCCAGCTCGGCAGGGAGTCTGCTTCCCTCTCATGCTCTCTCTCACTCTCTCAAATACATAAATAAAATCCTTATTAAAAGAAAGAAAGAAAAACTCTTAATCCTAGAGAACAAACTGGTGGTTACCAGAGGGGAGGAGGATGGAAGATGGGTGACGGTGGTGACGGGGATTGTTGAATCACTATATGGTGCACCTGAAACTAATATAACACTGTATGTTAACTGAAATTAAAATATAAACTTAAAAAAAAAAGGAAAGTTAAATCGGTAGATGGTGAGGAGGCAGCATTGTTCTTCAATCTCCCCCTTACGCCTGAATGAAAAGAGAAAGGACATCTACGTAGGAAAACCAGAAACCCATGAGCAATGTTTATGACAAAATTTGGTGACAGAGTAACCCCACGAGTCCCAAAACAGAAATGAGAGGGAACCACCAAGTGCCATTGAGAGCTGCATGGTATCAGCACCTATGTCTAGGAAAGAATGAAAGAACAGGGTAGTCCTGTTGGACCTTTGAACAACGCCCAAAGAGCCATCAGAACTTCACAGAAATGTGAGCAAAGTGGCATGGTAACTGTGGCTTAAAATTGGGGGGGGGTTCTGCCCCCCAGGAGCAGGTGAGAGCAAGGACAGTGGTAGGATGGTCTGGTAGGAACAGTCTAGTCTCTGCCTCTCAAAACCCTCAGGGTTCCCTTTCAAGATGGGGAGACACCAAGCAGGAAGGGCTAGGATGGATGCAAAACTGACCAGGAAAGGGGTCCCTGGGTGGTTCGGTAGGTTAAGCGTCCAGCTCTTGATTTCGGCTCCTGTCATGATTTCAGGGTCATGAGATCGAGCCCCAAGTCGGGCTCTGCACTGGGCATGGAGGCTGCTTAAAATTCTCTCTCTCCCTCTCCCACAACCCCCTTCACAGGCTCTATCTCTCTAAAACAAAACAAAACAAAACAAAACAAAAACAAACAAAACAGAAAAGAAAACAAAAACTGAAAAACTGACCAGGACAGGCACAAGGCAGAAGATGGAAAGGGAAGGTCTACACTAGACTGGACTAGGGATGGAGGGGACACAACCCGGAAATCTCAGAAAGGAAGCCTCCTTCCTCATGACAACATGGAAAATGGAGCTCTGTGAAGACAGACAAGCTTACCTGAACCCTTCTCACTCAAGTCCGAGAAAACGAATTTCACGTACAGAAAAGTACTGAGGACAAATACGGTGGGAAAAAGAACATAAGGAGCATGAATGATCGCTAAGCGCACAAAACAAGGGCCAAAATGGCCTTGTATGCCTCAGATTTGCCAAAAGGATCAAACCTGAGTCCAGTCCATACTATGGATCCCACCGCAAAATCTGCAGGAAATGCGGGAGACAGAGCAGAGGGGTTAACTGCACCGGGAGGGTGCATTCTGCCAAATTCAGGCCTTGAGGTTAAATGGCCCAAATTCCTTGAATGAGTTCCTGGAGCTGATATAACAAACGCCCACAAACTAGGCGTCTTAAAACAACAGAAATTTATTCTCTCCCAGCTCGGGAGGCCCAAAGTCTGAAATCAAGATGGCGACAGGGTTGTTTCCTTCTGGAGGCTCCTGAGGGAGAATCTGCTCCACGCCCCTCTCCCAGCTGCCGGTGACTACGGGCAGTCCTTGGTGTGCCTTGGTTTGTGGACACACCCCTTCATTCTCTCCCTCTGCCCTTGTATCTCCTCTACCTTTCTCTTCTCCCCTTCTCTTCTAAACTAACTGACCTTGGATTTAGGGCTCATCCTAATCCAAGGTCGTCTCCTCTTGAGATCCTTACTTTCATTATTCTGCAAGGGCCATGTTTCTAAATGAGGTCAAAGGTCAAAAGCAAAGGTCCCAGAGGACATATCTTGTGGGAGGGGCCACCATTCAACCCACTCCATGCGCCGAGGTAAATCGTCGTAAGGAAAATAAAAGGATGGTTGTGGAGCCATAGATCCAAAGAGACTTAAAAGACATATCAGCATTTTCTTTAAATGGGCAGGATGAAACTATCCTTTCTAAAGATGCATATTTAAATGATGAAAGTTTAAAAAACATAAAGGGAAGTGAAGACTAAAAACATCAGGCTGGGGACGCCTGGGTGGCTCAGTTGGTTGAGCCGCTGCCTTTGGCTCAGGTCATGATCCCAGGGTCCTGGGATCGAGTCCCGCATCGGGCTCCTTGCTCGGCAGGGAGCCTGCTTCTCTCACTGCCTCTGCCTGCCTCTCTGCCTGCTTGTGTGTACTCTTTCTCTCTCTCTCTCTGACAAATAAATAAAATAAAATCTTTAAAAACATCAGGCTGATGGTTAAGTTTTGGTGGGAGGCCGGGGGCTGTGGTCAGGACGGAGCACATGAAAGGGACGGCAGGTCGATGTCACAGTTGCCCAAGAAGCCAATTTATAGGGCAAGAGATTGCTAGGTCATGGATGGACGCCTGTGGGTGTTTCTCCAATTGCGTCCTGAGGACTGCCTGCACCCCAATTAGCCTGTTTATAACAAGGCACATTCCTGGGCTCCAGTCGGAGAGGCAGATTCACTAGAGGTGACTGAGAGCCACGCTCTGACGAAGTTCACCCCAGATTTATTTAAAAACACAAGGGTCGGCTTGGTGGGTCAGTCCATTAAGCATCTGACTCTTGGTTTCCCCTGAGGTCATGCCCTCCGGGGTGTGGAATCTGGCCCCGGAGCTGGGCTCTGCACTCAGTGCAGAATCTGCTTCTGATTCTGTTCCCCCTCTTCCTCTGCCCCTCCCCACTCACACACACTGTCTCTCAAATGACGAAACAAAACCTTCAATAAATAAATAATAAAAACACGAGAGCTCGATCCAAACAGTACCTTCCTGGACATAGGGCTGAAGACAAGATGCTCGATGCTGGTATCTAACCCACAATCTGTAATAACCATAATGGTCGATTTTCTAGGATAAGCACCTAGAAATTTCGTTATTAGTGTGGGATGTGGGGATGGCTTACGTACGGACAGGCTCTTCCTAACCAGGAAGATAAAACAGAGAAAGTTATTTCTATGTGGGCAACTAACCGAACTGCACTACAAAATTCCTAAATTCTTAAAACTAGTCTTCTCCAGACCCTCAAATTTTAAAGCTGTATACTACTGTAAACTCAATGTGGCAACCGGGTTTGGCTGAACTGGGATTAGAGTCACAGTTTAAACCTCCCGCTGTTCCAAAGACTTTCTGGGCTTATGAGCAGTTCCTTTTTGTTTCCTGAGCCTACGATTCTTCTCTCTGAAGATTCAATATCGAATTGCCACAGAACTGTTTAATGGTACTGTTTCTCGGGAATTACTTCTATCGGTCTGATGGATGTGGACAAAATTGTATTTTGAAATTGAAAATGAGGACTTTCACAATCAGAGAAAGACAACTATCATATGCTCTCCCTGATAATGAGGAAGTGGAGATGCAACGTGGGGGGGTTTGGGGGGTAGGAAAAGAATAAATGAAACAAGATGGGATTGGGAGGGAGACAAACCATAAGAGACTCTTAATGTCACAAAACAAACTGAGGGTGGTGGGGTTATGGACATTGGGGAGGGTATGTGCTATGGTGAGTGCTGTGAAGTGTGTAAACCTGGTGATTCACAGACCTGTACCCCTGGAGCTAATAATACATTATATGTTTATTAAAAAATTTAAAAATTACAAAAAAAAAAGAAAATGAGGACTTTTAGAGAGGATTATAACATCCAGCTTTATATATATATATATACATATATATGTATATGTGTATATATATATACATATATATGTATATATACATATATATGTATATGTGTGTATATATATATATATGTATATATATATATATTAGGTGTGTGTGTTTGTGTGTGTACGTGAGTGACTAGGAATTCTGAGTTTGTTACGTTAACTGGCAGGATGAGAAGGGGCAGGAGGATGAGAAAGCCCCATCAAGGCATTTGGGCAGAGGAATGGCAACCCCAGCTGTAGCCAGAGTAGGAAATAAGGGGAAGAAGGCCAAAGTCACACAGCTGACTCTGGCTCTCAACCTCTAATACTTGAAGATATTAACCTGGAGGGACTTGTTAAATAAGATTCTTGGGCCCTGACTCAAAGGATTCCAACTCATTAGGACTGGGGAGAGCTCAGGAATCTGCATTTTTACAAACTCCTTAGGTAAGTCTGCAACAAGTCTACTTGGAAAGTCTTCAACAGGGGCTCGAGCCCCGGCTGACAATTAGTGTCATTGGTATCCAGCAAGGAATGGTCTCTTGGCGGCAGCACAAAACAACGTGAGTAGCCGCAAAGAGGTTTGAGATTCGGGTAGGCAGGCTAACAGGTTGAATTGGTCCCCCAGGGCTGCCATAATAAATTATCGCAATCTGCATAGCTCAAAACACCAGAAATTTATTCTCTCACCGGTCTAGAGGTCAGAAGTCCTAAATCTGGGTGTCGGCAGGGCTCTGCTTCCGTCAGAGGCTCCGTGGAAGATTCTATCCCTTGCCTCTTATGGCTTCTGGGGGCTGCTGGCATTTCTTGACTTGGAGCTGCTCATTCCAGTCTCTGCCTCCACCTTCTCAAAGTCTCTCCTCCTCTGTGTCTTTCCTCTGGGTGTCTCTTATAAGGATATTTGTCATTGGATTTATTTGTCGTGGGACTTTGGGCTCCCCCAGGTCGTTCAAAAGGATCTTGAGATTCTTGACTTAATTACATCTGCAAAGATCCTTTTTCCAAATAAGTTCACCCTACAGGTTCTAGGAGTAAGGATAAAGACATGATTTTTTGAGGGGCCGCCACTCAAACCAACTATGCAGGCCCATTTTGTAACAACTAGCTGCCTGGGCCACTGTCAAAGCAAGAGAGAGGGGGTGACGATTGGCAAGAGCAGTCTGGCTCTAGTCTGGATTGGTCTGACCTTCCAGGGAAGGAAAGGAAGGCTCAGACTTAGGAGCCAGCCAGGAGCCACTGAGATGGGAGTGGGATAAGCAGCAGAGATGGCTTTATTTTATTACCCTGCACTTCTGTGTCAGGATTCCAGAATCCCTACGAACCAGAACATGCCTGTGCCCCTACTCTGGGACAAAGCTAAGCTGCAAGGCCAGTGGACATCCAAGGGCAAAAGGGAAGATTTGAGGCTGGGAGTCAGATTGGACTACACAGAGCTACAAAGCACAGTCACACAAATAAACAGAATCATAAATAGCTCCCACTTATCGAATGCCTGCTATGCTATACGCCCGGTGCTTTACATTTATTATTGCCTCTTTCATCATGACCTTGTAATATGGGCACTGCAACAGAAGTTCCCACGGAACATACGAGAAAACAGGCTTTTAGAGACTAAAGTAATATAACTAGTAAGTGGCTCCAAAGCCCATTATCTTTCTACTAAAACATGCTCCCTGTCCACAAATCAATAGCCTACCTCAAATTTTAGCATCTTAATTTCTGCCATGAGACCTAAAAGGACAAAACGTTTGCTTTCTACCAAATACCCTACATTAAAAATATAACTTGGCTAAAGGAGAAGTATGTCAAAGCTTTCTGAACCAGAATCACGGGTGTGGATCTGGATGGTGAACACGGTCCTCCGTGAATGTCATCGTAATCACTCGCAGGGTGCTCCAGCCGGGATTTTGTACACAGTTCCAAATCCTGCGTTTGTCTCTACTCTTAAAAATGCAGGTCTGTCACGACTCCCCCATAACCCTCACTGCCACCACCAAAAGCATGCCACCAGCCATGTCCGACGGGGGTAATAGCCACGTAGTTACAGTACTAGGGTTCTCAGTAGTGACCCACAGTGGAAAGTGGCATCGGTGGACCAGAACCAGGGAAACTGCTGATACGTTACACCTCTAGTCCAAAAGAATGGATGCCCTCTGAGTACCATCTAATCTGCCCTAAAGAGAGTATCAGTTTTATGACAGAGTGTCAGTAAATGGGGACTAGGCCACGTGTCCTCAACTAGCTTGCATGCAAGCGCAAAACATTCCTGAGCCGGGTGCCAGGTTTGACCAGGTAACAGGACTGAAGTCTTAAGGAGTCCGAGCCTCCACTGACCTATCTGTCCAGGCCTTTCATAATCCTGAGTATATGCGTTTTTGGAAATTATTATTAATAAGAATCCTAACAATAATAAAGTTTTGGATCCGGGCATGAAGAATCGCAACCCTCATCACCCCGTGAACACCAGCGTAGCGGCTGTTTTGTACAATTCTCAGCGACTGGAATGGTAAATGACGACTGACACGTACACCTTTCCCCACATTCCTGCAGGGGTCCCTTTTCCTGTCCAGTCTCACGGGGGCAATATTCGATTTTAAGACCCATGAACAGTGGCATCCATACAGAAGTCCATTCGGCCCTATAGACTTCTGGTGACAATTTATGGCATGCTAAAAAAAAAAAAAAAAGTCTTTAAAAATGTTTTGGAATGAGTCTGGATCGCCGCGTTCGCTTTCTGACGGAGAACTTGGTAGGAAACCGAGACTGTCAAGCGCCGGTGTCTGGGCGCGCAGCGTTGGGTGGGAGCAAGACGTCATCGTGGGAAGCGTGCACTTCTTCGGGTTCCTGCTTGGCGGATTAGAAACCCGCAGATCAGCCCTAGGTTAGCCCTGATTAAAGGCCCCGGGTGCTCCTGGGCCGGGAGGGGTCGGGGGGGAGGGGCGTCCGCGGGACTCAAACCAACACTCGTGGTAAGCTTTCGCTCCAAACCTTGCAGAGTTAATTGTCACCTCGACCCCCTCCAGGCTCCTAATGAAGCCACCAGGAAGGATCTGGAATGCTAACTCAAGTGGTGCCCGCAATAGCGTCAGTCGAACCTTCTGCCCCCACGATCCCGTCTGCTCACATGCTTCTGTCGATCAGCCTGGGCCTCGGGATCAGCTCTCGCCGCGGCATTGGTTGGAATTCAGGAAAAGAGAAACCCACGATTTAAAGGGCTCCGTGCCCACCTGCCGGGCATCGTCCGCGTGGTCCGACTTGCCTTTGGAACGTATTTGAGAGAACCTCCAGCCCGTGCACATCTACTACACTGACTGGCCAGAGGAAGGAGAATTCCGGCGAGTGTCCCCTTGGTCACCTTGACGATTTATAAAAGCGAAACTTGCGCTCCAGACTAGATCCTCACTGAGTCTGCGGGGCGCTGAGCGCCTGCCCAGGTCAGCAGCCCCCGCCCGACGAGCGGGCGGAGACCGGGCGGAGCTTGGACAAGGCGTGGTTTTCCGTGGGAGAGAAGGAAAGGCTTTGCCCCACCTCCTAAAAACCCTGCTCTCCCCCCGACCAATCAAGGAGGCCTATGCAAATAGAGCCTCTGTAGCCCCGGTAACCATGATGCACGGTGGCCAACGGAAACCCGCAAGTCGCGGCCCTGCGCCGCGATTGGGAGTTAAGTAAGGGGGCAGCGGCCCAATGGGCTGTGGGAACGGGCCTCGGCGGGTTGGAGGGCGGGGATATGCAGATATGGTTTGAAAAGCCGGCGGGAAATCTGAGTTTCGCGGGAGGACCTTGGCGCGTAAACCGTATCCCTTCATTCATTGTCAGCAGCAGCTTCCTGGAGCCATTTTTCAGCTGCCGGCCGCAGCACCCGGGCTGCCGCCGCCGCCTCGCAATCCGTTGCATCGGCCGCCCCCGACGCCTCCATCCCCCCTCGGGGCCCGATATCCGTGCGGCCGGGACCCTCCTCTCTCCAGAGCCCCGATTATTTTTGGCCCCCGGGGCCCGTGCGGTGCGGAAAAATAAAAAGAAAAGAGAGAGAAGGGGCTCGGAAGCGCCGGGCGGGGAGGAGAGAAGGAGGAGAGACTTGGAAACTCCGACTGCAAATAATAAAGAAATTGAAAACAATACGTTAATATACCATAGCAATAAAAAGAGCAGGAGCGAGAGATGAGAAAGGGGATCCAGCCCGCCCTGGAGCAGTACCTGGTGACCGCCGGGGGTGGGGAGGGGGCGGCTGTCGTCGCCGCCGCCGCTGCAGCCTCCATGGACAAAAGGGCACTGCTAGCCAGCCCCGGCTTCCCCGCCGCCGCCGCCGCCGCCGCTGCTGCCGCCCCGGGCGCGTACATCCAGATCCTCACCACGAACACTTCCACCACCTCCTGTACCTCCTCCCTCCAAAGCGGCGCCGTCGCCGCCGGCCCCCTCCTCCCCAGTGCCCCCGGCGCGGAGCAGACCGCCGGCAGCCTCCTCTACACCACGCCGCACGGACCCTCCAGCAGAGCCGGGCTGCTGCAGCAGCCACCAGCGCTGGGACGCGGCGGCAGCGGCGGCGGCGGCGGCCCTCCGGTAATGCCCTCCGGTTCCCACCGTCCCCGGCCCGGGCGGGAGGTGGGCTCGCAAAGGCGCGGGGTGGTGGGCGCGCTGCGGGCCGCCCCGGGACAGCGCGGGGCCGAGCGTCGTGGGCCTCGGCAGCTGCCCCTCCAACTGGGTTTTATTGTTAGACTTGCGCACTCCCCCCTGCGCCCGGAGGGTCGGGGGGCTCCGCCAGGCGCGCGGGGCAGCGGGGAGTGCCTTGGCGAGGACCACGTCAAACACTCCGAAACTTTTTGCGGCCCCCCCCTTCTTTTCCTGCACTTTTCCCTACCCCCACCCTCCCCTCCCCTCCAACTCGAAGCTTCCTCTTTCTCGGGCGTAGGAAGGGGTCACGCCCCGGATGGAGAAGGGGGTGGGGGAGGGAGTCGTGAACTGGGGAGTGGGGGACTCTGGGGGCTGGAAACCGGGACACTGTTGGGGTGATGGTCCCCCGCCGGCCTCGGAGGCCCGTTGGTTGCCGGGGGTCCCTAAGGCGTGCTCGGGGCGCAGGGGCTCTGCCATGCGGCGCTTGACACATTTTGGGATCTGTAACTCCCCGCAACAAAGGGGCTGGGGGAGGCGGAGAGGGGTGGCGGGGGAGGTGGGGCTGGAAGCCGGGTGCGAGCTGGGGCGTGGGCTGTCCGGGGGTGAGGGACTCGCGGCCAGGCGCCCCGGCCTGGGCGCATCCTGGCGGCGCCCGCGGCGGCGCCCGCGTGGCCCGAGCGCCCGGGCCTTCCTCGCCGGGCCCCGGGCCTGCCCTTGACCCGCCTCTCCCCTTGCCCCTTCCTTCCCCGCCCTGTCCCCCTCCCCGCCCCCCGGCGACGGAGGGCGGGGGCAGCCGTGTTCCCGTCCCGCCGCCTGGGTCTGTCCCTCTCCCCGGGACCCGCCGGTGACGTTTCGCACACGTGCGCGGAGGACGCGCCTGTGACTGGGGAGGAGGCGGCGGCGGGAGGGGGCGCTGGAGGGGGAGAGGGGGGCACCCACTTCCTCCTGCTCGCCGGCTCCCTGGCCTGGGACGGTCCCGGCGCCCTCGCACCCGCCCCCGGCACGGCCACCCTCCCTCTGCTCTCCCTAACCCCCCCCCGCCACGGGCGCCCGCCCTCGCCCGGCGCCGCCGGTCTGTTCGGCCCTCCGGGCCCCCTCTCCAGCCGGCCCCCCCCACCTCCCCCGGAGCCAGGCTGGTTTCGGAAATGCCCTTACAGCAGCAGGTTAGTGACCGGGACGGCTCGGGGGCTGCCGCCGCCGCGGGGGCACCGGATTCTGTTGGGGGCTGAAGCCGTGGGGGTAGGCGGTTGAGCGGGGTTTTGGAGTGGGAACGGGGGGTTGGGTGCTTGAGGGAAATGAGTAAGCAAGAAAAATCTAACTAAGTAAATGCCCCGGCCTCCGGTTCTAGGAGCCTCGGGCCGGGAGTGTCCGCCCCAGGGGGTGGGTATGGTGTTTACGTGTATTTTTTTCCTAGGGGGCCGATGGATGGGCGATCGAAAAGCGGAGGGGGGGCTTCTCGCCAATGGCCGAGTTGAGCTCTGTTTTCTGTCTTGCTTCCCTTGTGCTGGAGGGGGAGGGGGGCGGGTCAGAGGGTAGGGTGTCTGTAGGATTCCCAGGCCACCCGCCACCCCCTCCCTTTGTCCCTGTAATTTATAAAGCGCCTTTGAGAGATGATTTAGGTCAGTATGCGGCTTCTCTTTTTGTTGATACTAGAAAGAAGTGTGGCCCGGAGGTCTCTCCCCTTTCTCCCTTTCTCTCTCCTTCATTCCCTTCCTCCATGCCTCCTGTCTTCACCCTCGTGGTGAGGCTTGGCCCCCACGAGGCTAGAAACGAACCCGAGTCGCCTGTGGTTGATAATACCAGTCGTTGACCTCACCTTGTCTCAGTTCCAAATGGGTGTATTTTTTTTGGAGAATCGGGATTTTGCAGGGCTCTTTAAGGAAGTCCGCACCTAGGCAGCACTTTGGGAAATGAGATGGGCTGTGGAATAATGAAAATTTTGTAATTCCCTTACTCTTTCCAATTTCTCCCATGGTTGGATCTTAACTGCTTTCCAGCCCCGCAGATACTTGCTGAGGATGTGTGATATAGTCTCATATAGTCTCAAAGAAGCTCATCGTTTTTTAGTGACAAGGGTCTGCCAGCAGGGGGGAGATAGAGTGCAGTGCCTGCTCACATACTGTATCCAGGATGCTGGATCTCAGGCACAAGAATATTCCATGCTTTTAGCATTAAATACTGTTAACTTCATCTGGCCACCTCAACATGTTTAGCATATTTTTTCAAGCTTACTGGCCCCTTACACAGTTCTCTTACTATATCATAAACCTAATCTGAAACAGCCAGCTATTGACATGTTTCTTGGATTGCATTCAGATTTATGGAAGAGTAGTTTTGATAATGGGAAATTATGAGACCACCAGATTGCTGGGTTCTTTTTTTTTTTTTTTAATCTTAGCCTGCTTGTCAAGCCTCCAAAACTGTCTAGCCAAACTTACATGTAGTTCATTGTCTTTAAAGTATAAAAGTGATCCTGTCTTCCAAGTTATTTCAAAACTTTTTCTTTTTTTCCATGAGATTATTACTCCAAAGTCATGAGCGCTGAAGATGAGGTTTGAGTCTCTTATCAAAATTATATTAGACTTTTATTTAAGTCTTGAAATTTTGTTCATCTTCTTTCCCTGAGGCAGAAGATAGCTTGGGGATAGCTAACTGATTGGCTGAGCGCTGAAACCATTTAAACACTTTGTGTCCAAGAAGAGGTTGAGAACTCTGTTCTACTGGCCAGAATTGCAGACCCACCTGGTTCCAGTTCTCAAGGACGTTTAACAACTTTTTACAGGAACAGATCCTCACGTTTTTTTAGTGGGAGAAAATATATGAGTACTCCTTACTAGCTATCTTGCTGCTATTATTTACAAGTTTTATGATCCTAGGCAAATCAGTTAATTTCTGCAAAGCTTTCCTCTTCTGTAAAATAGGAACAATAGCAAGGTTAAGACAGGTTCTTTTTTCTTTTGAAGGATTCAGTATGATAATGCATGTACAACTCTTCACACAGTGCCAGGCAAATAGATACCCAACAAAATCAGCATTGAGAAATGTTATTTCTTTTATAACTTAGAGAAATAGTGCAAGACTTTGCATACACTCCCTTCTTTACATATGAGAGTAAAAGGGTTGAAAGTTTTCTAAGGTGATATGTAATTAACGATACCGAATTCATTTGGGTTTTTTTTTTTTAAGATTTTGTTTATTTATTTGACAGAGATCACAAGGAGGCAGAGAGAGAGAGAGAGAGAGAGAGAGAGAGAGAGAGAGGAGGAAGCAGGCTCCCTGCGGAGCAGAGAGCCCGATGTGGGGCTCGATCCCAGAACCCTGGGATCATGACCCGAGTCAAAGGCAGAGGCTTTAACCCACTGAGCCACTCAGGCATCCCTCATTTGGGTTTTTAAATTCACAGAACCTGGCTCTTCAGCCATGGGTAAAACAGGGACATGTCCGTAGGACAGGACTATATAGAGATAGTGTTGAACGGCCTGTACATGATCTTGTGCCCTGAGTGGTGATAAATTTAGATCAACTCATCCTCACTTTTTCGCCGGGCCTCCACCTCTCCCCTGACCCCACGGACCTGCTCCCTTGTGGGTGCCGTCTGTGCTCCCTGGCTTTCAGCTGTCAGCAAGGCCGAGGCGTGTTCTAGGTAAACTCATTTCCAGCTGGTGGACTATGGGAGATGGGAGCGCTGTAGAGGACCAGAGCCAGAGTGCTATTTTCTGAAGCAGAAGGGGCTTCATCATTTTCCACCTCTCCTAAAAAAGCAGGTGAAATTTATTTCATTCTCCTCCTAGAAAATTTGGGATCTATTCATGCGAGAGACTAGTAGCCTTTCACATCTGATTTAATTTAATGCAGTCACAGCAGCCTCCTGATTATACTTGGGGAAAGAACCCACAGTACTTGAAATCTCGGTGTGAGAATGGGCAAACCAGAGATGCTATAGCTGGTTCTGCTTTTTCCTGTGCAAGTATAAAAGAAAAACGCCGGGTTCCTGTGGTTCTATACTCAATAATCTTGCTTCTGCTGAGATATATGGTTGGTGCCAAGTTTAAACTAGGAGAGAATTTTTAGTCACTACATTCCCCAAAAGGGAAGTCTTAACATAACGCAGTGCCCAGACTTGGGCAGTACAAATAGCTCCTCTATAATCAGTACCAAGGGTGCCCCTCTAATCATCCTCTGAAACAAAGCACCCTTAACTGTGCCACTGTGAGCGAAGGAACCCAAGCTCACGAACAGGAAAGGATTTTTTTTTTTTTTCTATAAGTCGTCACCTTGTGTAACTCTTGGAAGAGTAGATTCTGAGATTAATGTTGTGCGGTGTAAAGCTAACTTGAAAACAGAAAATAATACTCAAAGCTTAGGCGTGAATAAACAGCAGCACCTGGAGATTTAAAGGCTGGAGGGGGTGGAGGTGGGGAGTTGCCGTTTTCTCATTTCTCAGAGATCTCATGCAGTAGTTTTCTTTAACCTTTTGTGTCTTGGGGCGCCGGGGTGGCTCAGTTGGTTAAGCGTCCCACTCTTGATCTCAGCTCAGGTCTTGATCTCCGGGTCACGACTTCAAGCCCTGTGTTGGGCTCCACGCTGGGCTGGGCATGGAGCCTACTTTAAAAACAAGACAAATGAAACCTCTTCTGTCTTGATTGCCTTCCCCGAAGATATCCCGAAGATATCCCATCCGCGCCTTCAACCCCCTTTCCATAGGACTGGGACCCATTGGCAAAGCTTCAGATATCCATCGTTCGTTTTTCTGACTTCCCCGAATTTACTTGTCGTCCGTTTGTCCCCTTCGCCAGGGTCACGAGCTCCCATTCCTTTGCATCCACCTTCTTTCTCGCTAACGTTGTTGAACCCAAGATGAGAGAAAGCCAGCATTGGGCCTGTGCTTGGGATATCGAGTTCCGTCTCCGTGCCCATGAAACCACCCCAAAGAGTGCAAAGCATAGAAGCAGATTTCAATTCTTATCAGATTCTCTGTTTCCATTTGGTTTTTAAAGAGAGGAACTTTCGTGAATTCTTGGAGGTACTAAGCATGTGGTTTAATGCGTATTTTCATGCTTGTTAGCAGCTGAAAAATAGTGTTTTAGGAACTGTATTTACAATTACTAAGAACCATTTTTTTTTACTAATCATTTTTCATGGGACTAAGAAGGGAAGATAAACTAGGAAAGCAGTAAATATAGGAAACCGCTCATGCTATCTCTTTCCTCCTACTCTGATCCGCTCTTTGGCTTCATAGAGTGACTTGGAAAATGTCTCTTACACAAAGAAAAGTTAGACAACAGAGAGCTTAGAAAAGCAACAACTGAGGTGGGGACAGGAAACCCAGGAGGGGGGTTAATGTCGATGAATAATGCACAGCGCTTTTGCTCTAATAAGAAGGAAATTGGTTCGTTTTCTGTTGTCACTTTCGTTTCAAATGCTCCCCCCACCCCCATAAAGCAGTGTGTCTTTAGAACTCCAGGAATGTACGAGTTACAAGAATGCATTCTTAGTCTTCCCTGGACCTTAACTGGGGGGTCAGTCTTGTGGCCCTGGCGGCCACAGTCACCTGCAGTATCGCTTTGAACTAGAAGGAATAAAGCCCACTGGCTGCTAGATTGTATCACCAAGGCCATGCCCTTTGCTTTGCTGGAGAGAACCTGAGCAAAGCAGGCCATTACTTAGATTTGTGAACTAAGGCGGGGGTCTGTGCCCACTGGAGGCTGATGGGGAGAATGGACAGCTGATGAAATAAGGAAGGGATGGAAAGAAAAGTACGGTTACCCTTGAACAGCACACACACACACACAGTCAAAAATCTGAGTATGGCTTTTGACTCCTCCCCCCAAAACTTAACTACCAATAGTTAATAACTGATTCTAATAACACAGTTTAAGCTTTGCGCAGTGGCAGTATCGTAGCCAGTGAGGTTTATCCGAGGCGCGATCATTGCTAATTGAAAACTTTTCCCTAATAACACAGTTGACATGGATTTTGCCTGTGTATTACATACAGTGTTAAAATAAGCCCGAGGAAGGAAAATGTTAAGAAAATCACAAGGAACAGAAAAGACACTTCTAGTACTGCAAAGAAGAAATAAGTAAAAACTCATAGAAGTGGACCCATGTACTTCAAACCTGGACTGTTCAAGGGTCCACTATAAGTGACTTTGGCCCAACTGTCTGGGGCTCGCTGTAGGGTCCAGGGAATGTTCTGATAACTCAACAGTCCTGAAGAATAAGGCTCCAGGTTAGCCCAGGCAACAATCGATGATCCCCATGGTCTTCGTTCGACTCGTGACATTCAGAGCTGTAACTCGACAGAGTCATTCTCTGACCCAATCCCCTTCATTTTGCAGGTGAAGAAATTCAGGCCCAGTGGAGTTCAGTTACTTGCCCAAGGTCACAAGCTAGCTCATGGCCAAGCCAGGACTGAAATTGGAGACTTGAATTCTTAGAGGAAGCCTCATTCACCAAGAAAAAGTTAACGATGTCTCAGGTGCCCTCTATGGGAAAAATCGGATGTATAGAGTACATTTTAGGTGGCCTTCAGGAGGGGTTACTTTTTTTTTTTTTTTTTTTTTTGGTAAACGTGCACATGTGGAAGTGTCCTTTGAACAGTTGGTCTTGGAGTAACAACTCATTGTCAACTATTCGGAATAAGCGAAGCGACTTTAGATGTTCAGTGAAAGGGAATATTTTTTAAATGGAAGGAATGACAGACTCTTACAACAACGTGATAGTGTTTTTAAAGCTTTGTTACTGACAAGCGTGTTCTCCGTGTATCTGACATTTCTGGTTCTGGAAAGGGGAAACATGTACAGAGACGAGAAGCTAAGAGGACTTTTTAAAGTTTCTTCAGGGCAGGGGCACCAGATGGGTCTGGTGCTGGAAGTTTCGTCCGGGGCCGTCCACGTCCGGAGTTACTGGACAGGCTTTCGGAGGCGCCTGCCCGGTCACGCGGGACTAGAGGCTCTTCCCGCGGGAGACACACCTGATTGAACCGAGTGGCTGGTCAGTTAGCGCTTTTGGAGGAAGTCCCCATCCCCTAAAACCCAGAACGCATTTCATTAAAATGTCTTCTTTTACGGGTGGAACTGAGGAAACTTAAAAATAGAATCACTTCAAGCCCTGGAGCCTAAAAGTGAAACCCGATCTGAGGTGGGGCTGTCGTTCATCCCGCCGTTAGGGGCTGGGAGCTGTGGCTTGTGTGTCACCCACAGACCCGCAGGGGCCGCGTGCAGAGATGGCCGAGAGGCCGGGAGTGCTCAGGAGCACCGAGACAGCAGTTCTGCTTGTCAGGGAAACTTCTTCCCAGAAGATATTTTGGTAAACGGAGTATGTCTTCCAGGCAGGGAGAAGCCGAACGCCCTTGGTCCTCCGGACCAGCCCATGCCCGGCTGTCCCAGAAAGCCTTTTGGCTCCATGGGCATGCTCTAGTTTTCATGACCCCAGTGGCTGTGGCTCCGGACACTGGGGTCACGGGAAGGGAACTCAGCCCAGAGGGCTCACCCGCTTCTTTGCCCGCTGCTGTTTCTGATGCTCCGAGGCTCTAGAGCTAGGAAATCAGAGCTGTAACCCTGGGGGCCCCAAACCCCATCCCCTTTGAGCCCCGCTGGGTCCAGCAGGCCTTAGGAGAGAGGGAGGGGGAGGCTCATGTGTGCCACAGGGCACCCTCACCTTGAATCCAGGCGAGAAGGGAAGGTATGAGGGTCAGATGGTGGAGGCCAGAGCACCTGGGTTCTCACTCTGGCTCTGCGCACCAGCCCTGTGACTTGGGGCTTAGCACCAGCCCCTGCATCTCAGTTTCCTCACCTGTAAAATGGGAAGATCATAGTACCTAGTACAGAGTTCCTAATCCCTGGGGGGTTAGGAAGACTGCATGAGTTTGTTTGTAAAGTGCTTAGGGCAAGGCCTGGCGCGTGGGAGCGCTGGTCGGAGTGTTCCCTCGCTACACTGCCGGACCTGGCCCCTTTTACAGCCGTCCCCTGGACTGTCCTTTGTGGCCTGTTTTCTTAACTAGCCCGGTGTTCCCTTAAATCCAGCTACACCTCTACAAAAGTGGTGACGAGGAGGAGGCGTGATGCATGGGGCAGTTTTCTCCTGACCTGGTCATTAGGGTCTGTGTCTTTATAAGCCGTGCATTGACTCGGGTTGAATAATAAGCTTCTTAGAAGAGTAGTAGTAATAGCATCGTGACAAAAATCTTTATTTCTCCAATTAAATGTGTTAATAAGGTTGCACTGCTAACATGAACTGCACCGTTAGCATGATTTCACTTCTGCACGGTAAGCCATGGCTTGAGACTGAATGGCAGAAATTGGGGTGCCTGAGCACCCCGGGCCCCGGCCAGCGTGGAGGCCCTGTCCGGTGGTGGGGGGGAGGGCCGCATTGCTCTCCAGAGTCGGGCAGCCCGCCTCTGGACCTCTCTGTGCCCTCCCCAGCTCGCTCTCCCCCCTCTCCTCTCCCTCTGGCTGGCTTCTAGAAGGATGCCAGTGTTGCGGCCTTCCTTGGCTTCTCCTGTGACTTACCAGATTAATTACAACCTTTTTTCCCCAGCGTTCGAGGTCCGGTGAAATCTCGCCTTTCCCATGCTGCCTCCCATTCCTCCCCGCTCGGCCGCAGGCCCAGCACAGCGTTTCGGCTGGCTGCAGGGTTCCCTCTGGTGCCTTCGTCGGCTCGTGGCTTCCCTGTCCTCCCACTCCACCTCGCTTCCTGCCCTCGTTCCCACTGGCCCACCGCGTCTGCCTCCTTGCAGCCTTCTCGCCGGCGTTCCTGCGGCCCCAGCAAACCGGTCGGTGGTGTCGGTGGTGTTCCCGTCGCGGCGTCCCCACGGTGCCTTCCACCCCGTAGACCCAGACTCGAGACGCGGTGGACGTCTCGGGTGCGCTCCGCACCCCGGCCGTCCTGCTGGGGATGCAGAAGTCTGAGGCGTGACCCGCCCGCTCTGGAGTTGACAGTCTGTTTGGGGACACAGGCTTTAAACACGAGGTGATCTCGCGAGCAAGATGAAACAGAAGGAAAACAAGACTCCTCTGGTCCTCAGTGGCGCGGTGTCCACGGGAGGGGCCGGCCAGGCCAGGAGACGGGGAGCTCTCGGGCCATCAGCCCCGGAGCACCCAAGGGTGCACGTTCAAATCATCTGGGCACTTTCAAAAAATGCGAAAACTGCCCCCCCCCCCCCCCCGTTAATTAGAATCCTTGAAGGTGGGATCCAGACATGGGAAGTTTTCTCTTTTTTTCAAAGTGTCCCAGATCATTTTGCTGTGTGCTGTCAGCTGGAACCACGGAGCTAGGTGGAGAGGGAGGACTGAGGAAGTGGTTGGTGGCTGGGGACGCATCGTGAGGCAAAAAGCAGGGAGTGGAATATAGGTCACCTAAGGAGAGACCAGCGGGGCTGAAGTCAACATGGTGGAGTAACAGGACCTAACCTTGGCCGCGTTGGTAGTCCTGGTCTAGCATAGGGACCGGCCTTCCTATGAGGGTCAGGCAGGGAGGTAGTTGGGGGGGGGCGGAGGATGAGCGATGGGGGGGGGGCTGTGCTTGAACACAGAAGAAATGCCCTATCTAAAGGGGGCCGCGGGACCCAGCCCTAGGCAGTGTCTGCCGGAGGGGAAGGCAAGCCCGGCGTGTTGCCGTATCTGCAACCTTCTTAAAATGCCAGAAATCTACCAGTTTTAAAATGTTGGCTCGATTAAATAGGAAAATGTGCAGGCCAAACAAAATAGGTCTCTAGGACAGATTTGGCTTAAGGGCTGCCACTCAGCAGTCTCTGGTCTTTGGGATAATAATAGCTAATGTTTATTGAGTGCCCGTGTGTGGAGGGCGCTGAACTAAGTGCTTTCCCCACATTAGCACATTATCCACATAACAGCCTGTGAAGTGGGTATTATCATCAGGCTCGTTCTGTGCAGGGAGAGACCGTGAGGGGTTAATGAGGGGAGCCGTGGAAACGGAACCCGAGGGGCCTGGCTGCAAAGTCTCGGCTCATTCCTGGCTTTTATCCTCCATGGTCTCCGACGCGGTTTTCATTCTACAGCAGAAACTCAAGATGCCTGTCCCTGAGAAATCACCCGGTGTTTTTCCAAGCTTACCTGATAGTAGGAATTGCCTGTAGCACTTGTTCCAGGCTTTTCCCTGTGCCCTCTTCAATTAGAGAGAAATACCAAGATCTCCTGGTCTTCTGGGATGTTTGGCAAAGACCGCGGGAAGTAGGGGAGCACAGGCAAAGGTTCTGGAAGCTGGAACCGCCCGGCGAGGGCTAAAGCTGCCTGCAGAACCCGGGTCGGGTGTTAGAGGGTCCCCTCAACTCCTTCCTCAGTCGGAGGGAATACCGCAGCAGACCCCGGAAATCTAGGCCAGGTGCACTGGATCCCAGGCCCGCCCCTTGTGGCTCCTTCACCTGTTTTTCCAGGTCCTTGCGGAGGCAGACCATCTGGATGACCCAAACCCCAAAGTGGGCGAAACCGGAAGGGGCTCCCAAAGCATCGAGAACCTTGGCTCGGGAGGTCTGGGTGGGTATGATTGCCACACACCGGGTACCAGCACAGGCTAGGAACATAGCGTATCCTGCGATAGGCTGCACGTCGTGCCCTCGGAGGATTTACTTGACCCTGTAGTAGGAAGGCTTTTTTGGGTCTAGGCTGCCTGGAATAGGTTACCAAGGGAACCCAAAGCCAAGAAGCTTCCCTGGGAAGGGAACCGGGTCACACCATTTAGGGCAGGGGCGCCGTGGATCTCATGCGTCTGGGAGCAGGACAGCAACAGTGACCATTTGAGTAGACAGGATGAAAGTGAGGGCGATTCTTAAAAAAAAAAAAAAAAGAAAAGGACTGTAGACTGCCTCGAGGTTTCGCTCCTGGGACTGTGGAATGGACGGGGCTGCGCGTGTGCTCCGTCGCGCCACGCTGTGGGGAGGGAGGGGATGGTTGTCTGTGAGTGACACCGCAGGCCGTCCAGTTTCCTACAAGGCTAGGGCCACCACGCACTGGAAACGTGGCTTCGGAACAGAGGCCACGATGGGCATCCTGACGAACAATGACAAGCCAAGAGCTGGTCTCTGTCACTTAAAAAAAAAAACAAAAAAACCAGCAACAACCAAAATGAATATGGTGCCACAAAAACCTTCTCTGTTTTCACTTCTCCCTGTGTAATATGAAAACGAGACAGACCCGTCAGGTTGGTTTGGGGATCAATACTGTCAGGGCTCCCAGAGACCAGCCATCAGACGTCATTTATCATGTGCTCTACCAGGTCCGGGCCTGGCTCCTGGCTGCTTTGAGAAAGCCCCCAGTTTGCACCCTCTCGAAGGCGAGACCCAGCGAGAGAGTGCTGCGCATAAAAAGAAAAGGTCACATAATTATGTCTTGAACTAAGATGCCTCTTTGGACGGTCATTTCCCAGGCTCTCTGATTTTGCTGATTAGAAAAAGAAAAAAAAAATCTTGAACTTTCTTAAGCTCTAGCACATTAGCATTTAAAAATGAGTCTTTGAGTCCTCTTCTGGAGGAAAGGCTCCTGTAAATTCTAAGTATCTTTATAATTAATTTTTAAATATGTAACGTGCACTTAAGCCCATTTGCAGCACTCCGTGAACTGACCAATTTAGTGGCTATATCGGGCAGCAGCACTGGTGACGATCACACTGATAATGTAACGTTTCCAACCTTTCACGTTGCTGTTTTCCCTGTTGGTATCTCCGACACCCTAAAAATGCGGGACTCTGTAGGAGGCGAGGCTCTGGGCCCCAGAGCCCGGGGCCCTGGCGGTGGGGCACGGAAGGAGCACAGGCTGGACGATGTGGCCTCAGAAACAGGCTCTGTCACTTACCAGCATGTGACCTTTTACAAATTAGACATCTGAGCTGACGGTACCTAAAATAGTGTTTCCTGTCTCCTTCAGTGGTTTGAAGGATTAAATGAGATAGGGTTCATAGGAAACGTGTGCTCCTGATTTAGTCCGTGCCCTGTCTCCACCTCCATGTTAGAAACTCCTGAGTGTTGGTGAGTCTGAAATCTCGGTATCTTGACCCCCCCTCCAGGGAAAGCAGAGTGTTGAACAGATACACACCCCCACTTTGTGCAGAATGCAGTCCCCTGTGTTCTGAGGCATTCAGAGGCAACCAGGACGTCCTTGCCCTCATCAGGAGAAAGGCAAGATGGAACATGTTCTTCAGTCATTAAGACAAGATAAAAGACAGTGGAGGCCGTACGATGGTATCGGTGGAGTTTCTTGGGCATCCAAACTTGGAAGAGGACAGAAAGCTTGAGGGCATTTGAAAATGGAGCAGGATTTCAGGCACCACTGATGTTTTGGCGGGAGACTGCCTCCCTCACTTGAAGTCAGCAGCCCCTCCAGTTATGATGGTCAAGGTAGTCTCTGGACATTGCCAGGGTCTCCTGGGGGCAAACTGGACCCCACCCCCATTGAGAACCGTTGTACTAGAGCTTGAAGGTAGGGCAGAAAAGGAATCCCGCAGATAGATATATCTTATATATTAACACTCTAAAACATGGTAGAGATTTTCAAAGCAAATGATTTCTCATAGCTTGATTTTAATTTCGGGATGCCTGCCCTCCCGTGGAACCCCAGAGCTGTGCTCCTACCCTCGGTAGATGATACAGAGAAAACATGGTCTGTGTAGCCTGCAGAAACCCTGTCTGGTTTCTCACCCAGTGTGCAGTGAATCGGCCCCTCGAAGCCTTCCCAGAACTTGGAGAAGAAAGGATCAAAATCTGCCGCTCAGGGAAGGCCGAGGAAGTTTTGCATTTATCATGTACTGACCTGGGTCATCAGGATAGACCTCAGGACCTCCTTCTCAGCGTGGTTGTTGGTCCCTGTGCAACCGCGTCATACTTCGATGATCTGGGTGCATAATTTCCCCTCTCACCCCCATCTCCCTCACCCGAACTGGGGTTCCTACCTCACGGGGCTGTTGTGAATGAAGGTCAAATGCCATGATGTGTGTCAAGTGCTGGTCAGGGCTGGCCACCTGGTCAGCTCATTTTATGGCTGTTGGTAGCGGTACCATCATTGTTAAGTAGAAGGCTTCCTTGCAGCCCAGACCAGCTGTTAGCAAATAAGGTAAAGTGGATTGAGAGGTACAAACTTGCAGTTATAAAATACGTTAGTCAGAAGTAGGAGAAGTACAGCATGGGGAATAGTCAGTGATACTGTAACCACTTCATACGGTGACGGTGATGGTAGCTACACTTTTTGGTGGTGAGCATTTCCCAGCGCAGATAACTCTTGAGTCACTGTGTTGGACACCTGAAACTATTGTCATATGCACCAACTATACTTCAATTAAATATAAAAATAACAGGGCGCCCAGGTGGCTCGTCAGTGAGGCGTCTTAACTCCTGGTTTTGGCTCAGGTCATGATCTCCGTGCTCAGCATGGATCTGCTTGGGATTCTCTGCCTCTCCCTCTCCCGCCTCTCCAAAAAAACAAATAAATAAAAATAAAAGTAAATGCTCAGAATAAAATAATCCTAAATGTGCATATCGAAAAAGAAATTAGAAAGGTAAAACTCTTGGAAAAAAGAATTGGGAGTCTAGAGATTTAAGAAACATCTGTTAATGTGTTATTAATAAGCCGGCAGAAGTGCATCAATGTCAACTGAGAAATATTAATTTGCATCAAATACTTAATAAGAAAAAATGCATAATATACATTTTTCATCATATGTAGTAACTGCAATCCAAACACTGAAATACATCAGCCAACTAGGAAATTTACACATTGTTGAAGACTAGATTACATTTGTAAATGAAGAGAAAAACCTGGTGGTTTTTCTTTTTAACATCTTGTTTATTATATGTTGCACGTGACAGTATTAACTGTGGTGCACACAGAAGCAGATAACAAAAATAAGTCAAGCTCTCCATCCCCTAGAAGTGACCCAATTTTCCCTTCTACGAATAAAAAAAAAATATATAGCTCAGTCTTCCGTTCAGACTTGCTCGCTGAAACATGCAAAATCTGAGTTCTGGGTTTTCAGAATTAGATGCTTTAGCAAGAATATGCATATCAATCACTTCGCATTCTGAAGTAGTATTGGGCTGCAGGACTAGAAGGACGTGAACATGCCGAGAAGAGTACGCTGGGCGGCCTGGCGTGGGCTCCGCACTGCACTGGTACCCCGGGGGTGCTCACCCCTCCCGACTCCTCATCCGGCAAGTCCATGCGGGTGGCTGGTAATTGACTGTGGTGGAAGGATTTAGGCCGGGGAACATGGCACATGCCACAAATTCAGGCTTTTTTTTTTTTTTTTTCCTGGAGAGCTGGTTGTGAAATATTTAAAAATGTATACTGTTGTGACCATGAAAAAAAACAACAACTCGAAAACAGTTAGCAACCATTCCCTTTGTAGCTGGTGTGTCTGCAGCCTCTTTCCCCGGCTCACTCGCACCCACCATGGAGCATACCGACTGCTTTGACTTCCCGGGGGGTTCTGTAGGGGCACCTGCTGTATGCCAGCCCTCTTCTAGGCGCTAGGCATACAGCAAAGGACAAAATCCCCTGCCCTTGGGTGGCTCAGATTGGAGCTAATCAAGATTTTGCCACATCGTAAATAGCCTGTTCCCGTCTTTGATGGATTCTGGTCTTTAAAAACAAACAAACAAACAGTAGTTCTTGGGTTCTAGGGTGTCAGACCAGGGGAAACACTTGGGAGCATGTTAGAACTGCGGGCTTTCCGGTCACACCTGAGACCTCCCGAGTCAAAAACTCTGGGGGTGGGAGCAGCAGTGTGGGGTTAAGCAGCACCCCCTCCGCTCCGCCCCCCCCCCCCCGTCATTCTGGGGCACCAAGTTTGAAAGGCACCGTTAGAGAAAAGCCAGCTCTCCGCTCTCCGCAGGAACGGGCCGGGGAATGCTAGGGCCTTGTTTGTGCGGCAGTGTTGCTCACTAAGAGCCAATCTCATAGCAGCCGAGGTTACAAACGATAGTCTTGGGTGTATCAAGACCGTTCGAAACTGGCAGGACCCCTTGATCTCTCCCTGGGCCTGGCATCCCTCCCTGAAACCGGAGACTCCGAGAGGATCCTGCCCGCCGCGGCCCAGAAGGCAGCAACAGGAATTCTTAGCCTTCTTTGGGCTTTTCATCATCCAGCAAACAGGGAAACTGCTTCCCTCCCTTTTCTCCAGAGACTGTTGACATGTTTGGTTGACAAATATTTTCCTCCTTTTAATTCCCTCCCTCTTCGTGGTCCTCTTATCTAGCACCATTAAAAATCTTTATAACCAAATTGCCAGCCAGATGTACAGGACTTATCTGGAAATGAAACGGTCGCTCTCCTTCCACGTCTGGTAATTTGGGTATTTAAAGATATTGTGAGGAGCAGATGAAATGAGAGACCACGGGAAGGCGTCCAGCCGGGAGCTGGGTACGGAGTGGCCGGGCACGCGGTTACTGTCTGCCGTTCCTGCCCCTTCCCCAGGAAAGACATTAAACAGGTGGCACGCTTCTTTGTGTGAAAAGTTTGAAACCCCCCCAGATTAAACCATCGTATAAATTATAATCAAAACCATAGAATCAGAAATTTTGAATAGTTTATATATATATGTAAAAAACAAATATATATATACACATATATATATGTGTGTGTGTGTGTATATATATATGTATATATAAAATAAAACTTAGAAACTTGAAAATAAAAAAGATGTTAACCTGATTCTTTTTTCCCTTCATGAGGAGGGATTCTTTAGTTCTGCACCGGCCCAAACCAGGGTCGGCTTCTAAATAAACCTGTGTTCAGTTTATAAATGCTAATCACCTGCTACCCATGTTAAAAGGAGTGTTTGGGAGGGAACGAGAGTTTCTTTTGAGAACAGACTGTCTGGAAAATGCCTGCACAGGGTCATGTGGCTTGATTATGGCCCAGGTTTGTCTTGGTGGTTCTCTTTCTAAAAATGTCTTCCCCTGCCCTTCCGTGGGCAGCTCCGCCCCCTGTCCATCCACCTGCGGCCAAAACAACTTCTGGGGACTGGGACGGTTCTTAGATTGACAGCTTAAAGCTTACCATTTGCGGTCGATGGCATTACAGAGGTCGAGAAAATACGGCAGGCGCTACTCATTTCTTGCTTCCTGCTTTGCTCGAGAGTGTGAAGATCAGCTTTTCTGAAGCCCTTGACTTCCGATGTCTGCTGCTCGGTGTCGTGAGGGTGGCCGAGGTGTGGCCCTTCAACATCCGCTGCTTCTGAAGGTCTAGCATGACTCAGCCGCTACCATCCTTCCCAAACCACGCCAGGTGTGGTCCTCCCGTCCCGCCTTGGGGGGTAAAAGAAGTTAGCCATGCTGTCTACCATTGTTGAGTTTTAGAAATATTTTTTAAATGGACCCAGACGATTGTTGTCACATCTGATGGGTCCAAGTTGCCCGGAGGTGAGCTCTTTTGGGTCTTGCTTTACCTTTGCTGTAATACAAGAATGATGGTGTTGAAATGGCCCGCTTACTGGCCACCCTTTTCAGGTCGGAAGGTCTCCTGCTGTTTTTGCCCCTCCGAGAAGGGATCTCAGTAGGAATCCGTGTAGGCCCCCACTTGGCATGATCAGGACCTCGGATCTCTTGCCCTGGGAAACTTCTCTGTGCAAATCAGACTTGTGAAGACTGATCAGTTAGTATGGGAACTCATTCGTCCACCCTGAGACATGGAACGGCAGGTTGCTGGCATCGCTGTTGCTTGCATTCCTGACCCCGAGGTTATTAGAGACCTCAGGTTCAAGTTGAATGATCCTGTTAGTATCCAGCTGTGGTAACCCCTCTCTGGAGCCCAGCTCTTGAAGGAACCTAATGGACCCTGTCCTTTACTCAGGTGTCCACCGATGACTGCTGTGAAACACTGACTTTGTTGCCTTTTTTCCTTTGTTTGAAGAAAATACTTGTTTTTAGTACATGCTTGCTTATTTAAAGAAATCAAAGACGGTCCATGAGGTTAAACTTTAAATACCCTGTCCTCGCTCCTCGTCCTGCTCCCCTTCCTGGACGTAACCACAATAACAGCTTGGCCTGTCCCTTTTTTGTTCATTTGCAAATATATATTTTATACGAAGGTGCAAATTGTGGCTTGCAGGCTCGGCCGAGTGGGGCAGTAGACCCAGCCCCACACCAGTACTCCCTGCCATGCTGCACTGCGGCCCAGTGAATGGAGTTAGTTCCTCCCGTGTGAGTGTGCTCTCTGTTCTTGCCAGTTTTAACTGTCCTTGTGCGTGTGTTTTTGTACATGTGTGTGTCTCCTCCAGGCAGGTGCAGAGGATGCCTGTTTTCCTGTGCTCTTTCCAATATTGAGTATAACATTAGTCTTTCTGCAGTTTTGCTCGGGATGCTAGCTGGCGATCTCTGATTTTTATTTTATTTTATTTTTTTTTCCTAAATGAGTACTAGTTACCTCCACCTTGGCAACTTCCGTTACTGCTACTGGCTGATGTTTATGGAGTGTATTTCTGTGCTCGGATGGTTGTAAGCACTTTACATGGAATTTACTAATTTCAGCTTCAGCATCCCTGTGAATTTGGTAGGATTATCGTCCTCATTTTCCAGATAAATTGAAGCGTCTGTGACCCGATTTGTATTTCTGTGAGTTGCCTCGTGCAGTCCTTTATCATTTCTTGTTTACAAGGCTATTTATAACTTTCTTTTTGAATTATTGGAATTTTTAATGCATTATAGATACTGGGCTTTCTCAGATGTGTGTGTGTGTGTGTGTGTGTGTGTGTGTGTGTGTGTGTAGTAAATATTTTCCCCTTTTTGTCACTTTGTTATTAATTTTGCCTATGAAATATTTCTCTCCAGCAAAGTTTTGCTCATTTTTTTAAACATATAAAACTATAATCCCTAAATTATAACGATATTCTGTATTTTTTTTCTCCCGACTTCATAATTTTGTTATTTTGATCTTTACCCTCCTTGGAAGGGGGCGTGTTGTGTGTGTACGTTAGAGACCTAACTTTATATTTTTCCGAAATGGATAGCCAGTCATACTAGTGCCCTTTGTTGATGGCTCGGCCTTTCCTCATGAGTTGGAAATGCCACTTTTGGAGCACCTGGCTGGCTCAGTCGGTACAGCATGCAACTCTTGATCTCCAGGTTGTGTGTTCAGGCCCCACACTGGGAGTAAAGATTACTTAGGAAAAAAAAAAGAAAGAAAGAAGTGCCACATTTATCCTACAAAAGTGTGTGCGTGTGTACACGCACATGGATCCGTATTGGTCTGATTCTGGACTTTCTCTGCTCCCTTGAGCACACTGGTGTAAATACGGTAGCTTTATGGTATGTTTTGCTATAAATAGGGAAAATCTCACCCCCTCTCATCTTATACTTTTTTTTTTCATTAAAATTACAGTTTTCAACATTATACTTTGTTGTAGTTTTACCACCAGGCCTCTCCCCGCCCCCATCTACTATGAATTTCAGGTAATGAGAAAATAACAATTGTCTGCCCTATTGAATAGTTTTCTATGCCAGCCGTGGCCTTGAGCATCTTGTGTGTGTTACTGCTTCTGCCAGAGCAAACTTCCTCACTGGTAGACGAGCACAGGGAGGTTCGGGGGCTCAGCACTTGGTCCCAGCCTGCGAGAGCCCTCCCAAGCACTCCCACAATGGGGCAGCAAGGGTTGAAAAATCCGGCCTCGCTCGGGGTAATTGTTCCCATCCAGGACATGGGTCATGGCGGGACCCCGGTGTAACATAGAAATGAGAGGAGGAGGGGGAAATGGCTTAGCTCCATGCTTCTTGGGCCTGGAGTTGTTGAACTGTCATGTCCCTCAGCCCAGACATTCCAGGGCATTCTGGCGGGAAGGGCCCTCTCACAATCCCCGTCCCCCACCCCGCCGCCAAATGCCGGTGACTACCTTTTCAAAGAAAAGGCAACACGTGTTAGCTCTGGGGAAGGAACAAAGGTCTTGGCGCATCTGGAAACACGTGGCTGGAGAGGAGAACTTAAACTGGGGCATTTTTTCCTCCGCGCCTAAATCAGTCTCTCGGCCCGGCTGAGCCTGCCTTTGGAGGCGGCTGCCCCTTGATTCGATTTCTCTCGGGAGCCTCCTGTTCTTGAGGGTGAACACCAGGGAAGTAATTTCCTTTGGAGAACTTCGGCTCGGCCTCCCAAACAGAAGTCCGGCTGAGCGCCCACCGGGAGCCTTAGAAAAGTAATCTGATTTATTAGTAGGAGTGTATTGATTCTGTGTGTCAGAAGGACCCAGAGGCCTGTGACAGTGAGTCCATCTGAAATTATAATTTAAAATACCTAACAGACTAGCCGCGCTGAAATGCTACTCGAGAATGTAAATGATGAGGTGCTCAGTGAATTTCGCATGTACGTGTAATTAAATTGGCAGTTGGTGGGTCAAGTTTGTTTTCATATCCTAAATCATTTAATTCACTTTTTCTTCTTCAACCATCACCGGTGGTAAGGAGAGAGGAATCACTATGAAATCTTATAGGCCTTTATAAAAATAGATCATTGTGCCTTCGTCGTTCATTTATCTGTTTCATCGGTCCGCATTCCCCAATCTTATATTATAAAACAGAAGGCCCCTCATCAAAGAATTCTCCTTTTTACTGCATAATGGCCAACTTAATTTTGTGGAAGTCGGCAAGGCTTCCTTCGAGACTGAGAGGTGAATGTATAATCATCTTATTATCTGTTCAGCACCTGCCGTCTGGCCCTGCTCCTTCTGGCTGCATTAGGGCTGGGACGCGTGGCTGCAGGTGGGCCCGCGGGGGTCACGCTGGTGGTGACCGCTGCCTCTCGTAACTGTGGCTTCGCCTCCTCTGACCTAGGCTTTCTGTCCCTCCCGGGCTTTAAGCTTCAGCTCTGCCTGCTCCATTAGCCGTCGTCCTCATTGCCTTCCAGATGTCTTCTCACTTCTTCCAATACAACTGCCCTGGTATCCTGGATTTTTCCGTTCTTGACAAATGATCTGTCCTCTCACTGTAACTGTAGTTTCACCCGTGCTGATATCTGTTGACATTAGACCCAGAATCTAAATGTGACTTCAGGAAACGATGGGTGGGACATTTTTCTCTTCCGATGGTCCGTGGTCTTAAGGCACCCAGACCACCCAACTGTGCCTTCTCCGCTGTGATGCGTGGAGAGAGTGGGGTTGCCTGTGTCTGAAAGTGGTTTAGAGTCACAAGTCCCAAAGAAGGTGCGAGTTAGCCGTGTTCACATCTGTAATGAAGTAGAGCGACGTTTGCCACCAAGGCTGCCTGCCTCCCCCGGGCATGGTGAACCGACCTCAGACTAATTGCATCTCTGACCATATAAAAGGAATCCAGAACCTCCCAGGGTTTGCTCCCACAGCTACTCCTTAACCCTAACGAGACTTTGTAACCCAAAGATTAAATGTTTTATTTCGGCTTCCTGGACTGGGTTACCGACACACTTTGTATGTGGTCCTTTTTCTCTTAGAAGGTTCAAAACAGTAATTTGGTCCAGAAACTACTGCAAAATCGGTACCTGACAAATGTGACTCTGTTTGGGCTGGAGGTGGGCCAGAGTGCGCGGTGATCGCTTACAGGGCAGGAGAGAGGTGCGCCGAGGAGAGTGGGTTTGCTGTGTCGTCAGACTCGGGGGGCCTGGGGTCTGGCAGGGGTCACAGCCTGGATGGACAAGGTCAGTCAACGTTACACCTCTAGGCTCCTGTTCCTTGTCTGTCAAATGTGACTCATCTTCAAAGCCTCCTTCTACTTAGACCTTGTGTGATTTGTCCACTCAAGCCACAGGCACCCACCCCACCACTGTGGCCCCTGGGTTCTTGGGGGCCTCAGGGAGGTTTCGCTGCCCCAGGTGGCCACTCGTCTGCCGCTGTGCATTTGGGGCCCCGCTGGAGGTGACTCAGACCTTGTGCAAGGGGGGAGCCCCAGAGTGCGAGTTGCCTCCCTCCCACCCCTCGCCACACCCCTCCCCTTCCAGACTTGGTGTCTCTGACTTCTCCACTTTTCGAAGTCCTAAGGGTTAATTATGATGTTTACTATTTACATTTGCATTCCTGATAGTGCTCTTTCAAAGTGAGTGGCACGGGTTCATTTTCAAGTCTAAGTAGATCTCATACTCAGGGCGTGGTTCTCCCGGACTTCGAGAGGGGCCCCAGGCCAATGCAACAAGCCTGGGTGAAGGTTACGCTCGCCCAGAAATCGCTGAATCTCAATGCTCGCCGGTTGCCAGGACTTTGGTCCCTTCCCTCCAACAACCCAGGAAACTGCCTCCGAGATCTTACAACGATTATGAAAAATACTAAGAAATGTCATTTCCAGGTTCCAGGTGAGGAAACAGAATGAAGTTCAGAGGCATCTAGTGACTTTCTTTTCCCCTCCAAGCTGATAGGATTAGACTTTGGTCTAATCTCAGAAGTTCTGGGGGCTTGGGCAAATGGTTTCACCTTTCGAGGCCCTCAGTCCCTTCATCCATAACATGGGACAATTAATGACCAGGGCAGAGATGAAAGAATGAATGAGGACGCAGGCCCGGAATGTGGAAAGTGAGCAGAAAGGTTAGCGCTTACTCTGTGTGGTTAGGAAGTTGGAGAGACAGGCCAAAACCAGGTCTCGGGTCGAAACGTCACGTGAGCACACGGCTCCCTGTGTATACAGACATCCAGAAGCGTCTTTAGACTGGTAGACCTGTTTATTTTCATTAGATCGTACGTATATTTAGAACCATTTCGATCAGCGTGGCTTTGGTGCGAATTCTGTTGTAGTTCTCTCTCTCTGTCTTTCACTCTTGTTATCCTAAACTGTCCTGCAATGGTATTTTTAAAAATTGCTGGAACTCAGGACGGCGCAATTGCCAGGGGAGAGCCAGGACACCGAAGGTTCTCCGAGGCCATTGGTTCTCAACTGGGGACAAGTCTGCTTCCATGTCTGGTTGGTGTAACTGAGCAGAGGGAAGGCGGGGATGTTGCTGGCATCTCGTGGGTATTGGCTGTTAAGCCCCCCACAGAACAGAGAATTATTGGGGCCCAAATATCCTTAGTGCTAAATTTGTGAATCCATGCGCTCGGGTGATTCTCTTCCTGTCGGACGGAGACAGGCTTCCCCCCTCCCCTTCACTGCAAAGTCCTCAGTCTTTTCCTTTTCTAAGGTGTATTGGTTTTCCATATGAAAAATCTTCAGAATCCTAAAAATCTAGGATCATCTTTCAAACTGTAAGGGGCCGAGGAAGCTGGAGAGGAAATGGTTTAGTTCTGTCTTCTAGCTTGAGGTATAGAAAGCTCTCAGATCTGCTCAGAAGTTCTGGCAACAGCTTTCTTTTTGGTGCGCCTGCCCTCCCCCCCAGCAGCGTCATTGATATTTTCGTTTTTGCGAGCGCCAAGTAAACAGTGGCAGGCTATATGAATAAAATGTTCTTCTTACACTGTCAATTACTCTTTTTTATACAAATAATACATGACTTCTTGTTCTTACACACACTGATTTCTAGGGGAACTTTAATAATGTGTTTTGAAACTTTTATTTCTTTCAAATTGAACGACCCAATTGTTGGAGTGAACCATCAGTTCTAGAATGAATCCTGACTGTTAGAATAGCAGCCTGTGCTAGTTACTCATGCTTCGAACATTCTGCTGTGCTTTATCAAAGTGAAAACAGGAAGTTCGTATTTTAAATAGAATTCTACTTTAAAATTCTAATTTTGCTAATTTTCCATTCTGGAATATTAAGATCGGTAGGCTTGCCGTAGAAAACATGGACGCCAAGTTCAATTTGAAATTCAGATAAACAACAAATGCCTTTAATATAAGTATGTCCTGTGCAGTATTTGAGATATACTAAAAAGTATTTGTTGTTTGTCTGAAACTATAATTCAGCTGAGGGTTCTGCATTTTTATTTGCTAAATCTGGCAACCCCAAAGATAGGACTCGGGACTGGAAAACACCAGGAAATACCACTCATGTCTGGCATCTCCCCACATAACTTTATCTTGGATGTTGGACTTCATGAAAGTGTTCAATAATAAATCTGAGGCAATAATTTGCCAAGAAGAAAGAAAGAAATTTCTGAAGGGAATTTTAAAAAGTTTGTTCTGCGATCGCATTCCTTGGTCTTTGAAGGTGGCTCGAATCCACCAGTTAGAAATCTCTTATCTCGTGTTCCAGAAGGGCCCCGTGTTTGACCTAAAAACTCGATTCCAGAGGTAGAACCTGGATGGGAGAGAGAATCCTTTTTCTGGTTTGGTTGCCAGGCATTACCTAAAACTTAGGTGAGATCATATAGTTTCTAAGCATGTTCTCTTCACTGTGGGCAGAATTCTTGTTAGAGCTCAAGGGCTGATTGCAACCAAGGGAATGGGTTGGTTACAAGAGAACTAGATGAGCTTTAGGAAATGGCCCAAAAGCCCAACAAGAATTCTCGTGAAAAATACAGAATTGTAGGAGTCT
This sequence comes from Martes martes, assembly GCF_963455335.1. Classification (NCBI taxonomy): domain Eukaryota; kingdom Metazoa; phylum Chordata; class Mammalia; order Carnivora; family Mustelidae; genus Martes; species Martes martes. The sequence continues at coordinate 141,011,571 of NC_137893.1, forward strand.
GCTGACAGGCAGCGTGCCCGAGCGAGGAGCCCTCCATCTCCCCTCTCCGTTACGGGGCGACATCCACGTTTCCCTTTATGGGAGGAAAGCTGTTGTTCCAGATGCCAGCGTCTTCCCATCTTTGTGGCCTCAGAGTGGGTCCATCCCGGGTTCCCTGCTGCCCTGAGCTGCCCTGACGATGGTTCTGCTGTGTCAGCTGCGGTCAAGTACCCGCACGTTCCCTCTGGTCCCACAGCACATCGCAGTGGCCTGCCTCTAGTTTCGGTCACATCTGAGTGCGTCAGCCAGTGTCCTTCAGGCTCAGATTCTGCCCCCCGCTGAGTGTCACTTTCTGCTTTCTCCCAAGGAGCTTCTCTCGGGTCACTGGTGCAAAGACCGCAACCCACACGTGGAAGGCGTTAGCATCCCTGGAGGCAACCCTAACCCTGCGGGCATGGAAAGAAGCCAGTGGGTTAATCTCCCTGCCTTCCAGAACAGTTCCTGGGGGCCCACGGCTGAATCAAGCCCCCGTCACCCACAGCCATGACTGGGTTCACACGCCCTGAAGTCCTACCCCTGCCTCACCTTCCCTGTGCCCCCAACTCCCACTTCCTGGGATCACTTCTGAATGAACTGCCTGTACCCAAGTCCTTGCCTTCGTCTCTGTTTCCAGAAAAGTCTACATTCAGACACCTGTCACGTGAGCTTACCTGGGGTGCCCTAATAGAACACCACCTACCGGCTGGTTTACACAACAAATGTATTGTTCACAGTTTCGGAGCCCGGGAAGTCCACGATCAAGGTTGGGTTAACCAAGGCCATCAGGGTTAGTTTCCTTCAAGACTGCTCTCCTTGGCTTGCGGATGGTCCCCCTCTTGCTGCCTCTCCACGTGGTCCCTTGTGCGTGTGCAAGGACACCCGTCTCTTTGGCCTAGAGTCCACACTGACAGCCTCATTTCCACTTTGTCCCCTCTTTAAAGAACCTGTCTCTGAACGCAGTCCCATCGTGAGGTGTTGGGGGGTTAAGGGCTTCAACATATGAATTTTGAGGTGGGAACAAATTGAGCCGGTAACACCTGTGAGGAAGAAAAACCGCAATCTAGAATATAGGCTACCCCGTCATAGTGGGTCTCAAGTTTGTGGCTGTTTCCACAAAATTTTCCTGGCGTGTAGGGCTTTGGGGAGGTGGGTCTGTGAGCTTGGAGGGGAATAATTACATTAGCTGGCTGCCTTCCTTTCAATTCACCTAGCAGCCCGTCTCCATACATTCTGGAGAAGAAGGCAGGGCAAGGGTGCTGCTAGCCGGAAGGAGCCAAAAGGCTAAATAAGAAGACAAGACCCTTAGTCATACGTCAGCAGGGAACAGTGTGAAGTTCGTTTGAGACCAACTACAATACAGATCATAAACTTAGAAGTTTAGGGCGGATGGGCCACTTCAGGGGGATTCAGTTTCCTGTCACTGAAGGAATGGTCAAATTACTAGATGTATGGTTCAATGAGGTGATTTATGGAAACTCCACCCTGAAACCCTTTGATGTGAGAGGTCAGTGTGGCCTGGAGTTTGTGAAAATGTGAGCAATGAAGGGAAGAAGGGAAGGGTCCAGAGGAAGTGAACACGGCCTCCTTTCCAGGGTCTTGGAAGAAGCCAGAGGGTTTGTGTGAGGGAGGGGAGTCGGGGGAAATGTTAAACAGGGTGTGGTATGGTTAGCCGTATTGAGGAATAGGGAACTTTTTCTGTATTTGAGTGAGGGGCCCGGAGCACAGAACCCGTGGAGGAGGATGGACTGGGCCGTGTTGTGCTGCTGGGAGCCCAGGGCCAGAGAGGAGAGCAGCCCTTCAGAGGGCAAGTTCCAAGGTAGGAAGGGCCTGCACTAAGCTTCTTCCTGCCTCGCAGTCTTTGCGCTTGCTGTTCCTTCCTCCTGGAGTGGCCTTGCCCCACTTCCCAGGCGACCTTGGCTCCTGGTCATCCCAGACTCTGCTGACACCTCAGAAAGGCCCCTGCCACCATCCAGTCTAAGATGCCTCTCCCCCGCCCATCACACTTTATCCTCTTGGCGTGTTTTATATTCCGAACATGAATCACTATCTGAAGTTAGGATCTCGCGTCCACCCAGTGCCTAGAACGCTGCCTGGCACTTACTGGCTGCTCCGTGCGTATTTGCTAAAGGAACGGAGAGGTTGAAGTCGGCTGGCCGTTGGTGCACCAGCTGAGGTCTGGAGTTTGGAACGTCACCGAGCAGATAAGTCAGACTTACCTACTGACTGGGTTCCAACATTCACTGAGTGTCTACTTTGTGCCGTGTCTCCTGCTCATTAGATCTCAGGAATCATAGGTGAGTAAGACCTCATGGGGACCCTTGTCCAGTGTGGGGTTCTTCACCTGGGTCCCCAAATTGGATTCTAGATCTTGCTTCTTTCTATTACGACCCTCCAACTGAATTGTTGCATTTCCTCCAAGTCAAGACTGGCCTGTGTCTTGACCACCCACGGAAATCAGAGACCTTTCCGTATCACATTTCGATATCACTTGTTGGCAGATAACCTCGAAATACTGTGTACTCTGTGCACACTCATCGCCATTTCAAAATTACAGTAATTTGGGGGCGCCTGGCTGGCTTAGTCAGTGAAGTGAGTGACTCTTGATCTCAGGGTCACAAGTTCAAACCCCAGGTTGGGTGTGGAGCCTACTTAAAAAAAAAAAAATTACAGTTCTTTTTAGACCTGCTACTGAATCTTTTTATTTATTGCATTAATTAAAAAGTACATAGATGACTGTATCATGAATTGCTTTTTAATATTTTGAATAGCTGTGTTTCAGTACAGAGTGTTTTCCCTTACAATCCTGTGTGCTTTGTTTTAGGTCTATAAAAACAGTTTGAGAAGGGGTGTGTAGGCTTCACCAGAATGCCAGAGGAGTCCATGCCACAAAAAAAGGTTAGGAGCCCTGGTGGAATTATGTAAAAATAGGGAGGTCCTATCACCTTGGCTTACATTGTATTAGTGAAGATTCCTATGAGAAGAGATCTCACCCCTGCTCTAGGCTTATTGATACCTTTAGAATCTCCTCCTCCTCCTTTTCTCCACCTGTTTCCCCACCCCCGTTCTTTTGAAAATTTTGAGATGGACTTTTCTGTGCAAGATTCTTTTTTTCATAGTGTGGTCACAAGAGGCACCCGCCTTGTCAGGACCGTAAGAGGGTATCACAAGCCTTAGTGACGAGCAGGAAAATCGGGGGACAGCTGGTCAGAACAAGCCTGTCCTGCTTTGTGGGAGGGACAGAGCTTTCCAAACCATCTCTTGGTGGAGACCGTAATTAAAAACAGCCTCAATTCACGTGTGGCCAGAATTTATTAAAGGAAAATAACCGTGAGCCAGTCCCTGTTGTGGTTTAAAGAAAGGAGCACAGTAGTGGGAGTCGGGAGGCTTCGATTCTGGTGAGCGGGGCACAAAGCAGCGAGCAAACCTCCAACGGGTCCGTCGGTTTGTAATCCTTATAATTAGGGGGTGGATTGGTCACTGAGATCTAAGAGTCTCTGAACCTGAAGACACTGTAATGTGTGGCGTAAGGAGATACCGTTTATACCGTGATATCAGGGTGTCGGGAGAAAATGCACAAGTCATGCATCAGCCCCACTTCCGTGCCCCTGAAACCGCTGAAAGTGTCTGCACGCGGCGGTGGGTTTTTCAGCATTACCCAAAGCATACTGCTTGCTGTTTCACTGGGAAGTCTGTAGAGAGACCCGTGTTTCTTCCAGAATGCCTTTAGGGAGTTTATTAGCTCTGGGACCTTGAAGCTCCACTTCTATAAGACCGGAAGGGGGTCAGGGAGCCGATCATTCCTTTCTTGTCTGAACACCGCATTCATGGCCACAAGCTTGATGATGCTCTTGGTCAGCTTTGGTAGGAGTGACCGACCCACTGAGCAGTGGCTTCTCTGCTCTTCGAAATCGGCAAAGGCACGTGCATATAACCAGAGCACAGCAGGTGAAGAGGGGCAGGGAATCAGAAGGGGAGCCGGCATGAGGCGTGAGGTTTAGGCGATGAAGGGGCAGGTTCAAGAAAATGGCACGAGGGCCAAATCAGTGGGCACCTGCCCTGGGCATTCTGCACAGCACGGGTGTGCAAGTGGGTGTGGCCTTGGATAGGTGAGGTCAGGATGGACCAGTTCAGAGTATTTCGTGGTCGTTTTTATTTTTTATTATTTTATTTTATTTCCCACTTTGAAGTAGTTTAGTGGAGTAGCCCCATTTTTACAGAGAAAGAACTTGAGACCTGGGTCAGTTATAACTTGCCTAAAGTCACGTATAAAATTAACAGTGAGCCCCCAATAGGTGGTAACTTGGGTATTGCTTGGCCTTCGAAGGGATGGTGAGCCCAGACCACTTGAGTGTAATCAAGTGTAATCAAGAAAGAACTTCACCAAGCCAATTTGCTAACTTAAAAAAAAAAGGAGGGGGGGAGGAATGAACATCACTAATGCTCACTGAATTACCGAATACCGTAATTCAAGGGATACCGGAGGTAAGAAGCCTGGGCTCCTTTTGTTATTATAGAGCAGTAATAGTAACAGCAATTTCTTTTAAAAGATTTTATTTATTTATTTGACAGAGAGAGATCACAAGTAGGCAGAGAGGTAGGCAGAGAGAGAGGAGGAAGCAGGCTCCCCGCTGAGCAGAGAGCCCGATACGGGGCTTGATCCCAGGACCCTGGGATCATGACCTAAGCCGAAGGCAGAGGCTTTAACCCACTGAGCCACCCAGGTGCCCCAGTAAGAGCAATTATTAGAGTTCTTTCGCTTGTGCCTCTCAGCCTCCCCTGCGGAAAAAGAGCACTTTACCAAACAAAGATTGTATATTGAAGAATCATCTTCACGGAAAAGGAATGTTTGCGTTTTTCCTATTATGGTCAGATGGAGAACCTAGCTCTTCCTCTTTATCTCGGTGCATGAGATGCTTTCCCTCGATGGGAGTAGCCCTTCCCCCGCCGCACACAAAAGTACCAGGCAGAAGGGAGAAAGCGTGAAGGTGAACGGAGCACACTGCCCACCCTTTAAGCCCTTGAACTCAAGCAAAGCTCAAATACAGACTTAAAAGCAAGTATGACGATTAAGACCATTTAGGGAGTGGGAACGTCTTCTGTATCTTTGAAAATAACAGAAGTCGATATTCCCAGGTGGGATGTGCTCCTGGGAAACAGGAGTCTCCTGGCTGGACCTGGCTTCCAGAGAAAGTAAAACATGCCGTTGCCCGTTACAGGTGACTGATGCTTTGGAGTCGAATTTATCAGCAATGGAAACGGCGTTGAGTGAGGAGTCGTGTTTGTCTCTAGGGAAGACTGTTCTTATAACGGCTTCAGCTTCCCTAGATCTACCCGAACAGTATCGAACTTGGCTGGCGCAAATCAAGCGTGGAGGTGTGGCGAACGTAGTCACCTACAGAAAACACTGAATAATTCTAAGTGTGTTTGTTCTGTAGTGCTTGTACAGTGTTTTCGTCTCACGTTGGGCAGAAGTTGGTCAAATGCATTTCGGAACCCTGTTTTCATGTAGTCAGGGTGGGTCGGGAGCCGTTGACCTGGAGACACGTGGATTAATCCAGAAGGAGCTAGAGCGTTGGTTGACACCAAATTCTGGGTAGGTGGGAACAGAAAAAAACTGAAGCCAGTTAACGTTCTCATCAGCTTGATGTTGAGAGGACTTGGGGGTTCTCTAGTCGGTCGTTTCTTTACTGATTAGGAAACCGAGCCCAGGGGCAGACCGAGCTAGTGGGGAGCTGCCCTTGTGAGCCCACCTTCCCTTGCAGTCTGTTCTCTGTGTTCTCGAGCCGGGCCTGCTTATACGATTTCTCTAGTGGCATGTGTTGACTCTAAGATTCTCCCGGATGGCGAATACCACAGATTTGACCGGGTAACCTGATCGTTTTTATTTGCGTGAACTTGAGCCCTTAGCACGGCACGACGGAAAGGGCACTCAACTTGGACCCGGAAGACTTGGGTTCAAGTTTCAGCCTCGACATTAGCTCTGCATCAGCAAATCCGAGGACCCGTTTTCTTAATCCATAAAATGGGAATAACACCATTCCCCCTCACAGTGGTGAGGATTAATGGTGGAGGGGCTGGTTTAAAGAAAAAAAAAGACACAAAGTGCTACAGGAGTGTGAGAGTTGTCTCACACTTTGGTGGTAAGCTAAAAGGCACATTTTCAAATTTGGGCTAACTCTCATTTGCATAATCTTGCAAATTCTTTCCCTATTTTTACTCTTGGTATTTTTTTTTCCCTTTCAAATTCCTGCAAGGCATTAGAGCATCTCCCTCTCCTCGTCCGAACTTTGTCTCCACATGTATACTTTTAAAGCATTACCTCCAGTGTAATTTGTCAATCCCTTGGCCTATCGGAAATCTTTGATATTTTTTTCAGTGTGTAGGATAACTGAATCCTACAAGGCCATAAGACACTTGAGCAAATGTTCAGGCTCAACACAGAAAATCCAAGCATGTTCCGCACTGGGGGGAAAGGGAGGATTCAGGACAGTACGTGATACACTCATCACCTGGGAATAACCCACCTCGGCACAGCCTTGACAGCACAGACTGGAGGGAGATTTGGTAATTATACTCTCTAGTTCTTCTATGAATATAGCCAGTCTGGGCAATTTGGGCACCAGAGTGAATTTTTAGGCATGGATTATCTGGTTAAGTTAGCCAGATAATTGCCAACTGTCTCCTCCGCTCTCTGCTCTCAGACCCCGGCCTGACTAATTGTCTTCTATTTACTCATGCAAGCACGTTGCTTGTTTCCATTTTCAAACAAAAATGAACTTACATATCAGGATGGTATTTTAATGGAGCTATTTTTGCTGCTGATTCAGAAATCCTCCCTCCCTTGCCAAAGGAGCTGCCCAGATCAGAAGCCATTAATTTAGTTGATTGGGGGGCTTCCCTGGTTGACTTGGGGGAAGACGTAAATAGACTGAAAGAGATTTGGAAGTTGATGGGAGGAGGGTCTGTGAAACATTCAAAACTTATCTCAAATTCTGACCAAACATTTTTTTTTTTTTTACTAATTTTCCTCACTAAATGGAGACTCCAGCTGTATAAATAATGATTTTTGTTTGGAAATATTTCTTCCCTTGTTTTTAGAACCATCGGGGGAATTAAATTATAAATAAGTAGCAGTGAAGAACTACTTTGCCAATGCGGAACAGAACGCGAAATGGCTGCGATTCTGGAACCAAGTTCTAGAATGGAGAGACCACCTCTGAGCATGGGTTGACGAAGCAGGCTGCGCGTGGGGGAGGAGGAACAGGCTTGCTCTGAGGTTCCTTTTTGTTTGTGTCTTTCTGTCTTGATTTATTCACCCATTTCTCTGGTGCATCTGATTTGAATACCGGCTTCCCTTCCGTAGACCCACAACTGATTGCAAATGCAGTGACGTGGGCCTCCGCAACCATCCCCCACCACCTCATTTTTCCTTTTTAAAAAAAGAAAAAGGAAAAACAAACACCCCAAAAAAAAAAAAAGAGAGTCCACATTTCACTCACCTCACAAGCGTGTCTTACTTAAGCATGCATAATGGAGAGGTTTAAACTGCTGACCAGTCCTCATACTTTTCCTTCGGTGTGCTTGGGTTTGGGCTGTCCATTCCTCAGCCTCGCCGGGGCACACGCTACCCTGAATCTCGTCTCCTGACCCTTCACTGCACCTCCTAGAACCCCATCCCATTTATCCATGTTATTACACTGCGGGCCTCATTACATTTTGTTGAAGGGAGTCATTTTCTCACTGTCTTTATCCCACAAATCCTTATCCAGGCCGTATTTTGTGATAGGACTATTACTACCAAAGAAATCAGAATTATGTCCGTGGGTTACCCAGAAAGATGATAATAACTTAGTCTCTTCCATCGGACATTTTCCCAGAATTCCTCAGTGGAAGCAAATGGCCGCCATGAATTTTTACCTCGGCCCCTGCCTACTTGCGATCAGGGGGTGAGAGCTGGCGAGGCATAGCCGTCCGCCCCAAGAAGACAGGAGGAGGTGCGGCCTCCGAGCTGGGGAGAGTGGACGATTCCCTCAGGGCTCATGGGAGGCTTGGCCCCTTTTCTGTCTCTCTGGCTTCTTGGAAGGAAGTCAATGATACCAGTAGAAAAATCCCACTTTTCCTACTTGGGATTTGCTCTGTTCTCTGGAACCTACTGGAGAAACTGAAGTTTTCTTTCCAAAATAATCTTAAGTGTTGGTAGTTACCATCTGTGTGAAAACTCGTTCAGGAATGACTTATTTTCCTTTGGAAGGGGAGGTCACAGGCTGGAGCCACCAGGGGAACACAGGAGCGAGGATCCCAGGCCTCCTGCTGAAACGCTGGCTCCCACATTCATTGGCGCTACTTCTGCCGGGATTCGTGTCAGGGAAGAAGGAGAAGGAGGGTGATCAGAGGCAGGGGTGGGAAGCCCCTGCGATCCAGTGTGGACAGGCAGGGGTGAGGGCATCCCTCGGGAATCCTTGTTTGGTTTGTTTTATTGTGGTAACTTCTCATTTTTAGATGTATAACTTGGTGACATTAAGTACATTTGTAATGTTGTGCAACTACCCCCAGTGTCCATGTTTAGATTTTTTCCCACCATCCCTACCTGACCCCCTGAGCACTCCATGAACGGTCACTCCGCACTCCTCCCCGCCCCCGGCAAGCACCGTCCCGCTCACTGTCGAGCAACCCGATTACTCCAGGTGCTTGCTCTAAGGGGAGTCAGAATATTTGTCCTTTTGTGTCTGTCTTATCTCACTTGGTATCTTCGAGGTTGGTCCGTGTCATACCATGTGTCGGAATTGGGTTCTTTTCTAAGGGCTGAATGCCGTTCCGTGGTGTGTATATACCCTCATCCATGCTTCTCTTGAAGGGTCATTTCCACCGCTGGGTTGCTGTGAAGGAAGCCGCCGTGAGCGTTGGCATCGAAGTATCTGTTTGAGTCTCTGCTTTCAGTTCCTTCGAGTATATCCCCAGAAGTGAGATTGTTGGACCGTCAGCTATGTCTGTGTTTAACCTTTTCAGGATTTGAGGAGCCTCCCGACTGTCCCCCACAGGGCCTGCCCCATTTCCCATTCCCAGCAGCAGGTGCACGAGGGGGAGTCCCTTGTGTAGACCCCGTCTGGCTCCCACCTAACCCGTGGGCTCGCCAGGCCTCATTCGTCACGGGGTCTCCCGTGAGTGACTGCTTTTGCTCATTGGCGGGTTGGCTTTGGTTGGGGGAAGGGGTCATTCCTGTTTTGTCCTTTACTGGTTGACTATGACGGCCTGTTCCTGGGGTGCCGGAAGGCTGCCTGTGGCTGTGGGGTCCAGCGGGGATGCTCTTTGCACTCCGCGCTTGTAAAGGGAGCCGGCCTGACGTGTGCTCACCCCGCCTCCTCCAGAAGCAATCTGCCCGTGAGTCTTTTCATTATCCTGGTAACCAGCTTCTTAATAGCTGCTGGTTCATCTAAATGAAAAATTTATCTCGTGCCGCTTACCAAAGGAAAGGCTCCTCGTGTGTCAGATATTATTTTACCCATTATCTTGGAAACTTCTGTGCTCTTTGTTTCTTTATTTCTTAAAGCGAAGTTTGGAATTACTGGAGTTTCTCTAACGTTCAGCTCTTTATGCCTTTTCATCATTATGTAGTAACAGTAAATTAAGCAGAGTGTAGAATTATTTGAAGAGTTGTAACACCTTCAATTATGCATGTGTTTGTGTACCTGCGTATTGACATCTGGTCGCGAGTGTTCTCGCTGACCAATGTAGGGAGAACCTTTAGTAAACATTTCGGTTTCTCGGTTAATCATTTTTATTAGAAACCTCAATCCGCTTTTTATTTAACCTTTGAAACATCGGTGGGAAGCAGGTGACTCATGAGCACCATTCTCTTCTCTGGGCAGAGAAGGAAACCAGTCAACGAGGAACTTGGGACCTGCCCAAGAATTCCCGTGGGGGTGCAGTGTGGAGGGGCAGGGGAGCCTGGATCGCCTCGGAGCTGTGCACAAGGGGAAGGGGGGCCTGCCTGGGGACAGAGATGTCTGCACATCCCTGGTGCTCATCCTACCTCTCTTCCTGGAGTTAGTGGGTCGCATGTGGACGCGGTTACCCTGCACCCTAACTCAGGGGTGGCCCAGACCTTCAGCTCTGCACAGAACGTGCACTTTGTGCCTCTGAAATCCCCAGTGTGGTTATTGATCATTGCTTGGAAACCATGGTGCTCCAGATCCTGTCTCAGCCCGTGGGAATTCTGGTAGCTTGCTTGCCTATGGAAATTAGTTGTTAATAACAGTTAACTGTGCCCTCCAATAGTGTATGTCTTCCATCCAGTTAAAAATTAGTTTTTTTATTTTATTTATTTTACTTCAATTTCCTATTGCTACTTTATCCTTGTTTAGCTTTTAAAATAATGGGGCACCTGGGTGGCTTAGTGGGTTAAGCATCTGCCTTCAGCTCAGGTCATGATCCTGGACACTGGGATCGAGCCCTGAGTCGGGTTCCCTGCTCAGTGGAGAGCCTGCTTCTTTCTCCCTCTATCCCTTCCCCCCGACTCCTGCTCTCTCTCTCTCTCTCTCTCAAATAAATGAGATCTTTAAAAAAAATAAATAACTAAAATGATAGAACACTCTCCCCACTAGATCGTAAGCTTTCTAGAGCTAAAAGCTACACATTCGCGTGCCCGTGGGGTCTCCAGCACCATAGGTCCCTTCCACGTATTTATGATTCGATACAGTGCTTTTAGGTAAGGAGATTTGCAATACTAGCTACTCATGATTCATAACAAGTTCAGTCTTTGTGAGACAAGCTCACTCAAATCCTTGAGGTATCCGTTTTTTTCAGCAGCACTGCACAGTGGACACCTCGGACAGATGAGAGGCTTGCCTGTTTCTGAGTTCCTTCACGAGAGAAGAACATGTAGCATCCAGCACAGTCCCTGGGGGGGTGCCTCCGCCTCCACCTGAGATCAGGTTGTGGCCCCATTCCTCTGTCTTCCCTCGTTTGTGAGCTCCTTCCTGCAGCGGTGCCCAGACCCCAATGGGGGCAGGCGGCTTGCGTGTTGACCCCATTGCTCATCGCGCCTTGTTCCCCACATCCCCCCACCCAGAAGCAAGAGCCTTAGAAAATATGAAACGTTATGTCAGACAAACAAAAAAAAAAACACGATGCAGAAAAAACACATTTTCTTAACCATTCAACACTTTATTCTAAGTCTTGGGAACAGCGGGTTCGAGTCTGCACTTTGCCACTTTGCGGCTGACGCTCGGGCTCCTCATCTGTGACTTGGAAGGTGGGGACCGTGAAAGAATAGAGTCTAACACAGCGATCTCCCTCTCAACAGAGGCTCAGCACGTACCGCCCGTGATCATTTTGCCGAAAGGGCAGGGACTCTACTTGAAGGCATGAGGAGAGGAGGGCATACGGGACACCTCCATGGGCAGCACTGAGGGTCAGAAGCCTTGCTGAGCCCCGATGGAAAATGTCCATTTCTGGATGAGGAAATGGAAAGTGACATTGGTAATCCATGCTCTGTAGTATTTTTGACGGGATAGACAACACATGAGGTTAGAGGGAAACTGGAAAGTTAAAGCAGATAAATAATCACGAGAAAGCAGTTTCCTGTAATGTCTCTGTTATACTGCATCTCTATAAAGAAATGCAGCCACCTCGGACCCAAAGATGACTGCTTTCTAAACTGTCTTCCTTGGGTAATATCAGGAGGCAGTGTAATAAGTTAGATTAATGTATTAGCTTGTGTCTTCTTTTCGGGCAAAGAGGTAGGCCCCCAGAGCAGAGAGGACAGAGGAACCTCCCTGTTGCCCTGTTTGATGTCATTTTGAAGAGGACTAGCTCCTCGCAAGGTCTGGTGGTCTGCAGATGTAGGGGCAGGGCATTGCCTCTCTTGTGATGTTTCTTGCCCAAGGGACAAATGAACTAAGCAACATTGCATTATTGTGTATGTATGGGAGCGAGAAAGAGAGAAACATACACACACACAGGCAGAACCAATAAGTCTTGCCATGTTGCTTTGTCTCTGACAACCCACCCCCAGCCCAGAAATGTAATCCTAACTCCAAGCTACTGCTTTGTCTGCTTGGGTTTCCAAACGTGAACAGGTCTGGAGGCAATTCGCCCTTACACCGGACGGAGAACCACAGCCATCCTCTGGGAGTTGGGGTTTTTATCCCCTAGAATGTCCGTGATTTGCACTGATCCAGTCTCCAAGGATAGGGGACAGGATGAAATAGAGAATTTATTTTTATATTATGTCATCTTGTACGGAGACTGCTGTATAACCAGGAGCCAGAAATCTAAAGGATTGGGCTCTGAAGTCACTTTATGCACGCTTTGGGTGACCACACACCCATTCATCGCAAGCAGTCACCAGCAGAGAAACCCACAGTCCCGGACAGAATTTATTCTTGCCAGTAACTCGGGATTTCAAGTGACGGAGGACGCTCGCAGAATTAAGCCACCTAAAGTTCCGGTCTCTGTTCGTGTGGCCGGAAAGAGGTTCCTGAGACCTCGGGTGCCCTCCTGCCTTTTGGGAAAGCTCAGACGGAGGCCCGGAGAGGGCAGGTGACCTGCCCAGGGCCACACACCGAGTGAGGACTGGAAAACTCCTTTCCACTCCTTTCCACTTCCACTTTCCGCTTCCTGGTGACACAACAGCTAGGATTTTACTCAAGTGTCATTCCTGAGGTGGACAGGGAAAGTTGTTCCCTTGTCCAAGTCCGTTCTCTTTTTCCGGGGGGGGGGGGGGTGGTCACAGGTGGTAACGTCAGACGCTGCACCAGGGAGGCCGAAGAGCTAGTTTGTGCGGTGTGGGCTTTTGGGGCTGGTTGTCGGGGGTGCTCTCCATGCATTAGCTTAGAAACGTCTCCAGAGGAATGATAATCAGCTCTCCAAGGAGGGCTTGTGGGACCGGCATGTTCCCGGCCCCCTGGCATACGTGCTTCTGGAAGTTCCTGGCATCGGGAGTCGTCAGTCCTGGGAGGTCGGCAGACTTGTTTTCCTTCATTGATGATGTGACAGACAGTCCTAGAATTGTGACTCCGGAGCCTTGGCGTGTGCCCAGAGTGAGTTAAATGTGTTTGTCTTTATTTTTAAAAAATTTTACATAACATTTATATAAGATTTATATTAAATTTTTATATAACATTTATATAAGGCTTATATTAGAATTTTATATATTTTATATATAACAGTCTAAATATAGGGAGTGACAGGACAATAGGATGTTTTAGGGAGTATGTAAAAGCGGGCGTCTCCCCCGGGAAACACAGAGGTGGTACCCACAACCCTCGGTTACCATGACATTTGTACATTCCTCGTGCTGTACTTCGTACGAGTGTCCGAAGGTGTTTCCTCACTCTGAGTTAGGTAAGAGACAGGCTGGGGAGGTGGGGGAAGGGCAGATCGTATTTCTTGTCTGATCTGGGGAATTTTATGTTCCTGAAGTCTATAATCAGGTGCCGATGTTGATGGCTTATTTATTAAAACAAAGGTGGGGGTGGAAAGTAACCGCAAAGTGAGAAGCATTCTAGGGCCAACATCTGAGCTTCACTTAAAAGCATAGGCTCCAAAGAAATGTAAATTCATTGGCTTAATTGGAAGAGAGTATTTATAGAAATTGAATGATCCAGTAAAACAAAAAGCCTGGCTTCTTTCATCTTCAGAGGCCCTCGTAAATGCCATCCGGAAAAGCTCTTGTACGCAGAGTGGACTTTGTCATGGATGTCTGGCCTCCTGGAGGTCAGTAAATTTGGCCAAGCCGTATCACTTGACTGGTATTTACTAAGTACTTAGGGACGTGCGTGCGTGTGCGTGTGCGTGTGTGTGTGTGTGTGTGTGTGCATGCGTGTGCACACAGGTGTGTGTGTGTGTGTGGCTTTGAATTGTGCTGAAAGCAGGTAAAGAAAAAAATATTCAGATATACCGTTTTCTCATTGATGAAATAGCTTAACAATTTTATTTCAATAGCTGTTATAAAGGAACTTGCTAAGAAGGCGTGCTTGAAAATCCTGCTCTCAAGCCCATTCCGTACCTCCCCTGAAGCTTTCCTCCTGTGCCTTTTATGGGTCATCATTCCCCTTCCTTTATTGTGAATTCATCCACTGTTTATGCAAATTCAAAAAATTAAATATTTCTTACTTTCTCTCTTAGAAAAAGATAACTATACGTTCTTCTCTGCCTCCCTCTTACATCTAGTGTGTGCTCTCAGGAGCCTTCTAGACCATGCAGAACTGCCTGGTATTTTTCATCTGCCATTGTATGGCTGCACCGTAGTTACCAAATCAGTCTCCTGTGAGCAGATTCTCGCATTCTGCCGGCCTTTGGGGGTTCCTAACAAAGTGGTACGTCTACCCGTTCCTACAGAGCGGGTGTATCTGGGTGGCCGTTGACTGCGAGGGGGATTGGAATTCTGGCCAGAGGATGTGTGCGTGTGACTCTGGGGTGGTGTCGATCACCCTTCCCGGATCATTCTGCACTCCTACCAACAACTCAGGAGAGCTTCACCAACAGAGGGGGTCATTCCCCTTTTGGTTTTTGGGCAATCTGATATGCAAAATAGATCATTGATATGGTCTGAATGCGCATGCTTCCTTTAAAGTGTGAGGCTGGACATCAGTTATGTGTAAAGGCCACTGGTATTTGTGTGTGTGAACTGTATGTCCCTGTACTTAGCCTTCTGTTGGTCTGTTGATTTTTTTCTTATTGATCTGTAGGGCTCTTTCGATAATAGGGAGGCTAATTAGCTTGAAGTCCCTGATATGATCCCCAAATATTGTTCTGTTAGTTTTCTTAGTCGTTGAGGTTTTATATGCACCATACAGTGATTTTCACAAGCAGAGTTTCTGCATTGTTTTTTCTTTTATGGCTCCCAGACTCGGAGTCCCTTAGAAAGCACTCTCCACTCTGCCCCTTCCACACACACTTATAGAAGTTGACCCCCCATTTTTTTTTTTTTTGCAGAATTTCTGTGGGTATTTTTTTACATTTAAATATTTGCACCATTTGAGGTTTATGCCCTGTTCTATAAAGTATGGGTTCAACATTATTTTTTTTTTTTGTCCAGTTATCTCGGTTGCTCCAATCTCTGAGTTAAAAAGCCCACCTTTGCCTCCCCTTAAATGCCACATTATAAAATAAACATTTTTATCAATGAAAAAGAGCCCCTACTGCCCTGTGGAACAAACCATGCATGAACGTATTTGGGGGAGAATGTTTAGGTCCGTCCCTCTCTTGAGACAATTCTTCCACGTTCTCCTCCAAGGTGACGTTTAGTCAGGAGCGAATGAATGATGTTAACGGAACCCATCTGCTTTAGGGAAATGATACAGTTTTGCCTCCTGGCGTCTCAGGATTTAACCTAAGACAATGTGTCATTCACTCAAAGTAATTTGTGTCTATCACAAAGCCCGAAGCAGGGCAGAAACATTTCTTGATACCGCTCAAGAAAGAGGCCGCTTGTGATCCCTTAAAACAAGGGTTCTCGCAGGTGGCTCCCAGACCGGCAGGCTCAGCGTCACGGGGGGACTTGTCAGGAGGCCACACTCCCGTCCTCCACCTACAGCCCAGAGAGCTGTGTGGTGACCTCTGATAATCTTGATAACTCTGCATGTAACCAGCCTTCTAGACGGTTCTGAGCTGGCCCAAGTTTGAGACCTGTGGCCTTCCAAGTTACATTTCATCTCTTGGTGGAGCCCTACAGCCCCGTGGTGCTGTGCTCCTAGTGGATGGGCTTGGGTCCTTATCCTCTTGATAGGAACAGCCCTCACCAAGCAACGACGTCTGTTCTTCGTCTGCAGTGTTCTTCAAGTAGAAAACTTCCCTGGTTTTTCCAGAAGTCACAGAGATATCTCACTAGTGCTTTGGACAAGAACATCTTACATCCAAAATTCTGCGATTGGGTCAGTGATTCCCTTTGTCCTATAATAAAAAACCAGCAAAACTGGTTTCTGTAATATGTTAGTAAGTGTTGTAGCCTTGAAGACTTGTCTTACCTCCACAAAAGCGTCATTGTTCCTTGTCGCTCTTTGCCCGTCTGCCTTTAAAAATAATTTGATATCCGAACACAATTCATATTTGCCTCTGCTGACTGTTAGCCACACCATAACTGTGCTTACATTTGGCAGGGGAAGGCGGGCTTTGGCATGAACAGCAGTACCTTCTGGACCTAATTGCCAACCCGGGTTCAGCTTAGAGCAGCGGTTCGAAACTGCTGGACAGTAGAATCAGCAGGGTAGCTTTTTAAAACCCTGCCAGACCACACCCATACACCTAAACCAGGATCTCAAGGGTGGGACTCGGGCATCAGACTTTTCAAAGTTTCCTACTCGATTCCTGTGTATATCTCACCCAGCTCAAGAAGCAGGACTCATGCACTTGTCTTAAAGTGATTTTGATTGTGATACGTGCTACGAAGCGGTCCTGAAAACGGCAAATGCGATCAGAATGAGACCCTTTCAGTTGAAATAGCAACTTGCTTGAAACAAATCACCTCCTTTTTGGATGACTTTCTCATCTGCTGAAGAACCCGTGTTGAGGCAAGCTTTCCTCTCTGCATCCTCTGTATTTCATTATAATAGTCTTGCCAATTTTGTTAGCTGCAGGGAAAGTGACGGGGGGGTTGTGTTGGGGGGGCACGGGGGTCAGTATCGGGCTGTCCCACTGGCTCTGCTTCGACGCATTAAGCAGATGGATTGAGACCCTCTCTTGGAAACTTTCCAGCCCCAGCACCTTCTGCCATCTAAGCCGTGGTCCTTGTTGGACCTTTTCCCGCCTTTTTTGCTCTGGAATACTGTTTTGTCCACAGCAATAGGTAACAGCCCCTCCTAACGGCGGGTGATTCTCTTAATTGAACCCTGCTGTACCAGTTTCCTCATAGTGAGTCAGAGTTGGCTGGAAAGGGAGAGAAGGACGAAGTACAAAACTTTCTAAACATCCTGCTGCTTTCCCTGTAGACAGGGCACTGCTCAAAAAAAAAAAAAAAAAAAAAAGGCAGTGTTCTTTCACAGTGGCCCTGGGGCAAGGGTGTCCCAACTGCTCTGACAAAGGTGCCATCTGGTCATAAACACTGTGGTCATAGAGGTGGGGACAGAAGGAAAGTCTGTCATCCCTTTTACAACTTCTGTCAACTCCAGAAACAGACTCTTAGGAACCCAGAGCTCACAGGGATCTGGGGTGGGGGCTTGTGTTGGCCACACCTCAGGAGACGCTGGGGAACCAGGAGCTTCTGTGTTTGGCCACAAACTAAGCCACAGATCAAGAGACATGCAGTATGAGATTTTTTCCTTAGGATTCTACGATGGTTTTTGATGTTGGTAACTAATCAAGTACAAATTTCCAGTGAATTTAACACTTTCCAGGTTCTGGTCTGTACACAACGGGGCAGGGCATCTTGCTCAGAGATGGGGAGCTCACGTGGGCAAGAGGTAGACTTTATTGATGGGCGAGGCTTCCCAAGACTCTCAGGGATATGCCTGGTCTTCTGTCCACTTTGTACACCGAGGCAGCTGAGGCCCCGGAAGGTTCCGAGTCTCGCCATTCCTCCACAGCCTGACAGGTGGAAAAAAGGGTTGTTTGGGGGTTTTTTTTTTTTTTAGTTCGATTTTGCAAACTGTCAAAAAGAATTATATAATATGATGGAAATAACACTCATTTTAATGTATCTGTTCGTCTAGTTTCGTCTTTTGCTCACCTTTACAAACCGCTCTGAGAATATCATGATAAAGAGTGTTCTCCTAAATTGAAAGGTAGTTCATACAGCCCTCTTTTCCTCCGTGATTTTTATGAAGTCACTGCCTAATTGTGTGTGCATTTTAGTGAGCAATGCTATCACCGTATGAGTAGAAATAGAAATAGATTTTGTGAAAGATAGTCAGTCCATTAGTTAAAAGAAGTGCCAAGGTAATTACAAGATTCATTAATCATGATTAATAAAACTATCGAGGTAGGGTTTTTTTTGGATTGCCTAATTTTATTTTATAAAGCTAATATTCTCAGATAAGTAAATGTCAACTGATCTGTAGAGATCTTGAAGTTTTATTTATCACACAGATAAGCATTTTTTTTTTCAGTAAGTAGGTACTTATTTTGCATTTGTAATGATTAACTGCAAAATAGTTGGCAGGGCAATAGAAAACTCTAGATGAATTCTCAGGTGAGACCTCCTGTGGAGGTCTTTGAGGTTTACTTGGGGTCATTCATCAAGAAAGTCATGCATTTCAGGTTCAGGAACTCCCTTTGCCTGCAGGTGAGCTTTCCAGGTAGAGAGCCAGCGGGAGAAGAGACAGTGGGAGGATCTGATGGATGGGGGGCTTCAGAGATGAAGGGAGTTTCTCCTTGGTGTGCTCCCCACCCCTTGCCTACCTCTAGAAGTAAGTATAGCTTAGGGAGAAATTGTTCTCCAGTGTGACAGGTTCAAGTGGACTACTTTGGGGGGTCCTAAGATCTCTCTTCAGTTTCCCAGTTAACAAATATCAATTGAGGTAACATCTGATGCCTGGAATGACTTTTTTTTTTTTTTTAAGATTTTTTTCTTACTTAGATAGTTATGTTAAAAAAAAAAAAAAAGATTTGTTTATTTGAGAGAGGGAGAGAAAGAGAGAGAGTACGAGTATGAGGGGCCGAGGGAGAGAGAGAAAGAGAGAGAGAGAATATCAAGCAGGCTTCATTCTGAGCGTGGAGCTCGACGGGGCCTCAATCCCAGGACCCTGGGATCATGACCTGAGCTGAAACCAAGAGGCTTAACCGACTGAGCCACCCAGGCGCCCTGCCTGGAATGATTCTGAGGTATATAGGCTAAAGGAGAAAGAGGTAAATGAGCAGGGAAAAAACGCGCCTGTAAAAAAGGAAGCAGGCCATGAGAGTGGCCCCCTCGCCGGACCTGCCACTCAGTCGTGTCCCCCGAGAGGGCCTCATTGGCTCCACGTGGCTTAACCTATTCAGGTCAACTGTTGCTGTCCCTGGAATCACAGAGCTGCTGGATAGACTCAGGTCCTTGATAAACTTTCTAGCTTGTTACTGATTTGTTTTAAAGATTTATTTATTTGAGAGAGAGAGAGAGAGCATGAGCAGGGAATGGGAGAGAATGAGGATCCCAAGCAGACTCCCTGCCGAGCACGGAGCCGGACGTGGGGCTCGATCTCATGACCTGAGCCGAAACCAAATCGGCCGCTCCACCGACTGAGCCAGCCAGTTACTAAATTTTTTTTATTAATAAAGTTAACATGATCATCATCCCTTTCCTGTAGCACACTAGCCTAGCATTTTGTTCAAAACTCGTTTGAAGAACATTTTTCTTTGCATGTTTGTTTAATTCGTTTTTACCCAGTTTGTGTCTCTTGCAAGCTATTGTACCACCACTGCCCCGTCCTACATCCGTCATAGCATTTACTCCTAGTACGTTTCCAGGACCGTCTTCCGTGCGTTTGGAAAATGAACACGTAGGGGCGCCTGGGTGGCTCAGTGGGTTAAAGCCTCTGCCTTCGGCTCAGGTCATGATCCCAGCGTCCTGGGATCGAGCCCCGCATCGGGCTCTCTGCTCAGCAGGGAGCCTGCTTCCTCCCTTCTCTCTCTGCCTGCCTCCATGCCTACTTGTGATCTGTCTGTCAAATAAATAAATAAAATCTTTAAAAAAAAAAAAAAGAAAGAAAATGAACACGATTTCATAGGCATTCAGTAGCAGTCACAATCATAGGCCTTTCTAGTCGGATTTTTCTTCTCCGCCTCGAAGGCTGCAGCTCCTTACAATGTAGGAAAAAAAGCCAGCACCTTCTCGTGAACCTTTAGTGGGTAAGTCAGAGGCTCCCAAGTCATGATGTCTATCAGAATGTTGGCCCCCTTAGTCCAATAGGAGTCAACGTCCGAGTCACATATTGGACCCTGGGTCCCGGCCGGGTCTGGCTCCTCTCCACTCCCCCCTCCTCAACCATCTCCTCAGCCTCAGAAAGCTCATGGTGGTCCCATTGAGGGACAAATTTCTATTCCCTGGTGATTGTTGCTTTTTACACAAATTGAAGTCTCGTCTTTGGGCCAATCCATGTCTTTTCAGTGTAACTTGACTCCCCTGCCCGGGTTCCATTCCATCCTTGAAACTCTAGGAGATTTCTCAAAAATGGCCGTTGGCCTGTGGGTAAAAGCCTGCCATGACCAAGGAGCCAAATGTGCTTCTCTGTGAGGCTGGTGCTTTTTTAATATTCTTTTTCCTGGAAAGAGGATTCCAGGATGCTTCTCTGGAAGGTATTGGGGAAAAACCAAATAGGATAGTGGAGGGTCCCTCATCTACCCCACTCTGGGTGGTGGGGTAGATGGGTGACTCGCCCCCTTCCAGAGTGGCCTAATCCTTTTATATACCGTGTTGAGGATCAAGTGATTTGGGGTCTACGTCAAGGTTTTCCAGTTGTTTGCTTTTCCATGATTTGCGAGGAAGACCCCGGGGAGAGGACTGGACCCACAGGGATTATCCGTGGGGACTCACTGATCCCAGGAACCCCAGCTGTGGATGCCAACTCTCATTCTTACCGTTAGACGAGGAGACCCATCTGCAATCCTCCCGCTACCGACAGACTATGTTAAATATGCTTCCGAAGAGTCCGTGTTCTGAGGACTGATGTCACTATGTTGACATTAATTTCTTTTTTCATCAAAACTTCTCATCCCCAGGACTTACTAATTTTGTACCTGGAAGTTTATACCTTTTAGTCCCCTTCACCTATATACTAATCTTTTTAAATACAAAGAAATTTTCCTCTTAACAAATTAAAGGTCCACTAATATGTAGATTTTTCTTCAATAAATACGGTATGGTACTTTTAACTGTATTTTGTCTTCCTTGGGATTTTTTTCTTTTCTGGAGCTTACTTTATTGTCAGAGTACAGTAGATGGTACACATGATCTACAGACTGTGTATTAATCAACTTTATGTTCTCAGGCGTCCACTCAACAGTAGGCTATTAGTAAAGTTTTGGAGAAGCCAGAAGTTATATGTAATTTTTGGCTGCACAAGGAGGGGTCGGTGCCCTAGCCCCTGTGTTCAAGGGTCAACCATACACGAAAGTACACAGTAGGCACTGGATACATTTTCGTTTCCTCTCTAAAAATTTGGGAGTTAATCGAATTATAGGGAGGTGCAGAGAAGTGAGACTATAGAAACGGCCACTAATTCTAAAATCTGAAACTCTCACCCCCATTCCTTCCTTCCTTCCTTCCTTGCGGTCATCCATTCATTCTTTCACTGAACTTTGTCCTTTGCTGTTCTTTGAGGAGCCCCCCGCCCCCACACTCTCCCTACTTTCAACTTCTGGTTTCTCTGATTTCTCATCATTTCTTTGGTGCCTTGATTGTTATTGTGGGGGTTTTTGTTATTGTGTTTTTGACATGTGTTCCCTTTGTTTCTTTCTTTTCTTTTTTTTTTTTTAAGACTGATTGATTGATTTTAGCAAGAGTGAGCACAGGAGCAAGGGGAGGGGCAGAGGAAGACAGAGAGGGAGAGACTGTCACGCCGACTCCCAGCTGAGCACAGTCTGATGCAGGGCTTGGTCTCACCGCCCTGAGATCACCACCTGAGCCCAAATCAAGAGTTGGCTGCTTAATGGACTGAGCCACACCCAGGAACCCTCCTCCATTTATATTCTGTTTTTACCAATTTAAAAGGAAAGGCAGAAATACTGTCCTTTTTTTTTTTTTTTAAGATTTTGTTTATTTATTGGACAGATAGAGGACAAGCCACAAGCAGGGGGAGCGGCAGGCAGAGACAGAGGGAGGGAGAAGCAGACTCTGCACTGAGCAGGGAGCCCGATGCGGGGCTCCATCCCTGGACCCTGGGATCATGACCTGAGCCGAAGGCAGGTGCTTGATGGACTGAGCCACCCAGGCGCCCCGAGATATGTATTCTTGCACACCTTCCATCAGTAGAGGATACATACTCCATACATACTCCACCCTTCGCGGCCCTCCTTGCTGACAGACTTCTTGCCAGGCCTTGCCTGGTTTTGTTTTTCCATAGGCGATCCTACCGCCAGTACTGTTGTGATTTGATTTTTTTTTTTACTAGCAAGTCACTAGATAAAGCCAAAGATGGCTCTCACCATAGACTGCTGCAGTGTTCTCCAACGTGGGTGTATAATACAGAGTGGTTTCCTTAAATATCCTCCTGTTAATGGACACTGGACATTTAGGGTTGGCTTTTTTTTCACTTCCCCCGTTGAATAGAATACTGTTATAAACATCCTGTACATGCCTCCCTGTGCATGTTTTTGTAGTATCTCTCTAGGATAAATTGACTTCCAGAAATGCAGTTTTGGGGTCAAAAGGACGTGCATGTTTAAAATAATAACATTGCCAGATTACCCTCCAGGTGGTGGGTCACACACCCAGACTTCTCCCTGACTCCTACTCGTCTTACATTTTTAAAATTCTACTAGAAAATATTTCAGAGAACAGCACCATATGACAGCAACAATGCAGTCGAAGATTCTTGTTTTCCTCCCCAGTGGCTTTTTCTTTGTCCTCTCTCTTTTCTGTTTCTTATTCTCTTCTACCTGTGCCTTTTGTGTGTATAATCATACTACGTATGGAGTACCCTATTGCTGTTTAATAAGGTTTTCAGTGTTTTGCAATTTTATGTAAGGAGACCATGTCCATTCTGTGGTTGGTTTTGTTTGTTTGTTTGTTTGTTTTTCAGAATTTGTGTGATTTACCAATGTTGATGACTACAGCCTGGTACTAATTCTTGCCCACGCCTCCTTGGCATGAGTGCAAGAGTTTATGGTGCATACTGAGCTGTTGATGGTTTTCACTAAGTATGGATAAAACTTGCGTCCAGAGGGTGCCTGTACCAACCCCCCAACCCCCCACCCCCAGCCCACCCACTAAGAAGGTAACGGTTTTGCATGTTTGCAACACCTGGTATTTCCAGACTTTGTAGGTTTTGCCAATCTGATGAGTGTGAAAAGATTCTTTCTTTTTATTTTATTATTTTGTTAAGATTTTATTTATTTGTTTATTTGAAAGAGAGGGAGAACACAGAGAGAGTGAGGGGGAGAAGCAGACTCCCCCCTCACCTGAGCAGAGAGCCCAATGTGGGGCTGGATCCAAGGACCCTGGCATCATGACCAGAGCCGAAACCAGATGCTTAACCAACTGAGCCACTCAGGCGCTCAGGATTCTTTCTTTTTAATTGACATTTCCCTGATTATGTATTTTAATATTTTGGCCATTTAGTACCCTCTTCTGGCTACTGTTCTTGTCTTACATCTGTTTTCTCTTGGGTTATATTCCTTTTCCTTACCAGTTTCTACTAATTCTTTTATCTTTTTTTGAATTACAGTTCTTTGGAGGTTATGTGCATTGCACGTATCTTCTCCTAACCAGTGGCTTGCCTTCATTGTGCTCTTTTGATGACCAGAGTTAATTTTAATGTAGTTTTTCACATGTATGATCTGTGCATTTCTTTCTTAAGAAAAACTTGAAGCCAGGTATTTCCTTTGTTTCTTCTCACAGCTGTAAAGTTTAGTCCCTTCATTTAGATATGCAGTGAAATTTTTGTCTGTGGTTCGAGGTAGAGATCCAGTTTTAGATTTTTTTCTTCTCAGATCAGTAGATGTCCTGGCCCCCTTTATTAAATAGTCCTTCTTTGGTAGGTACACTTGTGGTGAGCATCGCAGGACATAAAGAGTTGTTGAATCCCTATGTTGTACACCTGAAACTAATGTTGTGGTGTGTGTCAATTGAATATAATTCAATTAAAAAAAAAAAAAAGACATTTGGACCCCAGGGTGCTCAGTCGGTTAAACATCTGCCTTCAGCTCAGGTCATGATCCTGGGGTCCTGGGATCAAGTCCCCATGTTGAGCTCCCTGCTCAGCAGGAGTCTACTTCCCCCTTCTCACTCCCCTGTGCTCTCCCTCTTTCTCTCTGTTTCTCAAATAAATAAATAAAATCTTTATTAAAAAAAAAACAAAGACATAAACAAAAATAGTCATTCTTTCCAGCGGTCTGGAATGCATGATATTTCCATGTACATGTGGAATTGTTTCTGGATTTTCCATCCTATTCTCCTGGTCCGTTTCCCCTTCCCTGTGCCAGTACACATTTCACTAATGACTAGTTTTGCAGTACAAGTGTGGATACAATACAAGGTCTCTCTACCTTGTTCTTATTTCTTCAGCATTGTCTTGGTTATTCTTGGCTCTTCATTCTTACCCCTACTCATTTAGGTATGCTTAAGATTATACCACTTACCTCCCCTTCTAGCCTTGATGCTGGTATTGTCATGTATTTTACTTACACATATGTTATAAATGCCATGATGTAATTTATATTTTTGTTTAGATAGTCAATTGTCTTACAGAGATTTAAATATAAGGGGAGAAATCACACATTTACCATGTAGTTACAATTTTTGAGACTCTTCATTTCTTTGTATAGATTCGTATTTCCAGCTGGCATCATTTCCTTATGCCTTGAAGGTCTTCCTTTAATATTTCTTTTATTATGGATCTACTGGTTTAAAAAAAAAAAAAATTCTTCAGCTTTTGTATCACTGAAAATGTATCTGTTTGCCTTTGGATTTCCAAAGATGTTTTTGCTGGGTATGGAATTCTAGCTTGACAGTTTCCTTTCTTTCACTTTTAAAAAGATGCTGCAGTACTGCCTTCTGGCTACATTGTTACAAATGCGGATTCTCAGTTTTGTTTTCTTGTAACCTGTTCCTCCACTAGCCCCTCCTGGCTTTGGAGATTTGTCTCTTTATTACTGATTATGAGGAATTTGATTGTGATGTGCCTTGTTACAGTTTTCTCTGTATTTCCTTGTATTTGGGATTCATTGTATCTGTAGGTTTAAATCGCTGAGACTTCCCCTTAAGTTTTTGAACATATGGAATATAGTCACATTAACTTGTAAGTTTTTTCTGTCTTTGTCAACTGAGTCTTCCATTTGTGTTGGTTCTAGGGCAGTTTTGATTGATTTTTCTCTTGAATCTGGGTCATATTTTCATGCTTCCTCGGGAGCCAGGTTTGGTTGAATGAGAGTCATTATTGTGTGCTGGACTTTTTTGTATTTCTGTAAATATTCTGTAAATATTCTTCAGTTTTGTTCTGAGATGCTTTTAGGTTTCTTAGAAATAGTTTCCCCTTTCAGTTCTTGCTCTGTGGGTTGGGACCAGAGCAGTATTTATTCTAGGGCTAATGTTGCCTCGTCAATGCAGCAACACCCTTCTGAGTACCTGTGCCTCTGTGTTATGAGGCTGCTTTTTGTTTTGGTTTCACTTTTTGGTGTGTCATCCCATCGTCCATCCCCCTCCCCCCCCCCAGTCTGTCTGCTAGGAACAATTGCAGGAACAGTGTGCCTACGATTTTATAATTCCAGGCCCCATGGGAACTCTGGGCACTCTTTCTTTCTTATTTGTTTCAGGTGTGTTTCCTGGCCCTGGGGAGTTCCCTCACACACATACACTGTATTCTGCTGGATTCTCAAGAGGGACCCTCCGCAGGTTTTCAAGATTGTGCCTCTGACACAATCTGTCCAAATTTGAGCTCCTTTGACCTCCCTGGACTCTTCTGTTCCGTCTTCTCAACTCAGGGGGTTTATTGGCCTCCAACCGGGTTCCTCCTTACTGTGTTACAACCCAGAAACTCCCAACTCTTAGAGACACTAAATGAAAGACACTAAATTAGAGCCACTAAATGAAAGTTGAGTGCATGGTAAGTAGCAGTCTTTGGTCTTCAAGTCAAGTCAGTTGTACAAGGATTGGATAGTAACATTTTACCTCTTTAAGAGGAACTTCTTAGTTCCTCGGTTCATAAATCTTTCAAAAGTGTTCTTCCTTCTTGGAGTCCATTTATCATGCTTCTGTACCAGGGAGCAGTTTGTAAAACTGTGTCCACCAGGACCAAGTGCCCTGTCTTTTGGAGCCACAACGATCATTAAACGTGTTCCCTTTTTCTGAGATTTCAGGTGCTCGCACTGTCCTGCAAGCTGTTTTAGCGACTACATTCTGAAGTCTGGTTGAGATTCAGAACAGTTAGTCTGATGTTTCTACAATAACTCAATGGGACAAAGTTTGCTGAGAGATTTTTTTTTTTTTAATTTAAGTCATGAAGCAGTTAATCTTCTCTAAAATTGATCTGTCAAACCCATAGTAAGAATTTGTTTATAGCTCATCATTGCACCTATAAATTAGCTCTTTAGCTTTGAAGGTTGCAGGCATAAAACAAAGAGTATGTTCGTGTGTTTAATTATCATTGTTTCCTGCGGATGGGCTGAGGTTCAGCTATTCAAACAGATAGCTCAAATTTGCCTGTATTTTTCATACTTCCTTGATATATATATACATATATATGTGGATATATATATATATCACATATAACACAAAGTATATATATATATATCACATATAACACAAAGTGTGTGTGTGTGTGTATATATATATATACTTTATATATTTTGGGGTGTGTGTGTGTATATATATGTGTGTGTGTGTGTGTGTGTGTGTGTGTGTGTGTATCATATAACACAAAGTATGACAGAGACAAAATTCCATTACCCAAAAAGATGATTGGCTTTCTTCATAAAATTTCAGTATTTGGTATGAGCAGTATAAATACCCTTTAAGAAAAACATAAATCAACTTGTACAAGAATAATGGTTTATCCCATGAGTCCACAAACTGTGGCCCGTGGGCCAAATCTGGCTCCCGGCTCATTTTGTAAGTAAGCTTTATTGGAATGAAAGGAAGCCCATTTAATTATGAACTATGGCTACTTTGAACAGTGAAGGGAACTACAACAGGACCGTGTCCCACAATGTCTTAAATATTTACTACCTGGCCCTGAATAGAAAAAACGTCAACTCCTGGTTTTTTTCCACTGGTGTTGAAATGAGGTAAATTCCTAAGACCAAAAACTAGGAGTTGGAAAGGAAAGTGGAGATAAACTGAATAGTACCCCAGTGGGAGACTCAAGTATGCCCTTTTGGGGAGACATCTGAGCAGCAGAGCCTACGCTTTGTAACTGGCCATCACTGAATCTAGTGTGAATCCTTTGTGCCAACCTCCAACCTGGAAATGAGGCTGGCAGAGGAGAAGAATTCTTAAATTCTGTTTTATGGGCAATAACAATATCCTTAAGGTTAGCAATAACTTAAAAGAAAAACACATGATGAACTGGGTAATGTGACTGAATTTAAAACTCTCTTCTCAGGTAGTGGTTTAATTGCAGTTTGCCATGTTTGCATTCCTGCAAAAGCATGTGAGGTGCAGACTTAAAAGGGAATAATAAAGCTTGAGCATTGTGTGGGGGATTCAAAACCTTTTGCCCTCTCTGTTCTAGAGACCACGATGGTTATGCTAGGAAAGGTCATCACTCGTATTTCTCATTATTAAAAATAGTACTTATTTTCACCTCATTTGCATAACATTAAATATAATTTATTAATCAGGCTCTTCTCTTAAGCTTCTTATTCATTTATTCTTTATTTGGTACAGATACAGAATTAATCCGTGAAAGGCTTTCAGAGGTTTTTGCTTTTTTATAATCCATATTCGATTGTTGGGGTAGAGACTTAGGTAGGATATCTGGGCTTCAGCTCCCCTTGCATGCAAAAGAAGCCATTGCCTTTATCGTGGGGAGGGCCTAGCTCTGTGCCTTACACACGGTGAGTAGTCGGTATCACCTGCTGATAAACGAGAATTAAATACAGAAACACTTCTGGTTGAGAAAGGCACATTGTCAAACCAAGATATCTCCTTTCCCTGGAAGCCTGATGAAAATAATAGTAAACAGTTAAAAAAAAATCACTGAAAATGAGAGTGGGGTTTTAAGTGGACAAGATCACTCAGCAGATTTCTGGAACACAGAGAAAGGATGGAGAAGTGGAAGTCAGTAAAGTAGAACAGAGTGGGGGCGACTGGGTGGCTCAGTCAGTTAAGCCTCTGCCTTTGGCTCAGGCCATGATCGCAGGGTCCTGGATTCGAGTCCCGCATCAAAATCCCTGCTCAGAGGGGAGCCTGCTTTTCTCTCTCCCTCTGCCGCTCCCCTGCTTGTGTGCACTCTTTCTCTGTCAAATAAATAAAATCTTTAAAAAACAAACAGGGGGCGCCTGGGTGGCTCAGTAGGTTAAAGCCTCTGCCTTTGGCTCAGGTCATGATCCCGGGGTCCTGGGATCGAGTCCCGCATCGGGCTCTCTGCTCGGCAGGGAACCTGCTTCCTCCTCTCTCTCTGCCTGCCTCTCTGTCTACATGTGATCTTTGTCTGTCAAATAAATAAATAAAATCTTTAAAAAACAAAAACAAACAAACAAACAGGCGCACCTGGGTGGCTCAGTTGGTTAAGCGACTGCTTTCAGCTCAGTTCATGATTCCAGGGTCCTGGGATCGAGTCCCACATTGGGCTCCTGGCTCAGTGGGGAGCCTGCTTCTCCTCCCTCTCCCTCTGCCGCTCCCCGCAGCCTGTGCTCTCTCTCAAATAAAAATGAAATCATAAAAAAAGCAAAAACAAAACAGAGGAAGCTAGGGCCAGAGAGAACATTGGTCTGCCTTGGAGAAGCTGAGGTATGACAAAACCAAAGGTAAAAACAGGGGTTGACAGGAAGGACTTTATGTAGAATCCGGGAGTCTTTTCCTCAGCCAGATAGGTTTTGAGAAATCTTCTCAAAATAAACGGATTAGCTCCATTCTGGCATTTAAGGATATCACCTCAATCTGAGTCACACAGCCTGCAGGTGTCACTTAAATAGGGACTAGACATTTGAAAAAGGACTGCAACAATTATCGAGTGGGGCCAAGATTTCTTTTTTCTTTAAGTAGGAAAAGAGGACAGTGGAGAAAATAGATTGAACAGGAAACAAAAGCAAACTTTAAAAGAAATAATGAGTGACGAAGGAAAGACTCTCCTATTCATAAAAGAACAAGATGCTATAAAAATAGATTGATCAGAGAGCAAAAGCAAAACAAATGCTCTTGGATATTAAAAGTCTAGTTGCCCAAACTTTAAAAATAAAAAAAGAAATTTAGTGAATGGAAGCTAAATCTGATGGAAGAACAGCTAAGTAGCACAAAAAGGCAAAGAAATGGAAAAACAGAAAATACGAGCTTTAGAGGATCACTCTAAGAAGAATGGGAATTCCAGGGAGATGACAGGAAACGGGAGGGGATGATTTACAACATAAATATTTCTTGTAGCTGAAGGCCACATGGGTAGATTCTAGGAGCCCAGGAGTCCCTCGCACCGTGAGCGAGAAAAGGTACACAGATGAGTCGATGTTATGAAATGTCACAATGAATGTGAGACAGGCCGGGAGGCTTTCAGGGAGGTTAGAAATCGAATAGCTTCAGCCAAATGAGAATCCGTGGCTGCAGGTTTCTCATCATCAACACTGGGTTTAAAAACCACCAGAACAGTGACTTCCGGGTTCTGAGGGCAATAGGTGCTGCGCCTTAAGTCCTTTACTTAGCCGACCTGTGGAGCGTGGGCATGAAATTCACACTTCAGATCTGCAAGGACTCGGATTTTCTCTTCCGTACCATCATTCGGGTGTGTTCCCGGAAAGCCATCGGTTAACAACCCTATGCGACTGAAGCAGAAAAGACATTTATTGGAGGATATTGAGGATGAGAGAACCAGGCTTGGAGAACAGGCAGGAACGAAGGCAGGATCAGTAGCCAGAGCCACAGCCCAGATGTCGAGCCACAGAACGAGTCCAGCAACCCCAGTGATTTCTCCCAGGTGCCAGCAGCCATCACCAGACAGCCTGCTGGTTTACCAGAGCAACCCGGATTGCAGGTCCGGGGCCGGTGTGTGTGTCTGTCTGTCCGTCCCACGCAGGCAATGGGCCTGGCCCCGGTTCTGGGCAAGCGAGGAGGGAGTGCGCGGAGCCTTCAGCATCTGTGCTAGAAGGGCCACTATGCCTCCCACCTACTGATAGAGTAGGGAGTCTGCTAACCATAGGAGGGAAGGTTCAGAGGCTGGGCAGTCAAAGTGACAGGTGTCCCCCTCAGGCTTCAACACGGTACAGGGAGTGGAAGATCACAGCAGGACAGCTTTGCGGCAAGCTTGCAGAACAGTCCAGAGTCTTGACAGAGGTCCAGGAGTTTCCGGTGGGAGAGAAAGTGGGGACTTGACTTGAATACCTGAGAGGATGGAGAAGAAGCTACGATGGATGTGAACAGGTGAGGTCATCTTTGGTTGGGTGATGGTCTTCACTGGTGCTGGACGTTTTTGTCCAGAAGTAGCTAGCCAAGCTTATTCCTTAGAGATGCTGAGGTGACCACCACGAGAAAAAGGAAAGTTGATTTCCCTGCGGAGGGAGCCACTAGAAGCTGCCTGAACTCGTGGATTTTTTTAAAATTCACGTACGTTGATTTTTCTTTTAAATTGTCTTAAACTATTCTTTTTCTCTTTTTAGTAGGCTCCACACCCAGCGTGGGGCTTGAACTCACGACCCTGATGAGATCAAAAGTCTTGTGCTGTCCCAACCGAGCCAGCCAGGCTCCCTGTCTCCAGTTACTCTTAAAAGCAAAGCAGGCGCCTTTAGAAAGGGATGCTGCGGCCACTTTCTAAGTAAACGGCTTCCGTCCCCCACGTCAGGCTTGCTTGTCCTTGAGATGCCCTCGTACGTTACGTGGTTCGATTCCCAAACCAGTCCACAAACACGAGTTACGGTGAAGTTAAGATGCCCCAGATCTGTAGTTTAAACATGAAAAGAAGAAAAACGGCCAAGTCTGGGGGCCATTCTCGGCCCCCCGTGGTGGGGGGACTTGGCGGGGGCGGGGGGCGCGGGGAGGAGAGGGACCTCCGCTCCCCGCGGGGGGGCTGGCGTGCAGGGTGGATGCGCCGTTCCTCGAGGTGAGACGCACGCTCGCTACTTCCGTCTCCACATGCGTCGTCGGGGCCTTCTGCATGCCCGTGTGGCTCGTCAGGTCCCAGGGAGAATTCGGGCTCTGATTCGCTTCCCACCCAGTAGCTCAGAGAGACAGGCCCTGCTCTCGCGGATTCTGAACGTGCCCCTGGCTGCGGGAGGCCCGGGAGGACGACCTTGGGCTGTTCGTCCCAGGTGCCCTCATCTCCACGAAAGGGAGACGCGGAGCGAGGTTCCGTAGCCACACGGCGCGGAAGGGACCGACGACGTGGCGCCGGCTTCACCCAAGCCCCTCCCTCCCCACCGGCACCCCCGACCGGGGGCCCTCCACGTCGCTGCGCCTCTGCGCATGCTTGTATCGGGACTCCCACTCCCGTCCGTGCGGGACAGAGCCCGCCGCCTTCCGGGTCTGGTTCAAGCTCCGCCCCCTCTAACGCCCTCTCCAGACCTCCGCCCTCTTCTCGCCGTCCAGCCCCGCCGCCCGCCTGCCCCCAGCCGCGGGCTCCTTGCCGTCCAAACCGTGCATTTCCCGCTCCTGGTTTGCGTGCCGTCCCCTACGGCAGGGGCCCCCAGATCGCCTTTTACAGTCAGTTATCGCCTGTGCAGGGCTTGGTACACAGCAGGCACTTAATGAACATTGAGTTCCGGGGCGCCTGGGTGGCTCAGTGGGTTAAAGCCTCTGCCTTCGGCTCAGGTCATGATCCCAGGGTCCTCGGATCGAGCCCCACATCGGGCTCTCTGCTCAGCGGGGGCCTGCTTCCGCCTCACTCTCTCTGCCTGCCTCTCTGCCTACTTGTGATCTCTGCCAAATAAAAATAAATAAAGTTTATAAAATTAAACAACAACAACAACATTGAGTTCCTGTGTAGGAACTGGCAGCTTTGTAGTCCTTTCTTAAAATCCTCCTGTCCTAACCTACCGACCTAATGGCCAGAATCCAAGGAAGATTCAGCTCTGGTCTGGTCTGGAGCTGGATGGAGAGTCTGTCCTTTGGGTTATTTCACTAATGAACCTAACCTGGCCCTCATTCTTTTTATCTAATTTCCATCTTCGGTTTCTCATCTTCCTCAGTTCAAAATGCCCTGTCTCGTCCTTGGCCGTGAGACGCAATGTGTCGTAGATCCCATTCTTTCCCTTGCTGGGATCTCTTATGAACTGGGGTAAAGGGAGTTTATTTTAGGGCTCAGTTTGTGAACTACAGCAGGCTATGCCTTTTTCTCGATTTAATTTTTTTCCTGTGGTTCAGTCGAATGGTAGATAAGAACACCACCCCTCCCCATCCTGAGCCTAGGATGCCTTTCTGATAGTGTATCCATCCCATTTCTGCTGAGAACTCATACCCATACCTACTGAATGATACATAAGATTTTCAACAGCCTAAACAACAACCAGCAGCTTTCTTTTGTCTAACCTCAAATGGCAAATGGAAGTGATTTTTGTCTCGTGATGCAAGTAACCCACACACACTTTTAAATGATGTAGAAAGAAGAAAACAAAAAACAAAACCACTGTAATCCTACCACCCCAAGAGTAATACTCTTAAATTATTTTATATATCTTAGATATCCTTTCTTTCTATGCATATAATTTCCCCACAAAAATTTTACTACTCACACCTACTTTTCTTTTAAACTTATTTATAGATATACATCATTATTAATTGCATAACATTCCGTTATGTAAATGTACAATAACTTAGTGAATTTTTCTCCTGAAATTGGGTGTTCATGTTGGACATATGTGGCAAAACATAAAAATATTCAAGAAACTGGCTGTGCTGTTTTTAATAGACAAACCCTAGAACCAACATAAATGTTCTCTGAATATACTCCAAAGAGCTAAGTTGCTAGTTTAGAAGGTATAACTTTAATATGTACACATTGCTTTGTAAAATACAATCAAATATTATAGAACTTTAAACATGAAATCATTACCCTGTATTTAATTTTATTTCTCAGAGATAACCTCCATTAACATATGATGTGGATCTTTCCAGACTTTCTTTCTCTCTGGATACTTGGAAATTTTTAAAGCAAAGTGTACGTCTTATAGTTTTTCTTACCCTAATAAAATCCCATTTTATGTATCCTTCTCCAACTTTAATTTTTCCCCTTTGCACTTCTTGAAAACCTTTCCAAATAAGTAGAGCTTAATCTCCAGCATATGTATATGTGTACAGACACACACATGTCTGCATAGACACATGCATTACAACATACATGCCGGCCTCACAGGTGGGTAATGTCAGAGCTTTGTGATTTACCTGCCAAGTGACTGTGGGAATTTATAGCTTACTTCATTCAAAATAGATACGTAAATCCGACTGAGTGCATGCCAAGTGCAAGGCTACTTAACACCTGAGCTCATGGTCCAGTGAGGAAACCGGGAGCATATACGTGAGTT
Source organism: Martes martes (assembly GCF_963455335.1). Lineage (NCBI taxonomy): Eukaryota > Metazoa > Chordata > Mammalia > Carnivora > Mustelidae > Martes > Martes martes. Next base: position 141,044,817 of record NC_137893.1, read on the forward strand.
ATGAGGGCAAAATGAGGCTCTGGCGCCCTGAAAATTGCTATGGCAACAGAGGAGGGAACTTTCCATCAGTCCAGGGAAAGCATGGGCTCAAATCCTGGTGTCTGTGACTTACAGAGACATTAGGTAAACCCTTACCATCTCTTCCTTGGTGCAAGGCGGATATGGTAATAACTACCCCAAAATGCCGTCATGAATGCTTACTGGGAAAATGTAGTCATTTCTAGAAGAGCGTTGGATGTCCGTGAGTAAGTGTTTGGTTAGGTAAACAAATCATGGTGTACTAATTAATCCAGTATTCTGTAGCTATGAAAAATAAAGTCATTCTGTGTACCGACAGGTCAAACTTGAAGATGTGTGAATAGAGTAATGTGTGGTTTACTATCATTTGTGTACATTTGTGTATAATTTCTTTATAGGTTGCAGTGGTATATACCTATATACACACTTGTAATTCTGTAGTCTGTCTAAAAAAATATCAAGGGGGGAGGGACGCCTGGGTGACTCAGTTGGTTGAGCGTCTGCCTCTTGATTTCAGTTCAGGTCATGACTTTAGGGTCATGGGATCGAGCCCTGCGTCAGGCTCCCTGCCCAGCAGGGAGTCTAATTCTTCTCCCTCTGCACCTCCCCCAAACTGTGTGTTCACTCTCTCTCTTTCAAATAAATAAAATCTTTAAAAAATAAATAAAAGGATATCGAAGGAACTGAACAGTCTTGCCTTCAAGAAAGGGAACAGGACCAGGAGCAGGGAGAGAGACGTACATTTCTCATAAGCGTATTTGCGCTCTTTGAATTTCCTCGTGTGTTTATTATGTAAAGGAAAGTTCTTAAAAATTATGAATCAAGTAAAAGTCTATGTTTATCATAGAGTAAGATGGCATCAAGTTTAGTGAAACTTTTCAAATATTCTTACATGGCAGGTTTTCACAGTCATTCTGAAAAGCTGTTGTAGGCATTAACTTTGGAGTACGCATATTTACTGACCGTGGGATCTTGGAAAAGTTACTTAAGCGCTCCAAACCTCCATCTTCTCCTGTAGGATAGGAAATAATAATAGCAACTACCTTCTGGGGATGTCGTGAAAATGAGATCGCGTGATGAGATGGGAAGCAATTAATGGTGCATGACAACGTGTCGTTCTCAGACGCTCCCCGTGTTCTAGCTAATGCTGGCAGGCTGGCTCTTTCAGGACACGGGGTTGCAAATGGCTGACCTAACTCAGTCTTCTTCTACCAAGAAAGGGGATGTGTTGGTTCGCACAAATGGGAATCTTGGGTAGACCTGCTTCTGGGCATGGCTCTATCTAGCACCTCCCTCGAAGGTACTGGGACTCAGTCTCTCTCTGTCTTTTTGCTTCCATGTTGGTTCATTACCCAGGTGGCTCCAGGCTTACGTCCTACGAGCTCCCAGTGACGAGAACCCACCGTTTCTAACCAAAGTCCCTGCACTGGCTAATTCTCCTGCCTTGGTCGTAGGCCCATTAGCCAAGGGACTGGAATGCAGTCATTGGTGGGCCCAGATTGCAGGCCTCTCCTTTGAGCCCCTGATGGGAAGAGTCAGGATGAGATGTTGATCATCAGGGTTTTTGCTTGTCAGGCTGAGAGACAAAGAAACCACCTGAACCAAGGACTGTGGAGAAGTTTCTTCCCCAAAGGGAAAAATAGGGGCCAGGCTGGCAGAAACTGGACGTTCCCCCTCACAGCCCACCGCTTGGCTGCCTGACAGTTATTCCTATTATTTTTATATATACATTTTCAGAAATTTAACAGTACAACTGTTCATTACAGGAGCACGTCATCTCCGTTTGGGCTGAGGTTCTCCAATTAGCACCTGGTTCCTTTATAATAAAAGCCGCCCCTGATAATGCCTCAGGAAGATGGTGGGGGTGGGGGTGGGGTGGGGGTGACCCGCAGCGCAGTCCTCCTGTCCAGCCTTTACTCTCAGTGAGGACCCGATGGCTTGGCCTTCTGCTGAGCACCAGGTAGATGCGCCGCTTTACCGGTGGGGCCCTGGGATGTGAAGGTCTCTTTGTAAACAGAGTAACTCCCAGTTCAGGGAGATGGTCACCCTAAGCAAACAAAAATGGAGCTGACTGAGAGAGATTTCCATCTGCCCTGGTGTGAGCAGAGACCACCTGTACTGTTTAAAACCTCCCATCCAATTTTTGGGGTTTTTTTAACCAGGCGTGCATGCTTGCCTTTGTTAAGGTAAGCGTTGACATAACGCTGCTCCCTCAGAGACCAGAGTGTTTGGCCCTTTCCCAAGAGAGAGACCGGTTACTGTGCCCGTCCCCAGGTCTGGGAGCTACAGGTAATAAGTACTGTGTGTTCCTCTCAAATCCGTTCAGCCCCTGCCACTGCACCCCGGACGAAGGCTCATGGGATAGCCTGCCAGAAGCGTCCAGTGGGAGAAGGGAGATGACACAGTGATCGCCTCCCAAAGCACGCCCTGTCTCCTGCACAGCTGTAAATTCCAGGCACTGGGAGACTTGGTGGGACGATGACTGTTGGTGCAGCCCATAGGACCGCCTCGATTTCTACCCTCCAGGAGGATTTGCTGGGGCTGACCTCCCTCCACTGCTCATTTCTTGCTGTAGACGTAGAGGCTTGGTGATCGATTCCCTTAGAGGCTGAGCTATCTTAGACCTTTGCTTTCTGGACTTAAGGATTCTCTGGCAGTAGAATTGCCTTTAAGATTTTATAGATTTTCTACCTAGTATTTAGATCGGATCAACTATGCAAAGGCACACAACCTGCCTAGTCCTGGTCCTTGAGGTTGGACCTCTGTTTCTTAGCAACAGATCTCTGGGAATTTCCCCAGCCTACAGTTTATGGCTTCCATAGGCCTTTGCCTCAAAGCAATTTGGAACAATAGCCTAGATGGGGAGACAAAAGTAATGTGCCCCCAGGCGGCTAGCCTGTGGGTGGTTCGTTCTTACCAGTGTTCAGGGAGATTATATAGACTTTGAGACTTCGGGGCCCAAGAGTTCTAGGTCCCAAACTCTTTCCTATGTGGCTTCCTTCCAGGGACCATCACATGGAGGGAATACAGCTCTGTATCTCCCGGATTGCTTTCTATGGAGAGAACTGGCCTCCATCGCAAAGCTGTTCCCCTCTCGACTTTCAGGCAAGCTTCAAATGAGGTCTCTCGTAGGTAATTTCCTAAAGGCCCCAGAAGTGACCCACCCACTCTGCCACTCCGGAATGAGGCTTGCCAGCTCCCCATTGCACCAGGGCTCAGCTTGACTCAGCCTGCCCCACGGGCTGTCGCTTGCAACACCACACTTCCATTTCCCTAACTCAAAGAGCTTTAAGCAAAAAGGAGATGTTATGGGCTAATGCGACTGAGAAATCTCAGGCAAAGACCAATCGTGGCGCCTAGCATATGACCTTGATTCAGACTTTTGAAGGACAGCCTCAGACCCTCTCTCTCCATTTCTCCACTCCACTCGCCCCTGTGGGCCCTCCATTCTCCATGGCTTCAGGCTGATGTCAGCCTTCCAGGGAAGGCACAACACTTCCTTGCCAGGAGCTCCAGAAAAATCTCTAGGGTTGGCCTTTGTTCACCCCGCTTTGGTCATATGCAGCTCATGGGCGGCTGTTGGTGGGGTGGGGGTGGGGGGTACACAAAGACCAGCCCGGCCGGGGTCACCTCGGGGCACAACGCACTTGGGCTAGCACCGGGGAGGACTGCTCCCCCCAAAACAATCAGGGAGCTTTTGCCTCATGAAGAGGGCATGTTTGCCGGGCCAACCATAACAACAGGCTCACACAAGGATTTGACCGAATATTTGGGAGGGGAAAATGATGTTAAGAAATCTGCCAGATGTCATTCCTAGGCCTTTAGAGTGAAGTTCAGCCCAGTATTGCCCAACAGAAAAAAGGCAAGCCACAGGGTAGAAAATTAAATAGATAGATAGGATAATAATTTTCCTACTATCTGATTTAATCATATTTCATAAAGCCAAAATAGTATCATTTTAACATGTAATCTGTGTAAAAACGACTGGTGAGATCCTTTACCCTTTCCTGTGCTAAGTTTTCAACCTCCAGCATGTATTTCCTCCTTCGAGCACATGCTGCTGCGGGGAGACCACGCGTGGCTGGGGACTGGTGGAGCAAACAGAGCAAGATTCACGGGTAACTTTCTATAGAGAGGCTGCATCTCTGTCCTCAGCCGATAAGTTCTCCCTCCGTTTCCATGTCATGGGGGTTATGTTGACATTGTGCGTCCCCGCACGAGAAGAACATGGCCATGCCGGGTGTCTAGTCGGTGCCCCTCTTGTCCAAACACCCATCCCACCGTACGGTTAGTTAGTACACAACAGTTACTTAATTATCTGTCTCCTCTCTTGGACTCTACAGGCTAGGGAGGCAGACGCTCTTACCCGTCTTGCTTTACCTCTGTTCCCTAAGCCCGGTGCCCAGTCCACAGACACTAAGTGGATATTTTTTAAGTAAAATCAAATTAGATGAAAAACTTGGATGAAGGGGTGCCTGGGTGGCTCAGTTGGTTAAGCATCTGACTCTTGATTTCAGCTCAGGTCATGATCTCAGGGTTTGAGATCAAGCCCCATGGGGGGCTCCATGCCGGGCATGGAGGCTGTTTTAGATTCTCTCCCTCTGCCCTTCCCCACCCTAAAATAAAATGAAAACTGAATGAAGACTCCTCATTTGCCTGATTTGATGACGAAAATGGGGACAGGAATACTAGTGGAAGCCCAAGATTGAGCATTTGCATTTTTGTTATTCTGATGAATGACCATTTGCAGTCTGTGACTAGCTGTGTTACTGTTTAATCACTCTTTCTTTAAACATAAATATATGTATAGAGAGAGAGTGATTGAATACCTACAGAAATCCAGGCTCCTTGCCAAACCCTAGGTATACAAAGATAAATGGGAAACAGTCCTTGCCTTAAAGGAAATGAGAAACAGATAAGTAAAATAACCCTTCTATCCAATAAGTGTTATAATACACAGAAACACAGAGTGTATGGGGGGAGCGTAAGGACCAACCCAGATCAGAGATGAATGAAGGTCGGCGGCGGAGTGTCGCAAGGGAAAAGCAAATTTTTTTTTTTAAGATTTTATTTATTTGACAGACAGAGATCACAAGTAGACAGAGGCAGGCAGAGAGAGGAGGAAGCAGGCTCCCCGCTGAGCAGAGAGCCCGATGCAGGGCTTGATCCCAAGACCCTGAGATCATGACCTGAGCCGAAGGCAGAGGCTTTAACCCACTGAGCCACCCAGGCGCCCCGGGAAAAGCAAATTTATGTTCCAGGGTGCCTGCTGTGGTCTGACTGTCTCACCCCACGCCTGGCACATAGTGTTGAATCAGTGAGGGGGGTAAGCAGAGTGGCCCGTGACCTAACCCTAAAGGACCAGTGGACGGGTCCGTCTGAGCCTAGACCGGTAATCCCTTGCAGGTGAAGAGCGTTTCGGCGCCGGCGCAGACCTGGAGCCAGCAGCTGGCCGGGCGGCATGACAGGGTCCTGGGTGAGGCAGAGCAGAGGGGCCAGCAGCCCGTTTGGCTGGGCTGGATCCCAGACGGCCCCTCTGCTTGTGATCGCCCACGTGACCGGTGATGAACGATTGCACTTTCCTGTTGCAGGCAAAGCGAAGGCTGGAGCTAGGAGAAAGCGGTCATCAGTACCTCGCAGATGGCTTAAAAACCCCCAAGGGCAAAGGAAGAGCCACCCTGCGAAGTCCAGATAGTCCAAAAAGTAAGGATCCTTTGGTCTCGTACTCTCCTTGGTGTGGGCTTCCCACCTTTCAAAGCTGCTGGCTGCGAGGGTGCCAAGGTGGGGATAATTGTGGCATGTTGTATCCTTTTCCACTTCTCTCTCTGTTCCCATCCAGAAAATAACAGAGTACCTGCAGACACCCCACAGACGCTGTAGGGTCCCTTTGGTCCCTGAATACTGACTCAGGAGGAGACCTTTTTAAAATGTGTGCGGTGTCATTTTTCAGCTCAGAATACAAGCTCCCTGGCACCATTCTATAATCAAATTCAATTTTAACTTCCCTTCACGGACATCACTTTGGAGACCAGGCTCCCTGGGCGTAGAACTGTGCCAGGGTCGGTCAGGTCTGCGCCCACCTCGTCCTCAGGCTCCACACAAGGCGCTGTCAGAATGGACCGAAACCCAACCATGGCAGCTCATTTTCCTTTCCTTTCCACTGATTGTTTCTTTGACGAGAGAGAGAGAAGTAGATTGGAAACAACGAAATAGCCCTTTATGTCTCTGGCATTTAAGGGAGATGCTAAATTAGACTTTGTTCTCCCCTTTCCTGGAGTTTACGAATCGGTCCATCCCCAAACCCTGTGCGATGAACACCCCGCCCAACAGAATAAATATGATATTGAATGAGGACCTGACATGCAGGAGGGACGGGGCGGGTCGATGGAAAGACTGGTTATTCATTGACATGAAGCGGTCCCTAGAATGCTGGTGCCCAGGTCCCAGATACACACAGTCCATGGAGCCTGCAGAGACGGTTGCGGGGGGTCGGGCTGAGCCCCCCCCACCGACCCCATCATGAAAATGAAATGCAGGAGAGATTCGCAGCCCCGGCCCCCATGGGCTGGGCTCTGCACGTGCTGGTGCTCGGAGACCATAGCACGTTTTCATTCATTCAACAGATAATGTTGAGGCCTGCCGTGTGCGGTCTACCTCCCTAGACCCAGGGAGGAGGGTGAGGCCAAGTCGGAGCTCCTGGGAACTTCACAGCACAACGCTTTCATCCAACGGGAATTCGTACTGTCCCTTCCTTTTCTAATAAAGCCATTTCATAGCTTTCTGTAACTTACCGAGAACACTGGCCATGGCTTTGCTTTGATGCTAATTCTTGGGCTGCAGCGGGAAAGAGGGCTCGCCTACCTGCAGAGAAACCCTTCATTTCTTCACCTTTCCCCCTATCCCCCCCACCCGCTCGGCTTTTGTTTTTCTTTAAGCTCCAAAATCTCCCTCAGAAAAAACACGGTATGACACATCCCTTGGTCTGCTCACCAAGAAGTTCATTCAGCTGCTGAGCCAGTCCCCCGACGGGGTCTTGGATTTGAACAAGGCGGCGGAGGTGCTGAAGGTGCAAAAGAGGAGAATCTACGACATCACCAACGTGCTAGAAGGCATCCACCTCATCAAGAAGAAGTCGAAGAACAACGTGCAGTGGATGTGAGTACGAGCCACGACCCCGAGCCCCGACGCCAGGTTCATGCCCGCGCTGCTTCTGCGGGCTCCTCCCCGCTGCCCGTGAGCCCCCCAGCCGAAGTCCAGGGGCTCTTTGCCCTCTAGATGCGGTCGGAGATGTTGGGTTGGCCTCAGGCAAAGGGGTCCCTGCCCACTCCATGAAGGTGCTGTTCATCTGCACCCGGGAGGCCGTGTGCGCTCACGTGTGTCGTCTGAAGGATGCTGGCCCGTGTCTCCGGCTCGTCTCTAACAGGGGTTTGGAAATGAACCACGGCTCCGTATGAACACAGCCGTGTAGCTGTCCCATGGCCACGTATCTTCATCCGTGGCTCTAACGGCGGGTCAGCTCGCTTTCTGCGTAAATGGAGGCAAGACTTAGAGGCCTCCGTTCCTCCTGGAAAGCAGGGATGATAACACACGTCCCCTGTCCACCGACACGTGTGATTCGGCGTAGTCTCGTTTGTGAATTGCGGCCGGAGCACTCGTGTGGCCGGTATTTTAGGAGGAACGATGAAGGCATTGTGGGAAGGAACAAATCTGTTATAGGCTGGCTTTGAGAAAAGACTCCCTCAGACATGATTTGAGTGCAGGGAACTTTTTGTACTTTTAGGGAATTTTGTGACAATTCAGTGACCCATTTTGGCCTGTGGTTTAGAGAAACCTGTTGGGTAGTGGTCTTTGTTCATGTGTACAGCGCACACGTCTGTTCCCTTAACCTCCTTTTCCTTTTCCGTGGCTGCTAGAAGAACTGCAGGAACTACCTAGGTCTTTTGTGCTTCCCGAATGATATTCTGTTGAATTTGAACCACTCCTCTTTTCTTTCACATTTTTCTATCTTTCAATATCTCTTTATCCTTTTTTTCCACCCGTTGTTTCTTTTTCCTCCCGGGAGGCATGTGGCAGGCAGGGGCTCCTCCTTTTGCCCTTTGAATTTGAGCCTTCTGAAAAAACAGGCCTCCTGGAGGAAAGAAACCTGGAAATTACAGTGTTGGGGGTTTATTGGGTTTTTTTTCCCTCCACTTAATTTCTGTGGTGTGACAGGTGAAGGACTGTGTGGACAAAAAGTAAATACAAAAGTATAAATGTTCTGATGTTAATACTTGGCTAACAAGTGTGTCCTCCTGTGTCAAGGGGGAACATCTTACTCAAAAGGACCATTTCGGGGGGGGGGGGCGCCTGGGTGGCTCAGTGGGTTAAAGCGTCCACCTTTGGCTCAAAGCGTCCACCTTTGGCTCAGGGTCCTGGGATCGAGCCCCTCATCGGGCTCTCTGCTCGGCGGGGAGCCTGCTTCCCCCATTCTCTCTCTCTGCCTGCCTCTCTGCCTACTTGTGATCTCTCTCTCTCTCTCTGTCAAATAAATAAATAAAATCTTTAAAAAGAAAAAAAAAAGTACCATTTCTCGCTGCCCCTCCCCCGCACGCTCTCCCCCTTGGCCCCCGAGCAGCTACAAAGAGTCTGTGTTTTGGTTCCCAGGGGCTGCAGTCTGTCTGAAGATGGGGGCATGCTGGCCCAGTGTCAAGGCCTGTCTAAGGAAGTGACCGAGCTCAGCCAGGAAGAGAAGAAATTAGATGAACTGATCCAAAGCTGCACCCTGGACCTCAAACTGCTAACCGAAGACTCAGAGAACCAAAGATATCCTTTGTGCACCTGTTCCTTGGGGGTTAGTGCCTTCTAGAACACAGCCAGTGTTGACAGGCTGACTCTTCTGCACAGGTAGAATTTCACTCTGGTTAACGCATGTTCTTCATGTGTGGTTGGGGACATACGGATACACGCAGCGCGTCGGGCAGCACTGTTCTAAGATAGATAAGGTGTCAGTGTTAATATTAATGACAACAACCAGCAGCTCCCTCTCTGTCTCCCCAGATTTCTGGTGGGCGTTCGCTGTCACTGTTGGGGTTCTCACATTCTATTTTCTTTTCATCAGATATTGGAGCAATGGGGATTTGTTGAATCTGTCTGAGCTACAGCTGAAGGAACGAAGAGCCTAGAAAAATCATTCTGTAGCCTCTAACCATGTGTTAATGCTGATGCTCAACACCAGAAACTGATTTCTGAATCACCCGCCCTCCCACCCCCGATGCCTGAGACGTCTCAGTCTATCCATCCATTTACAGGCATTGGTCCTTAGAAATAGTTTTAAAAGCCAGTTCTTGTCAACTGGCTGACAGTCTGTTGGCCATCACAGGAAAACTCGCTGCGCATCATCTCACTCCCGACAAAAAGGGAAAAAGATGACTTCGTCGCGTTGACAAGAAGATTTTGCAATATTCCCAGTTACGCGTAGAAGATGAAGCCAGTATTTTAAGAAACCCCACCTCTTAAGTTGTGTTCCCCACTTCTGGTTATTCCACATTACCTTTTATGTCTGAGAGGCTTTCCCTTGGAGGGTAGGGGGACATTTATTGTCCAATTGAGGCAGTTTTTTGAAACCACGATTACTCATTTTCTGTCGACCACAGGATTGATCTTGCCCACCGATGATTAGTGAGGTGGAGAAGAGGTGTGGTGATTTGAACCCCCAGTGGCAGCCAGAGTGGGTTTATGGGGGAAGAAACAAGAATAACTCTAGTCGGGCTGTTTCATTCACCCTTTAGCTGGGAGCCCCGTGGAGGACGAGACAGGGTGGTTACACGTGACTGGCAGCTCTCTGGAATGTGCAGCTTACAGCCTCGTCACCAACATCAGCTTCCTCTGGGGCCTTTGTTGCAGAAACTGAAAGCTTCCTTGCGGGGAGCTACTAACCCAAAAAAGCAAATTCAGGAGGGAGCCACAGTGGAAGTACTTTTAAGTTTGTAAGATTAGAAAATGTGTTTGCACAATTTCTTTCAATTTGCCATTCGGTTCCGAATGTGGTACAGCTTGTTCACAAATGTGTTGAAATTTTCCTTCCTGCAGGATGTTGAGTAACTGTAGATGAGTTTTTATTTTAATAAGTACTTGTCACGTAGCTTTTTGACAGTGGACTTGTGGGGTAGGTACCTGGTTATCTGTTTTTCCATGTTCTCAATAAAAACTCAGAACTGTCAAGTCTCGTATGAAGGCAACAGTTGGCTTCCTTGACGAGGTACATGGTGACCTAAGACCCAGACTCTTGCCTGAACTGTCCTGTCAAGCTCAGCGCTGAATTTGCTGTCGTCTCAACCATTAAGACTTAAGGAAGACAATCTGTGATAGATATCCCTAAAAATACATATAGATTTGGGTGAATGTGCTTTTTTTCTGCACAGTAGGTTCCTAGCTTCCTTCAATTTCTAATTAAAAGCCACTGTTCTAAGAGAAGCATTTCCTCCTGACTCTCTAAACCCTATTTCTGTATGAAATGTGTTAGATCACAGACTCTATTTGCTAATATTATATTACTTGCAGAAAGGCCTTCATTGAGTCATGTGATTTGCTGTTTTATCCTAGGCATTTTTTGTGGGCTAACATAAAAAACACAACAGGCTAAAGACATTGTACATTATTTATGTCACTCTGTGTCCCTTATAGAAGAGAGCTACGTGACTCTTACAAGAGAGCTATGTGAGCTCCTTTAGTGCCAAGTAAAAACTCGTCTCTCCAGGCAAGCTTGCATGAATACTCTTTATCATGTACTAAGTACCATAGTCTTTCATGATATCCTCTTAGGTTCGGCCCCCAGGACACTTAAAAGAATTGTTCAGCGCCCAGAATTCATGACCAAGGGTAGTGAAATACTCTTTCACTCTCATTTCCTGCGATAGTGTTTCTCAAATTAATTGAGGTTGCAGAGCACTTAGAAGCTGCTTTCCCTCCTTGTGAACACTGAAATAGTGATAGTGATATTGTACAAAGGATAACTTTTTTCTAACAGAGATGATGGCTTTCTTATCAGTAGGCAGTATGCAATCACAACCAGCCCAACAAGCTGTCTGCCTGACCCGTCTTCTGAGTTCTTCCACCACTGTATCTGTTGGCTACTCATGTGTTCGTGCGCGTGGCTACAGACATTTACTAATGGTCAAGCAGCAGACAGAAGTTACCAGAGTTCCAAAAATTATATGGGCAAATAGAGCTTACTTTTTTTTGTTGTTTTTGTTTTTTCTGTAACTTGGGATCCACCATCTTTCAATTTGAGTGACAGAACACTTCACCGAAGTTCACAGAATGTCTGTGCTAGGAAATCCCCACCAAACTGGGTTTGGGTTTTCTTCTGATAATTTAACTATTCTATTTCCATGTTTAACATTCTATGTCACCGTGGGTTTTTTAGAAATTAGTAGGAGAACGCTATGGATTTGTCTTGTTGTTTTGAGTATCAACCAGAAAAGGTTTGCGAGAGATCCCATGTATCTAAAGATCGAGAGACAGAGACCAGTATATTCTTACAAGTCATAAAATACTTGAAAATTTTTCCATGCATCTGCTTTGTCAGTCTTCTAAATGGTTACATTCCTTAACACCCACTACGTTAGCTTACGTTACATATCAAGATATTCGAAAAATTAGTGGCCTTAAAGACCAAACTGTTATAGTTGTCAAAGCCCCTCCAGAAACAAGACTTGAAGTGCCTGACCCAATAGAGGTAAGGAGATAACATCTTTGTTCATCTGCAGAGATCTTTTTGGAGTGCCTGAAGTTAAAGAATCATTGACGTGTGGTCAAAGTATGCGTTCTCCTGACACTCGATAGTTCTTTCCCATCCCTTTTACCTAACTGGAACTTCAAAAACATTTCGACAGTTCAGTACGTATCGAGTGTCTCAAAAGTCTAATTTTAACATCATGGGGCCTTGAACGCAGGGTATGGTGCCCTGTCCCTGTAGTACTTATTCTTTCTCCACATTTGGTATCTGGAGGTTCTGACTGATTTCAACCGTTGGAGAATTTCATGTTGATTGCCTTGGATTTGTTCCCCACCAGGAATAGAGACATAAATGTTTTAAGGTATCTCCCTACCTTTAATTTAAAAAAAAAAAAAAATCTCCCTAACTTATCTTAGGACATTTTAAGAATTTATCTTTTAAAACATGTTTACTTTTAAGAAATCACATATGACTTTGGCTGAATTGGTAGACGAGAATACTATAAGAAAGTAGGGAGCATATTTTTGTGATTAGTCTCTGATAATCTTTGCTAATATACACCTGGACCCTAACCATAAGATAAAGAAATGTAGCAAAAAGGAAATGCATAGAAAATAAAAAGAGAGTGAGAGTCACAAGCTCCCATCTAGGGTAGAGTTCTCACCTAAATGATAATAATAGAACTATGACCCAGATGAAGAAGAATTTTAGTTGTTAGTGTGTTGCATTCTCTTATTAAACACTGCTCCTAGCACTTAATACTCTTCATCCAGTGGTTATTAAAGTTCACATAAAAATGCCCTGCCATAAAGGGATAGCAATATGGAAATACTGTCTTTGAAATACTTGAAGGACCTTTTCATAGTTTGCATAGAAGGAATATATTTAAAGAACACAGTTCACCTCCTCTTGGGCAGGGGTCCCCAAACTTTATCTTTAAAGGGCCAGAGAGTAAATATTTTTGGCTTTGTGAGCCATAAGTCTCTGTTGGTTCTACTCAACTGCACAACTTTGCCATTGGAGCCCGAGAGAAAAAAAACAAAAGAGCCAGAGGCAATCCGTAAACAGTGGGAAAGGGCATGATTCTCTGCCAATAAAACTTTATTTACAAAGCCAGTTGATGGACTGGATTTGGCCCTCGGGCTGCAGTTTGCTGGCCCCTCCTCTAGAGGATGACAGTCATCACTTGATGGGGGGGAAAGGGGGGAAGAGGCTACCGGGGAAGAAGCAAAATGAACAATGAAAATTACCCTCACTTCCCATTTCTGGATGAAAATTACTATAGCTCTCATGTCTCAGTTTGAACTTTTCTCACTTGTTCTGTCGATAGAGCCTACAAATACATTTGGCAAGTACCCAAGGGCCCATTGAGGTTTATTTGTGTCCAGAAGAGACAGAAACACACAGTCCAATGAAAACAAACAACCAAGACCACAATGGGAATATCCCGAAACCCCCTTCCAAAGGTAAAAATTCCACTTTTGTCACTCGGAAACTATATTAAAAACGAAGGTGACCGGAAGGATCCGGTGCCGAAACCACATGCCTATAGGCAAGAACCAAAAACCTCTGCTCTTTAACGCTATTAAGGTAACTTTTTTTTTCTTTTCAAAGGCGGTCTGACTAGTTACAGAATCAAATCATGGTCTTGAGCCAATGACTCCTCCGCCCACAGATGGAGTCCCTCAGGCTTTCGCTATGGGCAGAAATCGTTTCCCTTACAGTGTTTTGGAAAGCCCGCTGGGGTGCCGGGTAAAGCTGTGAGCCGTCTGAATGAATCATCAGCTACACTTGGCCACACACCTTCGCCTTGATGCCTCTGAGATCATGTTAGCGAAAGGGAACGAGTTTGGAGCCAAGAGCCTTTTGTCAAAGACGTTGACCTTGATTTCTGCTCCCCTCCTCATTCCCACCCCCCTGGGGTGATGGGACAAGATACGGGAGGAAGACCCCGAGTGTATCTTAAGTTCTCCCCCTTTTTCCACTTTCAGACCGGGGATATGTCTCCAGCCTTTCCCGTTACTGTCTCCCAATATAGCCACAAGAACTGGAGCGATTTAAGTGACTCGGGTCTGATTTGTAACACTGAGCACTGTAATTGCCACAGCAGCTCAGATGGTAAAACGAAAGATCACCTTTTTTCGCCACAGACATTCAAAGCAGATATGTCTTATTAACGTGCATTTTTAAGAAGCATCTTTAAAAAAGTTAGTTGTTCAAAAAAGACTAAGTGACAAGCCATTAAATCCCTACGAGGAAGCCAGCTTTTCAGCATGTATGTTTTGTTTTGTTTTCCTTTAAATATTGACCAGCTGATAGCAGAGAGAAGTGTTTGAACTTGTCAGCCTCTAATCTTTGAAACGATTTGTATTCTTGTTTGCTAACTGTAGGCATCTCAAAAGTTGAGTGAGTTAGACCAGAGCAGAGAAAGGCTGTCAGTCACGGTGCACGAGATGGGCTGGATCACAGTGGCATCTGATTTTCCTTCCAGAAGGTCCCGGCTTTTATAACAGCACCGTGCATAGTCTTCCAACAAGTTGGTGTGATTTGTCTCCTAACTTATTTTTCGGTTTCCTCCAATTTTTTTTTTTTCCCCCTTCAGACTTGGCTTCAACCAACTCAGGACATAGCGATTGTTCGATTTCTATGGCAAACCTTTCTCCTTTGGCCTCCCCAGCCAACCTCTTACAGCAGACTGAGGACCAAATTCCTTCCAACCTAGAAGGACCATTTGTGAACTTACTGCCTCCCCTGCTCCAAGAAGACTATCTCCTAAGCCTCGGGGAGGAAGAAGGCATCAGCGATCTCTTTGACGCTTATGATTTGGAGAAGCTCCCGCTAGTGGAAGACTTCATGTGTAGTTGATTATGCTTTGTGTGACCTCCCCTTATAAACCAATATTTTTTTATTATGGAACCAGAACATCTGTCATGCAGTGTTGTCCCTTCCTACCTTCTTCCTCCGAGATAGTATCATGAAGTAAACTACAAACTTCAGAACAAAGCTGACATTTTAATGAATTTAAAAAAAGGGGGGGGGGGTGTTTGCCTTTTTTTTTTTTTTTTGGGTTTTTTTTTTTGTTTTTGTTTTTTGTCTAAACGCACAGTCGCAGGCTCCCTTGGGAAAGCCCTGCTTCGCTCCAGGCTCCAAAAATCTCCTGGATGAGTCAGCAATTGAGAAAATGTGCAATCAGGTGTCTCTCACCCGTATTTTTTTTCCCTCCCTCCTGGATTGGCTTGCTGTGCCTGACGGATGCGCTGTGGAATGGGGTCTGGACACCTGGCCCACTCGAGAACAGCAATCTTCCTTAATAGCATTTCAAGCCGTGCCTTCTCCGCGGATTGCATGTCTTTGGGGTCTGCTAATATGGAACGGAACGGCAGGAACTGTAAACTTGAAGTCATGCAAAGTATGAAATGGATTTCTTCAGCTCTTCTTAGGAATATTTAAATTACTGTCATAATTCAGTGTAAGCTATGGACCTCGTGTCCTGTAGGAGGTCAAGAGAACCTGCACAGCCTTTCGGACGAAGAACCTGTTTGCCGATATTTGTTGCAGATACAGAAGAAAGGTAGAGTTCTGCCACTCGGAAGCTGTTGCGGATTTTCCTGTCTCCATTAACCACTCCCATTCCCCTGCCCCCGATGTACTTGTTAGTTTAAAGTTGATTTGTAGCAAATGCTTACTTAGGAGTTTTCTGTGGATTGTTTTCGCCTTTTTATTTTTATTCTTTTTTAATTATTTTTAGCTGCCATTTAAGCATTCCTGTGGCACCCAGCACCATTTCAATTTAATTGTTTACTTGGAAACGGTTTTTGCTAATTCACATTATTTAAGCAGACGTAGAGGACCTCTACTGATCAGAGCATCTAAACGTGTGTGATCTAAGGTTTAACAGCCTCTGCAAGAAGTGTCACCCCACCTTGCTTCCTTTCCCAGGACGGGAGCTTGGAGCCAGCCGGTCCTGGGGCTCGCTCGCGGACACGGGTGGCCCATTTGAGAGGAGAACCAGGTCAGATGACATTAGCAGCCCCAAGGAGCAGCAGGTGTGGATCCCTCCGTCCTTGGGCTTCCCGGCCCTGTGACTGGGGCAAGGGCTCTCTTACTCTGCACTCAGGGAGACCACTTCTCAGGATGGGGTCAGATGGAGAGGCCTCTGGGGACAAAGATATCCCCACTGTGTCAGTGGCATTTACTTAAAAGCTGGTGAGAACAGGGCGCTCCCACTGCATCGGGGGCTGCGATCGTCCTGGCCCAGAACCCATTCCCCTTCCTCTGCGAAGGAGTCAGTTGGACCAAGGGAAGTCATTACGCGGAAGGAGAAGCGATAGAAGCCAGGGCGTCTCCCACTTTACTCTTCAGGAACGGTGTCCCCCAGTTGGAGGCTTCGTGTCAGCTGCAAATCCTAGCAGTTAGGTCCAAGAATGGCTTTCCCATCGGCCCTGGGGAGGCACCCTTCTCCCGCTGGGCACATGGCGTGGAACCTCAGATGGATCCTGAAGACGACGGAAACGAGGGAGTCAGGTGGAAAAAAAAAAAAAAAAAAAAACAACAAAAAACCAAACCTCAAAACGAAAACAGTTAAATTGAAATGCTATGTGCCTGACACCGTAGCACTCAGTTCGTGCGTTTAACGGAATCGAAAATAATCCCTTAGGAAAAACACAAAACGAAACAAAAAAACCACGAAAGCCCCAGCCGGTTTACTCAAGGTAGATTTCCACAATATGCAAAGTGGTGGTGGGGTCAAAACGAATGACACCAGCACTTTAAACTATTTGTGTGGGTATGCGTGGGTGTATGTTTGGGAAGAAAAACAAAGGTGCACATTATCCTCCTTTTTCTTCTTCGGCCTCCGTCCCCAGCCTCCTCCCTCACACACACTGGCTTTGGTACAAACAGCAGTGTGGTCTGTGATGAAGCTTTGGGGTGGGGGAGGGAGGGGGAGCTTTGTGTCAAGTGCCTACTGGAAATGCACTGTGGGGTTTTTTCCTGTATGGGAAACCATTTATGCCAAGCTTTTCCCCATTTCCCATATTTATCTCATCTGGTTAGCTGCCTCTGCTTCCAGCTCTGTAACGATTCTCTTTGCCAGCTGCACGAAGCTGACTTGTTTCCAAAGTCTAAAGACTGAGCTCTCACCTGGCTAGGTTGTTGTGTGTTCTGTTGACTTTCTCGTGTCGCCTTTCCGTAATGTAATAATGCCGTATTTATTGTTTTGGAAATGAAAGGAATACTAATAAGTCTTAAAAGTTCCTTCATGCATAAGATTTTTCCAGTTAGTGGGCTGAGCTTGGTGTCCGTGAATTAGCCGTCCATCCTGTGTTCTGTTCGCATCGCCCATTTTTCCTTTCTGACATAGTATCTGGCACCCAAAGTGGGTTAGTGCTACAGTGTTTGTGTTACTTTGAGTACTAAGTATGCAGGTTTTTCTGGTACCATTGAGTTGCTGCTATTAACGCTCACACATGAAATGGCTAAAAGTTACACGTGTGCGAATTATGACTGCGTGAGCCTTACAAAAGAAAAAGTGTACAAAGGGCAACACATGAGCTGTCAAACAGTATTAGGTGTGTGTTCACATGTACAGATCTGTGCATAGCGATCGTTTTATTTAAGTTGATACGTAGTCTCCTCACACTTTCATTATCTAGCGATTTTGTACAAAAAAAAAGAGAAAAAAACAGCAATTAATTTGTAAACACTGCCAGAATATTTTCTAGCGGGTTTGTAATTTTTTAAGAGTTGTTCTATTTTGTTTCTGGTTTTTTTGTTGTTGTTGTTGTTGTGGTGGTTCTCGTTTCCGTTTTTGTTGTTTAAGTGTAGATCTGTAAATAAAACTGCAGTATTTAAAGCTTTAGCTTTCAGGAAAAAAAGAAAATAAGAACTCAGATGCGTGCATGACAGCCTGCGTGTGAGAGGAGGGATTTGAAGGAACATGGCTTGCAGAGTGAGTCGAGTGGCAATTGTCAGATTGTGGGAATTTCTTTTCCTACGGGGTACGTGATTTTTGTCAAAAGGAAGTATTTCTCCCAAAATTGGGAGTAGGCAAACTACTAATCGGTTTAGCTTTGTGTTGTATGCTAGTTTAAAAAAAAAAGAAAATATGTAATATAATGTAAAAAAAAAAAAAAGCTTTTATGATGGATTTTGTAAATAGATTTGTTACAGGGTAACCTGTTCTCTAGCTGTGATCTTATCACTTCAAATGGGTGTAATTTGAATAAATTTTGTATGGTAAAGGATCAATAAAATGATTTTTTTTAAGAGTTCAGACTTGTAAATGGCTTTTCTTAATGGTATCTTACATTCCTCCATTAACTTCATTCTTAAAGACGTGCTTCAGCATGGAGACAGGTGGCCCCAAAGCCTGAGAACACGCCTGTATGTGGGACTTGAGGAACAGTGCCGGGACATTTGCTGAGCACCTGCGGTGTACCCGGCCCTTGGAGAAGCGGAAGAATTCGCCACGTCTCTGACCAGCGGCAAAAACCACTTTCAGATGCAGAAGGATTTTTACTCTCCGTGGCAAGTCCAGTTTTATTTTTCATAACGAGTTAGGAAGCCAAGACATTTTAATTCTCACGATGGGTAATTAACCACCCTTGTCCTGGATTCCGTGTTCCTGGAAATGCCACCTCTGAGCAGGTTGGGATCTTTGGATGGCCATCGTGCCCTCTACCCTGAGCTCATCATCTAAAGTGCCAGCATATTACATATCGTATGTACACACGCAAGCCATCAGTCGATACGCAAGGGTATAAAGTACGGAAACAAAACCATCCCTGCCTCCCCGACCTATTCACCCCGAAGGAAACCACTATCCTCGTTTTTCCTATGCGTCTGCTTCCAGTCCAGCTTTTCCCAGGCATATGACACGTGTGCGCGCTTGTGTATTTGAACATAAATTGTACCATGAAGACTCCTCCGCGGCTCTCTTTCTCTCTCACTGTAGAGTTGGACATCTTTCCACGTTTGTACTTACAGACCATGTTCACGGTCTTCAAAGCCTGCGTAGTGTTCCAGGGATTAAAAATTTATTTAATAATTTATTTTACCCAGGTAATTTTTTAAAAGATTTTATGTATTTATTTGAGAGACAGAGAGCACACGCAGGGGGAGGGGCAGAGGAAGAAGCAGACTCCTCTCTGAGCAAGGAGTCTGACATAGGACTCGATCCCAGGACCCTGAGATCATGACCTGAGCCGAAGGTAGATGCTTAACCCATGGAGCCACCCAGCCCACCCCTAGGTTATTTTCTATTTGAATTTATTGAATGCTTATATTATGCCAAGCACTATTTCTTTTTAATGTGGCAAAATACCCATAACATGAAATTTACCATTAGTGACATTCAGTACATTTACAGTCTTCTGCAATGACCACCACTATCTAGTTTCAGAACAATTTCATTATCCCAAAAGGAAACACATACCCATTACCAAACCCCATACACTTGCACCCAGCAAACCACCCCCCATACCCGGCAAATGTTAATCTGCTTTCTTTCAATATGGATTGGCCTATTCTGGATATTTCCTACAAATGGAATCATACAATAAATGCCCTTTGGTATTTGCGTTCTTTCACTTAGCATAATGTCCTCAAGGTTCATCCATGGCCCAGCATGTGTCAGTACTTCATTCTTTTTTTAATGCTTGGCTCATGCTCCGTGGTGTGGATAGACCACATTTTGTTTATCCATTCATCAGCTGATGGACGTTTGGGTGGTTTCTACCTTTTGGCTATTGGAATGCCAGGTACCATTTTAAGTGCTTTATATGAGGGCTCTATGTTTTCTTGAAGCATGCATCACTAGCTAATATATCTGTCGTTTCTCTACTTCTAGAATGTAAACTCAGTGAGGAGAGGTACTTCGTGGGGCTTGAACTCACAAACCTGAGATGAAGACCTGAACTGAAATCAAGAGTCAGATGCTTCATCAACTGAGCCTTCCAGGCAACCCTAAATACTGTTGTAGAGATGGGTTGTACTTGAGAAAGTTTGAAGTCAGTCTCAGGAACATTGAGAGATAGGAAATAATAGAGAAGCTCATTGAACTCACTCATTCAGGGTCCATTAAGAGAAATCATTAACTCATTTAGTCACCAAAGGATTCTGCAATTACTGTATGCCAGGCACTGTTGTAGTTTCTGGAGTCCAAACAGAAAAAGGCACAGATCCTATCAGCAGGAGGAAGCTTACAGTCTAGTTGGGGGAGAAGCAAGTTTTAGCTGGAAGTAAATACTGAAGCCCAGATCTTGAATAAGGAATTTTTCTT
Source organism: Martes martes (assembly GCF_963455335.1). Lineage (NCBI taxonomy): Eukaryota > Metazoa > Chordata > Mammalia > Carnivora > Mustelidae > Martes > Martes martes. Next base: position 141,064,832 of record NC_137893.1, read on the forward strand.
TCTGAAGCCATATTTGAAAGACTTGGAAGGACAGATGATATAGAGGCAGAAACAGAAATGGAAGGAGGATGTAGCCTTACTACTAGAGAGCTTTAAAGAAACAGGAGATTCTGATCCGGGATGGTGTGGGGCAATTCCCAGCCCTGGACCTCTGCATCCAGATGTGGGAGTGGTTACAGTCCATTGCCCGGGTAAGCGTGACTCAAAATGTGAATAAACCAGTGGATTCATTTTCTAGGAACTGGGGAGCCTCCATCTAAACCAGGACAGCAACCTCGAATCGTGAAGGGAAACAAGTGTAAATGGTAGGTCATGCCTTGGGACATTTAGTGAGAATTCTACAGGCTTTTGAGAATGAATCAGCCAGGAGTCAATCAGAAGTTAAAAAAAGTAACCTTTGTAGCAGCAGATTGAGATGATCTGTAGAATACGCAGAGAAGACTTGCCACAGTGCCCTTAAATCTATTACTTGAAGGCGGAAAGACAAATAGAGCAATTTATTAAAATATTCTAAAATATTTTCTAACACTAAAAATTACAATTATGCTTTTCATGTGTGTGAAGAGCACTATCTAAAAAGTTCTGGAGTTCCTGATGCTAAAGTGTCTGAGAAGTGCTATGGGAAACGGAAGGGACAAAGTCTCACGTTCTCAGGAATGTGCCTCAGGAACGACATGAGTGCTTCTGTTGGGAGCTTTTGCGACTTGGGTATGGACCACATCACGGAATAGGTGGCAGTAGTTGTGAGGGGAAAGAGAGGTTGTGTCTTCTCTTTCCTTCATCACCTTCAGGGACTGCCTACATACAAGTCAGGACCATAGAAATGGGAATTAGAAGCCAGGGAATTAAGAATAACAAAGCCAACCATTAATCAAGCCCCAGTGTTTCGACTCAAGACAAAACCATATCAACTGGTAATGATGATCACATCACAGAATTTGAGCTGGAAGGCAACCTCCTGAGAAGGAACTGGTTCCATCATGTGACAGTACAGCAATTAATCGTTTTTCATCAGGAAAAATAAAGTCTCCAGCATCCTAGTCCAAGGCTCTTTCTGCTGTGTCCATAAGGCTTAGTTGCCCCAGTCGGGCACGCACAAACGGAAACCTGCCTCTTCCAAGTTTTAGCCCTGGAACCATAGGCTGGCTGTCGTGGTTAATTCGTCATTTTGAATTCACATAGCTTCTGAAATTTCCTCATCCACATTGTCCACGAGCACTATAATTCCTTCTACTTTTCCACGCCACGTTTCAGAGGTGCCTGTTTCTAGATAGGATGTCCCATTTCCCCCTTGAAAGACTCAGACCTCTCTTCCTGTGCTGACCACTTTTCAGCTTCAGAAGGGCTTAAGACAGTTTTTCCAAATAACCAAAGTCAGGGGCATTTGGCTCAGCTAACACCTAAACTATACTGTGTGTCTTATCCCTGAATCATCCTCAGCGTTGTACAGAGCTTTATAGTTTACAGAGTATTTTCCTATACCTCGCCTAGTTCATCTAAAGCTATTCATAACTGATGGCGACAAGGACAGAAGTAACTAATCAACCTAAAAATGACAGAACAAGCTATGAGCCGTGACGTAAACTGAGGAAGAAAAGCACTTAGCTTTAAGCCATACTCTGTGGAGACCCAAAGAGCAAGAAAGAACATTGTGGTTCCACAGGAAGGACCTGAAATAATGACATCAGTGAATAAAAATTGAACCATGCCAACAAAGAGATTGTGTTTAAGTGGGTTAGGGCTGAGAATAGATGTTGTGTGTATTTAGAAATGGGAGGAGGCAGGAGAGCCAAGATGCTTGAAAAGAGCCACAGCTAAATTCTGTCCTTGGCAAGAAACCAAAGAATGGGTGTTTCTTTGGTCAAAGAGAAGATACCATCATTATTGACTCTGAGCTTGGGTGTCTGTTAAGGGGATAAAATGAGTGCTGAAGACACGGGCAGACACAGGGCTGTCACTAAGGAAAGGAGAAGGTAGAAAGTATGGAAATAACTCCTTTACCTCATCCTAGGAAGTAGATAAACTAACAAGGGAGGGCCAAAATTAGTCATAAGAGTAGAATAAAGAACTGGATAGGACTCCCGCCCTACCAATATGGCAGATTAGATAGCCAGGAAACCCTCCTGTTATAAAACATTGAGATTGCATAGAAAAAAATTTTGCTGAGATTACAGGAAATTCCTAATTGGCTAGAAGAATAAAAAAGAGAACTGAGCAGAAAAAAAAAATGGAGGTGCATGCACATGGGAAAGCCAGGTATGCCTAAAGACAGTCACCAATTTAATTGCCAATATTGATGCTGGAAATGGAGGGAAAGATGTCTTGGGTCAACAGAGGAAAGACTGGAGCATTGAACCTCAGATTCCCAGATTAAGCCAGAAAAATTGGAAGAAGGCTCTAGTGCTCCAGGTGCTAATCATCTCCCTGGCTTCCAGCAGAGCAAAATCCTCTCTGGACAGGTCCTTTAATAGGACCACAGACTTGATCTACCGAATCTGAGCTCACAATCAAAGATCATCAAATACGTAAGGAAACAATCCAGCACCAGGAGCAGAAGCAGGGACCTCAGATTTAGACCTCAAGGGGATTCAAACAACGGAATTATCGGGTACAGAATGTAGAATAAACGTGTATGAAATGTGTAAAGAAATAAAAGATGGTATCACAGAAATTACTTACTCAAAGCAGTAAGAGATGATCAAAACCTGCCATATTGATTAGAAAAAGGATAAAATACAATGTTAAAATTTTTAAATAAAATTGTGGAAGAAAAGGGGGGGGGAATGATGGCTAAAGCAGAAGATTAGATATAGCTAAGGAGGTTATAATAAACTGGAAAGTAAATTACCAAGAATGTAGCACAGGGAGAAAAGGAGATTAAAAAATATATAAAGAAATATTAAGGAGCACCTGGGTGGCTCAGATGGTTGAGCATCTGTCTTTAGCTCGGGTCATGATGCCAGGGTCCTGGGATGGAGCCCCACATCAGGCTCCTGGCTCAGCGGGGAGTCTGTGTCTCCCTCTCCATCTACTGCCCCCCCAACTTGTGCTCTCTCGCTCTCTCTGTCAAATAAATAAATAAAATCTTTTTAAAAAAAAAAAGGGAGGGGCACTCCAAAAGGTGACATTGCAGTTTGAATAAAACACCTTTTAAAAAAAAGAAAAGAAAAAATTAAATGATAGGGAGCAGGAATTAGATTTTTTTTTTCCTCTGTAAAAAGCCGGATAATAAATGTTTCAGGCACTGTGACCTCAAGGTCTCTGTCAAACCATTCAGCTTGCCTGTGCAGCATGAAAGTGCCCATAAGCAGCAGGTGCATAAGTGAGCATGGCTGTATTCCAATAAAACAATGATGGGTCCTAACACTTAATATTCATGTAATTTTTACTAGTCTTGAAATAATATTCTCTTTTGATTCTTTTCAACCATTTAAAATATGCAAAAAATTGTTTTCAGCTCACAGCTGTACAAAAGAAGGTGGTGGGTGGTTTCTGGTCCAACATGTTAAGAGTGTGGAAGTTGTCTCAGAGCAAGAATAAAGCAGAACAATGTGAAAATCAACAATTCTCCTTGGATTCACCAGAAAATTGAGATACAGAACAAATCCCTGCCCTGAAGACCAGACAGAAAGGGAGATACAGAGAACCAGAGCATACCCAGAACACAAATGGCCACTGGAACCAGCAAATAGCATGAAAACCTAAAAGTCAAGTGACTAATTGTGGGGGTCTGAGCATTGAGATAAAAGTCCCTTGAGGACCCAGGAGGATGCTTCCCACTTATACCAGTTTTTCCTTCAGGAGCCCCACCAGGTTCTGAGTGAAGATCACAGAATGTTTCCTTCCGGTTTCTAGCAGGCGGAGGGGAAAACTAGCTATTTTGAAATATGTCCAGACCATTCTAGTCTCCTTAACAAAGGCCTGCTCTTGAGGAAAACAGTTTGGTCAGAGCCTAAATGATGTGGGGAAAAGGACATACCCAATTCCAGCCACTTCTAGTCTTCCTGTCCCACCTAAGGGTCAGGGGAAAAAAAATGAGGAAACACAAACAACAACAACAAAAATAACCTGAGATTCTTGTGGAGGTCTCAGTGCAGGGACACTGAAAGAATGAGACCCAATCACAGGATTATAGGATGCTTTCCATCTCCCACACCTTACCACCACATCAGCAGGACTGTGTATAATAATAGGGAACTACAATGGAAAGGCCTGTAAACCACAGCCTTTATCTAAAAGGGAGGGTCTCTAGGAAAACCGAAAGACAACAGGAAAGACAAAAACAAGGACACAAGAGGAAATCTCAGCCACTGACACCACAGCTATAGGAAATAGCACCACAGCCTACAGGACTCCTAAGCAGATAAACATAAAAGCTCACGCTAAAGGCCTCTCTACCTCAGGTCCTTTTATCCTATACCTAATGTCTGACTTCTGGCCCCCCCTCCCAAAAAAAGACAAGGAATGTTAAAAGACAAAAAAATAAAGGTTTTTTTTTTGCTTTTTTTTTTTTTAAATTAACTTATTTATTGGACGGACAGAGATCACAAGTAGGCAGAGAGGCAGGGAGAGAAACTTTAACCCACTGAGCCACCCAGGTGCCCCCCAAAAAATAAAGTTTGAAGAGACATCAGACCCAGACTCAGTTTGAGAATTATGAGACTGGGATTCTAAAATAACTGTGATTAAGATGGAAGGGCTTTAGTGTAAAAAAGTGGGCCTTGGGGCGCCTGGGTGGCTCAGTGGGTTAAAGCCTCTGCCTTCGGCTCAGGTCCTGATCCCAGGGTCCTGGGATGGAGCCCCGCATCGGGCTCTCTGCTCGGCGGGGAGCCTGCTTCCTCCTCTCTCTCTGCCTGCCTTTCTGCCTACTTGTGATTTCTGTCTGTCAAATAAATAAATAAAATCTTTTAATTAAAAAAAAAAAAAGTGGGCCTTAACACAAAAACAGATGGGCAATGTAAGCAGAGCGATGGGAGCTCTAAGAAAGAATCAAAAGGAAATACTAGAGGGGCACCTCGATAGCTCAGTTGGTTAAGTGTCTGCACTCAGCTCGGGTCATGATCCTAGGGTCCTGGGATCAAGCCCTGTGTCAGGATCCTGAGCAGGGGGCCTGCTTCTCCCTCTTCCTGTACCCGCCCACTCCCACTCATGCTCTCTTTCAAATAAATAAATAATTTTTTAAAAAAAAGAAATGCTAGAAATTGAAAACACTGAAACAGAAATGAAGTACATCTTTGATGGACCCATTAGTAGATTAGACATGGTTGAGAAAAGAATCACTGGGCTTGAAGATAGGTCACTAGAGACTTCTCAAGCTGAAAAACAAAAAGGGAATGAGAAAAAGAAACAGATGATCTGGCGCGCCTGGGTGGCTCAGTGGGTTAAAGCCTCTGCCTTCGGCTCAGGTCGTGATCCCAGGGTCCTGGGATCGAGCCCCGTATTGGACTCTCTGTTCAGCAGGGAGCCTGCTTTCTCTTCTCTCTCTGTCTGCCTCTCTGCCTACTTGTGATCTCTCTGTCAAATAAATAAATTAATTAAATCTTTAAAAAAAAAAAAAAAGAAAGAAAGAAACAGATGATCCTAGAACAATAGGAGAATATAAAAAGTTGCATCGTATACTCAGTAAGAATACCAGAAGGAGAAGGAGAGAAGAAAAAGTCTAAGTAATAATGGCTGAAACTAATAGGACACTGTACCTTGATTATATGGGAATTTTTTTAATTAAAAAAAATAATGGCTGAGAACTTTCCAAAAGTAACAGCAAACACCAAACCATAATCCAGGAAGCTTATAGGATTGAGGAGGAAAAAAGATCCATATCTTGGTACATTATATACAAGCTGCCAAAAATCAAAGACAAAGAGGAGATCTTGAAAGAAGCTAAAGAGTGGGGATGTTATTTGTAGAAGAGGAAGGGTAAGTATTACATTGAACTTGTCAGAAATCATGTGGGCAAGATGAGAGTAACTTGAAATATTTAAAGTGTTGATGATAAGCTGTTGAAAGAAAAAACTAGAAACCTAGAATCATATATCCAGAATAATTATCCTTCAAAAGTGAAAAGAAAAAAAAAAAAAAGGAACTTTCTCAGACGGATAAATATTGAAAGAATTTGTTGCAAACAAATCCCAGCAAGTTATTTTGTGGATAGCAGCGAAAGTGGGTAATTAAAGTTCATATGGAAAGGCAAAATTCCCAGCATAACCAACACAATACTGAAGAACAAAGTGGGATAATTGAGGCTATCTGGCTTGAAGACTTAGCGTCACGCTATAGTAATCGAGTCAGTATGGCACTGGTGGAAGAATGGACAAATGGATCTGGGGAACAGAATAGAAGGTCCAGAAATAAATCCATGAGAACATAAATCCACGAGATCTTTGACAAAGGCCCCAAAGCAACTGAGTAAGAACAGTTTTTGTAGTCAATGGTGAGAGAATGACCAGACACCCACATGCAAAATTTAAAAAAGAAAAAAGAAGAAGAATCTAAACATGGTCTTCACATCTTTCACAAAAATTAACTCAAAATGAATCATAGGCCTAAATATACAAAACACAAATCCATAAGATGTGAAGAGGACATAGAAGAAAATCTAGGTCACCTGGGGTTTGTTGACGACCCTTGACACGCAACACCAAAAGCAGGTTCCGGAAAGACGATATCAATCAACTGAACACAGTTTAGGGCAACAGGGCTGGCTCTTCGTGCTTACCTTACATGGTGAATTCACAGGTCTTGTTTTATTATTAAGTATCAAAACTTTCATGCTACTGTGTACCTTTTTAAATGTAAAATTATGACATCATCTAAAATGTTTTTAACGTTGAGCCCCAAAATGCCCAAGACGAAATCAGGTAAGGGATCCACAGGGTCTTTGACAACAGACTGGTCTTCAGAATACCAAACGGGGTATTTCACAGCTCGTCGTATTGCTAATTAATAGAGAGGAATAACACACCGCAGGTTGAAGTCATCTTTTTTTTCTTTAGCTTGCTGTGCGCTGCAGTGAAGTCCTCTGATAGATAAACGTCGAGAACTTGGTAGCGTTAAGAGAAAGGCAAAGCTTTACAATTATTATTATTTTTCTAAGCCAAGAAATAAACCAGAAACGTTAAAAAAAAAAAAGAAGAAGAAGAAGAAGAGAAGCAAGGAGACAGAAAATTTCAGTTTTACTACACCAGGACTACAGGGTGCCACGGTTAAGTCTTCTCTGAAGTGCTCCTGGGTGCAGACAGAGGGCTGGGAGCTGTCCTCGATGAAAGCTGCCTCTGGTCCGGGGCCCTGTCCAGCGGTGTCCAGCCGCCTTCTCAAAGGCCCCAGGGTCCACTTGCTCATGGAGAGGTGCCGACGGGGGCGAGCCTGGTAAGAGCGGGAAGAGTCGAGGAACAGAGATCTGTCCTGTGTGTTCTACTGCTTTCATAGTCCTTTCTTTCTTTTTTTTTCATAAAGATTTATTTATTTGACAGAGAGCACACGCACGTGCACGCCCATGAGCAGGGACGGGGACGGAAGGGTCCCGCTGAGCACGGAGCCCGGCAATGTGGGGTTCATCCCAGGACCCTGAGATCATGATCTGAGCCGAAGTCAAGAGCGGGCTGCTCAACTGTCTACGCCGCCCAGGCGCCCCACTTGCACGGTAGTTTCATGAAAATACCAGGAAGTGGGAGAGGCTGGAGTGAGAAAGACGTCCCTGAGCCATTCTGGATGCCTGATTCCTTCTTGTCTCGGTCTCACCTCCAAATTCCACGGCTTACTTCGCAGCATCTTTGCTCTCTCTTACTCCTTCCCTCTCTGGGGCACCCTGTGTCTCTGGCTATCACAGTCTGTGGGACCTCGGCTTAAATACAGCTGTCCTACCCTGCCAGTCCCCCAAGCCCAACTCCCCTCCCACCCCCCAGCCTTAGGAGTTGGTGTCTTGGTCCTTGCTGTTTCCATTCTGGACATCATGGCATGTGCTTCACGGAAGAACAGAGACTATAAAGCAATATTCTATTAAATATTTGTGGAAATACCCACCCAACTCAGTTTAAAACCTTCCTTTTTCTATCCTGTTTATTGCACTTTGGGGGAAAATATGTAGAGGGAATGTATGTACATTTTCAGGAAATACATATTTTCATCTTTTAATATTTAGCTTCTTAAATTAAAATTACAAAGATACTCTCTTGATGGAAAAACTCCCACTATTTTTCTCTCCTATTTCTTTTGGCAATTATTTGGCATAACTGAAATAGATAGTGCTAACCTTATAATGGAATTCTACGTTATTTATGAAAGCTTCTCTTGTTTTAGGATGACTATTTTCCTTACAAGGGCAAGGGGGTGACATAAAAGAAACCGTCCTCTCCCTTCTCCCACCGCTCAAAGCTGCCACGCCTTGGAGCACTTTCAGGATACGGCATGAACACAACAAAGCCTCAACTCTCAAAGTTAAGTATAAAAATAAAGTTTCTATTGCTTCAATTATCCAAAATAGAGTGGTTTTCGAGGCAACCTCCCAAAGTTAATTCTATAGCAGCACAATTAAGGAGGCTTTCCACACTGTTCAGGAAAATTCTAATGCCAGACATGTTTTTTGCACAGATTCAGGTATTACTACAAAGACCCTTCTCCTGGTTCTGTTTTGGCTCTCAGTAACTCTTTCTTACTGTGCCTCACTTTTCAACTCTGCCACCACTAGACAAAGGGCCTCTTCCAGGAGTCAACGTTTTTGAAGACTTGAGGAAAACAACGTAAGTTTTATTTTTTTCCAAAGATTTTCATTAATTTATTTGGGAGAAAGAGAGAGTGCACACATGTGAGTAGGGGCAGAGGGAGAGGGAGAAGCAGACTCCGCACTGAGCAGGGAGCCTGAGGCAGGACCCTAAGATCATGACCCGAGGCACAGGCAGACCTTTAACCACATGAGCCACCCAGCTGCCCCAATAGCGTAAATTTTAAGATGGTAGAAGAACAGTGTTTTAAGCTGGTTGAAAAAAAAAAAAAAGATGCCCAGAGGTATTTTAACAACATACTGGAGCGTTGAGTACTTGACTCACATTATGCTTTGAAAGGTAAGAGATTGATATGTGCTGAGTTTCTTCTAAAACCATAAACAGAAATGCCAAAATGGAAGGGATGTGGGAATCAGATCATATGATGATTCTTGAAAACATAAACTGTTCATTTCAGAATCACCCAAATGAAAGAAGTTGGTCTTTGCTCTATGAGAAGTAGTAGATCGAGAATATTGCAAGTGTTTGCTTCCTTTCCTTACTAATTCATATTCTTTCCATACAGTGCCATTAAATAAAATAAGCTGAAAAACAAATTAGTGAGGGGAAGACTTGCACTGCTGGTGGGAATGTAAATTGGCACAGCCGTTACAGAAAACAGTATGGAGTTTCCTCAAACAATTAAAAATAGAACTACCATATGATCTAGCAATTCCGCTTCTACGTATTTATCTGAAGGAAATGAAATCACTGTCCTAAAAATACATATGCAGGGCACCTGGGTGGCTCAGTGGCTTAAGCCTCTGCCCAAGATCCTGGGATCAAGACCCTCATCAGGCCCTCTGCTCAGTGGGAAGCCTGCTTCCTCCTCTCTCTCTGCCTGCCTCTCTGCCTATTTGTGATCTCTGTCTGTCGAATAAATAAATAAAAATCTTAAAAAAAAAAAAAAAGAGCAAACAGTTACATGGTTCAGGGTTTATAGGATAAAGCAAACCAGAGCTCAGGAGAAGTCCTAGCTATTCCTCGGTTCTAAGATCCTGAAATCACAGTTTCTCTGAGAATCTTCACAGAAATAACACTGTGTAAATGTCATAAACAACAAAAGTCATTCAATTCAGCAAATGTTGATGGAGCATTGATAATGTAACCATTCTGGAGTACTGTATCGTCATCCACCCCATGCACTGAGTAGCAGAGAAAGCCACCGCAATTAGAGAAGAGAGAATTCCAGCAGTTGAGAGAAGCAGGGATACAAGACGAAGAGAGCAATGAGTTCCATATGCTTCCTGCAGCCAGCGGCCCAGGATTCTCCTTACAATAAATGTTTCGTTGCTTAATTGGCCTTGAGTTTGTTGTTTCCATTACTTGCCACCCGAAGAGCCTAAGGAATATAACCTAGTCACACAATGTGTCAGCCACTAAGGATACAGAGATTTAAAAAAAAAAAAAAAAAGATATGGTTTCCATGCCACACTCCCACTGCACTAACTCCCCACCAAAAAAAGGCATGGTTCCTTCCTGTAAGACACTTTCAGTACCCAAGGGAGAGGTACACATGTCAGCAGATAAATCCCATACAGTATAACAAGTGAGGAAATGTTTAGTGTTGCCAGATTCGGAAAAGAAAAACAAAAACAGGATGCCTGGTTAAATTTGAGTTTCAGATCAACAATAGACAATTTTCAGTAGAAGTGGTCCTCAAATATTTTATCTGGCAACCTCAGAGCTATACTGTACACAGATGTCAGGGAAAGGGGGGGCTTAACCCAAAGTGAGATGTCTCAGAAATTTTATTTTATTTTTTTATTTAGTTGGTTGGTTAGTTCGTTAGTTCGTTGGTTAGAGTGCTTTGGGTTGAGTTTTGAAGGATAAGTAAGAGTTCACCAGATCAAGAAAGGTGGTAAGAGTTTTTGAGTGAAAAAAGAGAAAATCACTCCACCAAAGGCATAGAAGCATGACCCAGCCGTGTGTGCGTGCAGAAAACTCCAGCATCTTGGTATCGCTAAAGGTCACAAGCTCTAGGCAATGAGATGAAAAATGTCAGTAAACATATGGGAATTAAGATGACATGCTAAACACAAACAATGATTTCTTTTCCTGTGCATATGCCCATTGGAATGTCAGGAAAGATATTTTAAAAGCAGTTAATTCATGACACTAGAAATCTAAGAAGGGCTGTAGGCAGCAGATAAAAGAGTTAAAGAATTCCTGGAAAATAGACCATTGATAGCATCAGATTAACAAAGAAATAAGACAGAGAAACTGTAGCCAAAATACACACAGAAGAGAGTCACTTCAGTGATATTTCAAGGGTAAGAACAGATTTTCCTAAGGGAACCCCAAGTTCATTGTCAATAAATAGGAGAAAAGAGAAGAGCCTAGACACGTCATTATTACAATTATTGAATGATCTGACCTGGAACAGATCATTGGATTTCTTGGATTTCCCTCCCTTCCCCATGCTGCTAGCCAAGAGTTTGCTTCCAGAATAAAGGCCTGAGGATGTTTTTTCCTAAGCCTGTCAGGGAAAGGTCCAAGTTAGAATTGTGGGTTGGAAAGCAAAGGGGGAGCCATTGGTGACTCTAGACTTTGGCCAAGACTATGCAGGAGGGTAAATTCCAAACTAGAGTCATGAACACTACTCTCTACAGAGAAGGGGGTGCCTGGGTGGCTTAGTTGGTGAAGCATCTGCCTTTGGCTCAGGTCATGATCTCAGGGTGCTGGGATCGAGGCCCACATCGGGCTCCCTGTTCAGTGGGGAGTCTGCTTCTCCCTCTCCCTCTGCCTGCTGCTCTGCTTGCTTGTACACGTGCTCTCTCTCTCTCTCTTTCAAATAAATAAATAATAAATAAATAAATAAAATCTTAAAAAAAAAAAAAAACACCCAACTACTTTTTAGAGGATAGGCAGAGGGCCCCAGCTAAGAGTAAGCTCCATAACCACTTGCTCTCTCTCTGTACATATATCTTATATGTACCTGTATATGTACATATACACCTACATGTATATATATTCTTTTTACTTTTACAAATCCTCCTGAATAAGAAAACACATTTTTTAAAGTTTTTAAAGATTTTATTTATTTATTTGAGAGAGAAAGAGGTGTGGGGGCACAGAGGGAAAGATAAACTCAAGCAGACTCCATGCTGAGTACAGAGCCCAACACAGGGCTGGATTCCACAACTCTGAAAGCATAAACTGAGCAGAAACCAGTAAAAATAAAATGTAATCTTTAAGATGTACAAAATTTACATTGCTTTTATCAAAATGTGTAAATTAAAGTAAATGTGATCATTATTTTTCATATGTTTTCAAAAATGCTGTTTTCTTCTAAAATATTTTCAGTTGTCAGAATTAAATGACAAACTACAAAATTCATGAGTATTGGATTTTTTACTCAAATTATTTTAGAGCTGAAATTTAAATTTAATTTTTAAAAAATTTCATTTAACCATTATTAATTTTTAAATAAAATACACCAAAAGCTAGTTAAAAATTTAGTTTTCACTGTCCATCTAGTTGTCAATAGAAAGAATCAGCATCATGTTACATGCCTATTACGTTCTAAACATATGTATACAAATTTAAAAACAATATGAATTATTCAACATTGCTAAATTTTATTCAGCTGTCATGTACAAGTGTTTCAAATATTGAGCTAATTTTGATCCTGGAGTCGTGGGATCGAGTCCCACATCGGGCTCCCTACTCGGCGGGAGTCTCCTTCTCCCCCTGACCTCTCTCCTCTCATGCTCTCTCTCTCTCTCTCTCCTTTTCTCTCTCTCTCAAATAAATAAATAAATAAATATCAATCTTTAAATATTGGCTAATTCAAGAGAACCTCCAGATTCACAAAGGCAAGCGAGAAAACGGATGTTCAGCCTTCTTAGAAAATAATTCTTCATTATGTGAGAAACTATTGCATTCATCTTGAGAGGAAGGATTTGTCATGATAATTAATTTGTATTTTCTCTTCCTTCAGTGATTCTGCCTCTCAAATCTTCCATGCTGAAACAGTACCTATTTCTGAACTCGATAGGGCACAACCCCCAAACCTTCATGGCACTGGGACAGGTTAGTCTCTTTTTGTTTCAAGGTTGCGGACACAAGGTGAAGAGAAGCGTTTCTCTGGGGTTTGAATGAGGTTAGCGATGGGAGCATATGCTGAGAGGATACAGATCTCGCTGTGCCAGGACCAAGTGCCTAGCCTGAGTGGAAAAGGCACCTATGGATTTTTTAACCGTTTATTTTTGTGCAGTGCCTTTAATGTCTGCTCTCAGAGTGTGGATGCCCCCACACTTCATCTTTGTCCCATGATTCACTTTTCACCCACAATCATCAGAATCAGTGTTCTGTGATCAAAACTTGAACCCACTGAGGTGCCCAGGTGGCTCAGTTGGTTCAGGGTCCAACTCTTGGTTTCGGCTCAGCTCATGGTCTCTGGGTCATGAGATTGAGCCCCGCGTCAGACTCCCCGGCATGGAGCCCGCTTAAGATTCTCTCTTTCTGTCTCCTTCTGCTCCTCCCCGTCGCTCACTACCACCCCCCCCCCCCATAAAACAAAACAAAACAAAACGTGAACTCACTGGAATAGGTGACCAGAAAGCCTGATGTGGGCATGGAAATAAACTGTTGAATCTAGACCCACAAACGAATATTAACAAGAAAGAAAAAACAAAAGCAAGAACCACCAAACTCTTAAGAAAAATCAATGCTGTGGAACAGAGACAACAAAGGCAACAAATAAGAGAACTGACACTGGAGACCCATGTTAACAAGAGGATAAGCAGGCAATGGCCAGATCCTGACAGGCGTTACTGGTAATGCTGAGGAGATCGGCCTTTATGGAGTTGTCAGAGGGCTGGGGGAAGGTTTCTACCAGATAATGGCTTTATCATATTTGGGTTATAGGTGGGCCACCGGTTGCAGTGTAGGAAAGAGTTTTGAGAGGAATAAAATTAGAGGCAGGAAACAATTTAGAGGTATATTTAATAGTATATTTAATAGTCCAGATGGGATTTGATGGAGGCCTGAACTAAGATATGGGATAAAGAAAATAGTCTGAAAGTACTCAGTAGATATAATCATTAGAACATCATGATTAGATTGGAGGTAAAGAATGAGGATAAAATCAGTCAAGGATAATATCCAGATTTTGGGATCATTGTGTTGCTAATTGATTTTGAAAAATGGGAGCAGAAGTAGATTTGGTTAAAATCAAAATTTAAAAAATACTAGTCACAACAGGAAAAAAACTGAGGTGTAGCAAGGTCAACTAACTTGCCAGAATTCATTATTGTCATTGTAGCAAATAGCATGTTAGGATTGTTTCTTATCATGTCTGCTTTAATTTACCGCCGCATAACAAAACACCAAAAGGTATTGGTTTAAACCAACAATAAACATTCATCATATCACGTGTTTTTGGTGGATCAGGAATGCAGGAGCAGCTTAGTGAGGTGGTTCTTGCTTGAGATGTCTCATGTTGCTGTAATCAAGATGTCAGCCAGGGCGATAGTCATCGGAAGGCTTGACTGGGACTGGAGGGTTCACTTCAAGATGGTGCACTCTCATGGTTGGCCGATGGTGCCATGACTGGGAGGATACTTCAGTTCCTTCCTGTGTGGACCTCTCCATAGGGCTGCTTGATTGTCCTCATGACATGGCCACTGACTTCCACAGTGAATGATCCAAGAAAGAAAGAGATGGGAGCTACAATATCTTTCATGTCTTAGCCTCAGAAATCACGTAGTGCCATTTCCTCAGTGTCCTCTCAGCCAGATTCAGCGTTGGAGGAGAATGGAGAGAGACAAGTATCATGGGAGTCATCTTGGATACCAGCTGTCATGTGTCCCTTAATTTGGCTGTGTGGCATTAAGTCACAGTACCTTCAACAGTGCAGTCTGGCTCTCAGTTCTTCTGACTTAACTGACAGATAGATTTTTAGAGACAAGCCTGTGCTCCATACCCTGAAGGCAATCCTTTATTAATATTGTATCTGTCAACCAAGCTTTAGTCAATGTTGAGCATCAGGAAGTTTGACACTGTAATCCCTGATGAGTTCCTTGAGGGCAGTAAGCCTCCCCTGATGGTGAGTAGTATAGAAGGCCTAGGATAGGTGATCTCTATTTCTCATCCCTGACCATTCTCTGCCCACTCATAAGTTCTACTCTCACCTCTCCTTTTCCCCGCCTTGGAGCCTTTGAAGCTGCAGTTGCCTCTGTCTGGAATGCTCTCGCGTGCTTCCTCCCACTCCTTCTCTCCCTTGGCTTCTTATTCTAGACTTCAGCTTCCTTGTCATTACCTCAGAGAGTGTCCCTGCTCACATGGGACTCAGACGGAGCCATGGCCTCTCATAATTGGGGGTCCTGAGCTATGTTCTGCCAGGAAGCAGGTGAAAAGAAATCTGTTTTACCTGAGGAAGGCGGCTCCATTAGCATTCTCATGGGGGAAGAAAAGGCGCCATTTGTTATGGTTGTCATGAATAATAAAGACAATTATTGCTACCATTTGTCAGGAGTTAGATAGCAGTTGTGTCCTTGTCCCCATCTCCTTCAAGAATTTACTTGCATAAACCAATAGTGAATAAAAGGGACTTTACTACAGATGTCATGGGAAAATGAGAAGCAAACAATCTGAAAAAAAAATTTCCCTTTGATGTTCCTGTTGTTCTGACAAAGGGATATTTCTGGGGTTCTTTTTGGTGGTGGGGAGAGAGAGTTTCCACTTTTTTCTTCTTCTTCTTCTTTTTTTATTTTTCCTAAGATTTTATTTATTTATTTGACAGACTGAGATCACATAGGCAGAGAGGCAGGCAGAGAGAGGGGGAAGCAGGCTCCCCACTGAGCAGAGAGCCCGATGCGGGGCTCGATCCCAGGACCCCGAGATCATGACCTGAGCCGAAGGCAGAGGCTTAACCCACTGAGCCACCCAGGCGCCCCACCACTTTTTTTCTTGAATAGGCTCTATGCCCATTGTGGAGTCCAATGTGGGGCTTGTACTCACCACCCAGAGATCAAGACCTGAGCTGAGATCAAGAGTCCAGTGCTAAACCAGCTGAGCCATAGACTCAGTCTATGAGTGATTGAGCCAAAAGACTTTATTTAACTTTCCCAGGCGACTCCCGGAGATGGCAGAGGGGCAGGTCCTGGTGCTGGACGGCCAAGGCCATCTCCTGGGCCACCTTGCAGCCATCATGGCCAAACAGGTGTTCCTGGGTCGGAAGGCTGTAGTCATGCACTATGAGGGCATCAACATTTCTGGCAATTTCTACAGAAACAAGTTGAAGTACCTGGCCTTCCTCCACATGCACATGAACACCAACCATCCCATGGCCCCCACCACTTCTGAGCACCCAGCCTCGTCTTTTGGCAGACAGTGCAAGGCCTGCTGCCCCACAGGACCAAGCAAGGCCAGGCTGCCCTGGGTCGCCTCAAGGTGTTTGATGGGATCCCACCACCCTATGACAGGAAAAAGAATATGGCGCTTCCTGCTGCCCTCACAGCGGTGCGCATGAAGCCTACATGGAAGTTGGTTTTCCTGGGGTGCCTGGCTCACGAGGTTGGTTGGAAGTACCAGGCAGTAGCAGCCACCCTGGAGGACAAGAGGAAGGAGAAGGCCAAGACCCATTACCAGAAGAAAAAGCCACTCATGAGGTTACAGATACAGACCAAAAAGAATGTAGAGAGGAAAACTGATAAATATTCAGGGGACCTCAAGATCCACGGATTCCTGGTCTGAGCCCATTAAATGCTGTTTATTAAAACAACATTACAAAACTGTTTATTCCTCAGAAAAAGTTTATTTATTTGAGAGAGAGAGAGAGAGGGAGCACACACATGCGGTCGCCAGTTGCACGAGTGGGGGAAGGGGCAGAGGGGGAGGGGGAAAAAGAGAGAGAATCTCTTAAGCACACTGGGCACTGTACATCAAGCCCAAGGTGGGGCTCGATCTCACAATGCAGAGATCATGACCTGAGCAGAAACCAAGAGTTGGACACTCAACCAGCTGAGCTACCTAAGTGCCCCCAAAGTGAGTCTGAAATAAGGAAGTTCATAAGACTTTTTGTGTCAATAATACAGGAAACGTGTCAATAATACAGGAAACATGGAACCAGGTAGAGATGTGGATATAAACCTGGGACCTAAGACTTTTTAAACATTTGTAGAAAAGCAATGAGTAAGTTGTCTTGGGCCAAGTCTCATAGGATGCTTCACATGGAGAACAACCCAGGAGATAAGTGTGAACCTTGTAAAGCTGTAATATGTCAGGTGGGATCCTTAGAAAATAGGTTCACATTACTTAAACTCAGTCTTTGGTGGCCACACTCCTTTCACCCTTCTTTTAATAACAGTGTGAATTTTGTTCTAGGAGAGCTTGCCTCCTGAATTTTCAGTCCAGGTGCTCTAGGTGGTATTCATGCAGTGTTCTACTTCCAAAGAGTTCATGTGGGGTGAATTTTATGGTATGTGAATTATATTTCAATAAAGCTGTTATTAAAAAAAATAACATTCATGAGACTCAGTCTGGCTAATTAGAATATTACATTCTCCTGGCCAGAGTGAATCTGTTCAGGGACAGTTATGTAATCCAATCAAGCTAATAAAAAGAAATGAGGCTTTTGCTGGGATTGTTGAAAGTCACACCTTAACACATTTTTTTGTTACTGAGTTGAACTGGGGAGATGATTCTAGAGATAGTTCTCTCATGGGGTCAGAGAACAAGCCCAACCTTCTCAAGATAAACATTTAGATGGTATTTCCTGATGATGTTTTGGTTTAACCTTCTTCTGAACCCAGCCTTGATTGAAGAGAGATCTTTTCTCTTTTCTTTTCTTTTTTTAAGTTTATTTATTTAAGTAATCTCTATATCCAGTGTAGAGTGTGAACTCATGACCCTGAGATCAAGAGTTGCATGCTCTACTGACTGAGTCAGCCACGTGCCCCTGAAGATCTTAAGACTTTTCAGTACCATAAGCCAATAGCTTATCTTTCTTTCCTTAAGCCAATGTGGGTTGTGGTTTTTGTTATTGGCAACTAGAAAGAAGTTCTAAATGATGACACAGCTCATACCAAAACTAGAGTGTAAAAGATACTTAACTGTAGAATTATCTAAGTTAAGGATAGTTTTCATAAGAGTGGACACCCTTCTTTCCTAGAATGGAAAGTTGGCCGCTCTTATAGCCCTTAACTTGAAGTAGGAAAGACCTGGTTAGATGACTATCATGTATTTTATCTTGGGACTAGAACTATTTATTGCCAAAGGATGGAATATTAAAAGATACAGCACAACCATGGAAGAATTTGAGTGTGTTGGCTGTTTCTTGTGGCCTATGTGATGGTGCTCCAAAAAGGAGGGCTTAGGTTGAAAGTGGCTCAATCTGATATCTAAGAGCTAGAATCAATATTTTAAAAACACTCCTAATCCTACAGGTCCCATCCAACCAGCTCTCCTAACGTACTTCTGCCTGACCAAGTGGGCAATTCCCAATTACAACAACGTGGCAGGGACCCAGGCCTGGCGCAGATTAGCCTCACCTACCTACTCAAGAATACCATTTTGAATTTCGTAAGATAGATGTAGAGATGAAGCCCTTACGCTAAGGGTTGTAGTAGAACAACAGAGCTCTGGACTCTGTTGCTAAGAAACAGAATCCCATAGGTCCAGTTCTAGGCTCGACTAGTTGTCTGGCTTTGGTTATTAGCTCAGAGAATTGCACTGAAGCAAGAGCTAACTAAATCCCAAGTCTGGCACAAAGACTAGTGATCATTTCACCCCTAAGTCTCTTGTCATACTATTAGTAGCTGAAGAGGTATAACCTCAGGAAGGGAAACCCTCCCCAGTGTCCATCTTAAATGTGGCCTTGGAGGAAAAGGGACTGTTTTGGCCAATTACTTCACTTCCAAGATTCGGGACTTTGCTATTCCTGTCAGCAGTGTATGATACATGCTATGGAGTGGAGACAACTCTCTATTTTTTTCTACTCATCTTTTCCCCAAAGAAGTGTTGATGGGAGCTGGGAAACAAAAAACAAACAAACAAACAAACAAACAAAAACCACAAGATGATGGGCAGATCACTACTCCACTTTATTATTACTATTTTTTTTTTAAGATTTTTCATTTTTAAGTAATCTCTATACCCAACATGAGGCTAGAACCTACAACCCCAAGATCAAAGTCACATACTTGGGGCGCCTGGGTCAGTCAGTTAAAGATCCTACTCTTGAATTCAGCTCAGGTCATGATCTCAGGGTCGTGAGATTGAGCCCTGCGGTTGGGCTCCAAGCTCAGCGGGGAGTCTGCTTCTCTCCCTTTCTCTTCCTCTCCCTCTCCCTTCCCCCCTGCCCCCCTCCCCCCGCTCACATGCTCTCTCTCTCTCTCTCAAATAAATAATATATCTTTTTAAAAGGGGGGTGACATGCTCTACTGACTGAGCCGGTCAGGTGCCCCTCACTCCCTCACTGTTATTCTTGATTCTGTTCCCCGGGCACTTTGATGCTGGGAATAGCGTGGTGTCAACTCCAGTCTATTGGAAAGCAGATGCTGAAGTGAGAAATGCAAGAAGTTTATTAGGCAGTGGGGGAGGATCCACAGGACATCTGATACTCTGAAAAAGAGATTTATCAGGAGTAATGTCTGTAAAGGATAAAAGGGGAGCAAGCTGGAGTGGGTGGGCGAAGCCTTCGGGGGCAGTGCGGATCATACAAAGCCTGAGTCAGTGCAATGGATGGTTCTGTAGCAAAACTGCAGTTAGAGTAGCCTGCCCTGCACGGAAACAGCTAGATATGAATAAGCCTGTCATGCTTCATCATTGCCTGGGACGGTTGCCCAGGAAGAGCATGGCCTCAGCGGAGAAGCTACCCAGCTGAGTCCTGGAGGCTGCTGCAGGAGGCTGCTAGCTAGCTGCCCTCTTCCCAGCTGGGCAGCATGTTCTTCCTTGACAGCAGACCTGATGGTCGCTCTTCCACGGCCGACACACTTCTTGGTTCTTTTTATGACCATTATTACCATAATATATCAGGTATGTTGGTGGGTGCCTCTGCGACTTTATCGTTTAAGGTGGGCTTTGCTGGATTATGTGAAGTCACCCGGAGAGCTGCGACAAGTATTTCAGGGGAGCCACGAGACGGAGCTTGGCGCGTCCTGTTTTAAGGGCGGTGTGGTTGTGTTTTGGTTCCACATGGTATTCCGGTATGGAGGTGTGGGCGGGTTGTAAAGCGTGTGTAATGGGAAGAAGGGTATGTGGGAATGTCAAGACACAAATCGAATCGTGAAAATCCATTTTGCTACCCAGCACCTGCTCATCGTTCTTAGAGCAAAAGGGTCCCAGTCTTCCTCCGTGTTGCCTCTGTCTGTCCTCCACGACCAGCCCCGGGGCTTTCCAGAGCAGCTCGTTCCAGCCCCGCCTCCAGGGGTGGGCGTGGCTCAGCCTTAGCCAATCAATGCATTGCATTCTCCCGGCCCCGCTGATAATGCAAAGACAGGCACGAGATCCAGAGTCAATAATACACGGTGAGGCTTCTTTGTTGTTTGTTTGTTTGTCTTACGATTGTTGAGTGAAAAGCGCATGTTTTCATTTTCTTCTGGACGGGAATCTGGAAATCGGCCTTGAGGCGGTGAACAGCCCACCTGACCCCTTGTAGAGAGTCTGAGAATGAAGATGAAGTCAAGACGAGTGACGGAGCCAAGAGGCTGAGAGAGGTGGGCGCTGCCTGAAACTATTGGAGGTTCTAAATCCATTTTTACCTGAGGCATGATCCCTCCTAGGGTTTGAACATGTTTTACCTAAGAAAATCAGTACATATTCATACGGTGTGTATACACACATCTGTACACATTTATATTTACTTCTGTGTCTACTGTTATGTTAACAACAAGCTTATATAGAAACCTCCGATTCAAATCCAGTACCACAGGGTTCATTCTTATTTTCTTACTTTTTTTTTTAAAGTCATCTCTATGCCAAGTGTGGGGGCTCAAACTCATGACCCCAAGATCAAGATCACATGCTCTACCAACTGAGCCAGTGAGGTGCTCTGATTTTCCTCTTTGTAATCGTCTTGTTTGACAGTAAGAGACTTGCCTCCTGTTATGGTGCATATATTAACTTATCTGCTTAATCCTCCTGTATGTAGCTGGTCTCTCATGATGGCCACCGTGCCTTTTCCCGTCATAGAGCCCTCCTCACCCCACTTAGAGTCTGACATTCTCCCCGTCTTGGCAGACACTGTTCTTACTCCCCTTGGGCTCAGGTACTCTGTGCCTGGCTGATACTGGTGCCATCCTACGTCGATATCCTTTTCACCCAACTCTGACTTGGACATCCTCTGCCAGGTCACCACTGCTGGGTGGTAGCCACAGGGTGGAGGTACCATAGATTAGCCGTTCACCTATGAAAGGACATGTGGGTTACTTCCAGTGTGGGGTATTACAGATAAAGCTATTATGAATGGTTGTGTATGTGTTTTTGTATGAACGCAGGTTTCATTTCTCTGGGATGAAAGTCCAGCAGTGAGATTGATGAGTCATACGGTAAGGTCAAGTTTCATCTTTTAAGAAACAGTCGAACTCTTTTCTGCAATGGCTCTTTCACTTTATACTCCTCAGTATAATGACTTTTTTTTGTTTTTTAACCAGTTCTTTCAGGAAGGCAGAACAAGGAAGGGAAGACAAAAGGAGAGAAGAGAAGGAAGAGAGGAAAAGGCAGAGTTACTAATAAACTATTACCTATACTGATATCCGTGTCTGATTTCTCCAATTTTTGTCTTTTGATCTTGCTTTTTGTTTTCAGACCATTGACACAGTGTTTAAATTTTTATTGCTATGTGATATTTTCTTGTAAAAGCACTTTTTATCTGATATTTTTAGCATTATTCTTTAATAGTTTCTCTATTAAAAAATTGTAAAAGCCGGGACACCTGAGTGGCTCAGTCGTTGGGCGTCTGCCTGAGGTTCTGAGCTCTGCATTGGGCTCCCTGCTTGGCAGGAAGCCTGCTTCTCCCTCTGCCACTCCCCCTGCTTGTGTTCCCTCTCTTGCTGTCTCTCTGTCAAATAAATAAATAAAATCTTAAAAAAATTTTTTTTAAGATTATTTATTTATTTGACAGAGAGACAGAGATCACAAGGAGACAGAGAGACAGGCAGAGAGGGGGGGGGAAGCAGGCTCCCCACCGAGCAGAGAGCCTGATGCAGGGCTCGATCCCAGGATCCTGGGATCATGATCTGAGCTGAAGGCAGAGGCTTTAACCCACTGGGCCACCGAGGTGCCCTTAAAAAATTTTTTTAAAGCCATGTTATTCAGCTATTATATGCATACAATAAATTTCACCATTTTTAATGTATGGGTTTTTTTTAAGATTTTATTTATTATTTTAGATCGAGAGAGTGACATAGCAGGAGAGGAACAGAGGGAGAAGGAGATAGTCTTCAACAGACTCTGCACTGAGCACAGAGCCCGGTGCAGGGCTGGATCCCAGGATCCCGAGACCATGACCTAAGATGGAACCAAGAGTCAGATGCTTAACCAACTGAGCCACCCAGACCCCTCATGCATTTTTAATTTCTGATTTACTTACATCTGTTTTAGTTTTACTTCACTCAGGATTTACAAATTTTCTTTCTAAGATCTTAAAGTGAATGTTTATTTAGTTGTCTATTAGTAATAAATTAATTTAAAAGCCTGCATTTTTTCTAAGAAGAGTTTTCCTGCATTTCAAAGCTTTTGAGAAGTATTCTTTTACTATTATTTTCAATGAATTACATAATAACATCGTGAATAAGTATTGAAGTCCTTTTAATATTATTTTAAAATAGACTTTTATTATGTTCTCAATTTTCCCCTTAGTAAGTCTGTTATTTAGGAAAATTTTAAATTTTTTCACGTAATTAAATTTCTTGTTTTATGTTCGTACTCTTAAGTTCTGGGTGTTTTTTTATTTTATTTTATTTATTTATTTGACAGACAGAAATCACAAGTAGGCAGAGAGGCAGGCGGAGAGAGAGGGGGAGACAGGCTCCCTGCTGAGCAGAGAGCCCGATGTGGGACTTGATCCCAGGACCCTGAGATCGCGACCCGAGCCAAAGGCAGAGGCTTAACCCACTGAGCCACCCAGTTGCCCCTTAAGTTCTGTTTTTATCACAAGTGATTGCCTAGAGGACACTTCGTGTGTAGTATAAATAGAGGTCTTCAGCTTCATTTCATTGATTCCAAATATCAATTAATTCTCTATTTTGAGATGTCACAACCCTTTGCACAATACTTCATGCACTCAGTCTCTCATTATTGACACTGGAGAATTAAAATCTCCAATATAATTTACATTCTGTCAATTGCCTGTATTTCTAACAAACATGTACACATAGGGCTTTGGTTCACATTCTTCTCTACCTAACTACGGCCACTTTCCTAGGTACATTGTACGTTCCGTCTCTTACGGCCAGAGTTTCTCTACTCCAACCCTTCCTTCCTTTCAACAGCCCCCTCTCCTAGCCACATCCTGGACCTTGTTACAGTTGGGGACTCTTCTACCTTTGGTATCTCACTTTGAGACCACATCCTTCCTCTCCATTCCTGACTCCCACAAAGCAGCAAACTCATCTAACCCTGCCCTCCAGCTCTCCAGGCTTTTTCCTTCCTCTAGTTGGGTTTAACCCATTTTGGATTCTCATTCTTCTCAAACTCAACTCGACCCTCATTTTCAGTCACTTCAACTTCATTCTCCCTGGTACCTTCAGTTTCCTTTCCTGCTTATTCCTCTCTATTCAATCTGTCCTACAAATTCCCAACCCTGGGTTGCTATAGTCATCTGCCTTCTCCTCTACTTACCTTCAGGGGATGCAGAATTTAATAAAGATTCTTGACTGACAAGGAGAAACCAACTGGAGCTAGCTTCAAAGAAAGAAACTAACCTGAAGATTCTAATGTGTACCTTCAGAGGACCAAGGGTCAAGAATGTCTGCCCGAGGCACCTGGTGGCTCAGTCAGTTAAGCATCTGACTCGTGATTTCTGCACAGCTCATGATCTCAGGGTCGTGAGATTGAGCCCTGTGTCAGGCTCCACTCTGGGTGTGGAGCCTGCTTAAGATTCTCCCTGGCCCTCTGCCTCTGCCCCTCCCCCTGCTTGTGTGTGCCTTTGAGTTTGCTCTAACTCTCTTCCAAAAAACCAAACCAAACCAAAACAAAACAAAACAAAAGCGAATGCAGCCTGGCCTTAAGAGGACCAGAATCACGACTTCTCTTTTCATTTTTCATCTCTGCTTTTCTCTTCCTGACAACTTCTTTCTTCTAGAAGGTTTTCTGTTCTCCTATAGTCACATGGAAGACCATGTGGACTGGATGTTCTTAGTCTCAATTTTGAAATCATGGGGAAAGAACTCTGATTGGCCCAGTTTTGGTCAGAAGTCAATTCTAGGTCAACTAGGGCCAGAAGTGCATAGTCATATTTTATAAGAATGGCAGCAGGCGATGTGTAGCACTCATCTATGAACCTATGGCCAGGGAGGATAGGATGAGCTGATGGACTTGGCTGGAGTTGAATGTACTTAGGAAATCCAGTACTGGGGTCAGAGAGATAGGCCGTGCTGATTGAAATGGTCTCACTCTCTTGCCCACTAGTAGAGGCTGAACTAGTCCAGGGCTATACCTGAACCATAAGGGATTAGAGTAGGTTCTTCCGGAAAAGAAAAAACAAGGATTATCTGACATAGGTGCTAAATGATAGATAAGGAAGCTGAAAAATTTCTTGGTGATTAATTACCATCTATTTCTTGTGAACGTGACTTGTGTAGGACCAGGCTATGAGGTAAGTAAGATTTTGCTCGGTATGTTTTCGCTGCTGTATTTGAAGTTTACAAAAATCTTAGAGGAATGCCTGGGTGGCTCAGTTGTTAAGCGTCTGCTTTTGGCTCAGGTCACGATCCCAGGGTCCTGGGTTCGAGCCCCACATCCAGCTGCCTGCTCAGCGGGAAGCCTGCTTCTCCCTCTCCCACTCCCCCTGCTTGTGTTCCCTCTCTCGCTGTGTCTCTCTCCGTCAAATAAATAAATAAAAATCTTAAAAATAAATAAATAAATAAACCTTAAAAAATCTTAGAATGTTAAAATTTTCCACAGTCATTGCTAAATATTAAACTTTTTTCAAAGTCAAATGTTAAAGACTTTAGATAACTGCATTGTTTACTTCCATTAGTTAAGATAACCAACAATCAATTAATTAAACTCATAAAAAATAAAAATAATTAAACTTACAAAATCAAAATAAATTTATATGTGTTCTTTGTCTAATAAACATCATAGTTATGTAAAAACACATCAGCTTCAGGGAGTATAGTTTTGCTTTGAGCAAATTCATGTAGATATGAATTCTGCCCATATTTATGCATAAAATAATTAAATACGCTTTGAATATAAATGCTATAATTATTCAGAGTGCCTTTTTACTAAATATTTTTTTCTGCCTCCTTACAAATTATTTTTTGAGGAATCATAGAGGGTAAATATGAGAACACACAAAAAGTAAGACAAAAAAAAAGAAATCTTGTTTCCTTTATTTTGTCCTGGCTTAGTTTTTCTTTTTACCTGGCTCTTACTCTCCTTGAATGAGCAACAACCCCAATGGGAGTATTCGAGAAATTGAGAAAAACCAAATACACCAACACTGAATAAAATCAAATGAAATACTCCCTCTCCTTCTTCTCCTCCTAGCTGTTTCAATGTGAGCTTGGTTTCTCTACAGTTTTAGAGAGTAAAATTCTCGTAAGATCAGCTGCTGTAAGTGTTCTGTTCTCTGGCAGAGTTTCTGAGGAGCAAAGCCCTTAGTGGCTCTGGTTGTTTCTACTATTCACACTCAGAGAGATTTGTTCTCAGTGGAATTGCAAATCTCTGAATTTCCCCTATAGATTTGTCATCTGTAAGAAAATATTTGGAAAGAAGCCAGTGAGAGATGTGGCTATAGCATTAATGATGCATTTTTCTTATTTTTAAATACAAGCCATGAATGTCCTATGGTTAAAAAAGAAAAAAAAAAAAAAGGATTTTCTTTTTTCCACGTCTTCCTGGAAGTGACCACATTCTGTTACATACCAGGGAAATATATATATATTTTTAAGGATTTTATTTATTTATTTGACAGAGATCACAAGTAGGCAGAGAGGCAGGCAGAGAGAGGGGGGGAGGCAGGCTCCCTGCTGAGCAGAGAGCCGGATGCGGGACTCGATCCCAGGACTCTGGGATCATGACCTGAGCCGAAGGCAGAGGCTTTAACCCACTGGGCCACCCAGGCACCCCAGGGAAGTATATTTTCAGCATAATATCTCAACTGACTCTTTTTTTTTTTTAAATTTATTTATTCGACAGATAGAGATCACAAGTAAGGAGAGAGGCAGGCAGAGAGAGAGGAAGGGAAGCAGGCTCCCTGCTGAGCAGAGAGCCCCACGCGGGGCTTGATCCCAGGACTCTGGGATCATGACCCGAGCCGAAGGCGGAGGCTTATAACTCACTGAGCCACCCAGGCGCCCCCTGACTCTTTTTTTTTTTTTTTAAAGATTTTATTTATTTATTCATTTATTTAAGTAATCTCTCCACCCAACCTGGGGCTCAAACTCACTACCTTGAGATCAAGATCATGTTCTTTTCACTGAGCCACCCAGGCACCTCTATTTTAGTTGACTTTTTAAAAAAGTTTATTTATTTATTTATATTTAAGTAATCTCCCCCTCCCCCCACACACACAATGTGGGGCTCAAACTCAGGACTCCGAGATCCAGAGTCACATGCTCTTCCAACTGAGCCAGACAGGCACTCCTAGTTGACCTTTCCTTTTTTTTTTTTTTTAAGATTTTATTTATTTATTTGTCAGAGAGAGAGACAGCACAAGCAGGCAGGGTGGCAGGCAGAGGCAGAGAGAGAAGCGGGCTCCCCACCAAGCGAGGAGCCTGATGCAGGACTCGATCCCAGGACCCTGGGATCATGACCTGAGCCGAAGGCAGCGGCTTAACTGACTGAGCTACCCAGGCGTCCCTGACCTTTCTTTTTTAAAAGATTTATTTATTTGAGAGAGAGAAAGGAGAGAGAGAGAGGGAGAGGAGAGGGAGAGGGAGAAGCAGACTCCCTATTGAGTGTGGAGGCAAGGCAGGGCTCTAATCCCAGGACTCTGAGATCATGACCTGAGTGGAAATCAAGAACCCGAGGTTCATCCAACTGAGCCACCCAGACACCCCACCCTTGATGGTCACTGCTAATGTCTCATTGGAGAGCGCTAGCTTTGTTTGTTTTGTTATATTTTTTTAAGTTTGACTTTTAAAATGACATCAGCCAAATGTACTAGATTTTTTAAAGTAGGTGAACAACCTTTATTTATTCCCCAAATATTTATCTTTCAATCACCGTGATAAGACAATGCTTAGAAAAGCCACTATCTTTCCCCAGGAACATCATTTCAGTGGTTTCCACCTCTTCGTACTATAGCATCAATTTCTCCATCTCCATGACCTTGTTCTTATTTAGCATATAACAATCTTTTGTTTTCTCCTATCTTTAAAAAATAGTCCTTTTTTAAAATTTTAATTCCAGTATAGTTAACATACAGTGCTTTGTAAAACAGTCCTTCTTTCTGAACCCACTTTCTGCACTGCTACAGTCCAACATTTCTGCTCCTCTTTGCAGCATTTGCAGAATTTTCTATACCTCCTATCTCCAGTTCTCTTCCATCCTTCTCCCTGGAATCCACTTCGTTCAACTCCTACCCACACCGTTCTACCAAAAGTGTCCTTCCGAGGTGCTCAGACCCATCATTAATTCTCAGTCATCTTACTTGACCTATCAGTGCCATCTGATACTGTTGATTTACTCTCCTCTGTGATGCACCTTTATCATTTGGCTTTTGCGATCCTGTTTTCTTAGTTTTCTTCCTACCTCCCTGGCTGCACCTTCTCAGTTTTCTTTACTGGCTCTTCCTCTTTTCCTTCATCTTTAATTTTTTTATTTTTAAAAAGTTAAAAAAATTTTTTTAAGTAATCTCTACACCCAGTGTGGGGCTTGAGCTCATGACCCCAATATAAAGAGTTGTATGTTGTACTAAGCCAGCTAAGCAACCCCTCCCTCATCTTGATATTGGAGTGCACCAGGCCTCAGTCTTTGGTTCTCTTCATTATTTATGTTCATTCCATAGTTAATCTCATTGAGTGTTTTGGCTTTATATGTTGACTATATGCCAATGACTCCCAAATTAACATCTGCAGCCCAAACTTCTCACCTAAACTTCAGAATCACCTATCTAATTACCAAAGTAACAATCCAGTTGGATGTCTCAAAGGTATCTTGAGTTTAAGAAACTGAGCCTCTGAAGCAACGACACCTATTAGCAATGAGCATACTTGGTGCTCACATCTTGGTTTGTGAATATCACTTCTCACTAAAAGGAGCCATGACTTCTTGAAGAATTGGCTGATTTGGAGGGGTAGAGAAAGTACAAGATGAGCCTGGAGAATCTTGTGGTTCCAAAAAAATAAGTAAGTGCTAAACTCACCCCCCCAAAACAAAAAAAACAAAACAAAACAAAACAGACTTGTCAAAAGAACACAGAAGCCATCCCAAAGGCCAATGACCAAATCTGGGATGACTGGAGGATCAGAATAATGGTAGTAATGGATTATAAGCCATAGAATAAAATAGACATCTATGAGTTCATATTAATATAAATAAATAATGGAGCAGATAAATAAATGATGGGGAGGAACAGCTCATCTAATAATAAAGGTAGAAGGAATGACGGAAATGGAAATTTATCATTTGGCAAACACCACAGTAATAATTATTGTTTACAAGAATCATTAAGGGGTACTAAAATTAGTGGATGGGTGGATGCTGAGAAACAAGATACTTATACACTCTCAAAGATCCTCACACAAGGCACTTACTAATAACAAAGGGGAGCATAGTAACTTTCCATTGGAGAGATCACGTGTTCAAAGTGCATCATCGGTAGAGAGACATTCCAACATCATGTGCCTCTTTGATTGTGATGGACTGAGAGGGAAATGGCATCCCTTCTATAGGAGTACTGCCAATATTTCATACCTGAATTTAGTCATGAGGGAACATCAGACCAACTCAAATTGAGGGACATATAACAAGACAATTGATCCGTATTCTTCTGAAGTGTCAAGGTCAAAAAAGACAAAGAACGAGGAAGTGTCCCACACTGGGACAGTTCAGAGTATCATGTCAACGTGAATTTCTTGGTGTTGACTGTTGTACGTGGGTTATATAAAATGTTAACATCTCGGGAAACTGGGTGAAGATTACCCATAAATTCATTATATTATTTTTTGCTACTTTAAAAAATTTGGAAATTACTTCAAAATAAAAACTGATAATAAAAGGTGAAAAAGAAAAGAAAAGAAACAAGCCCTGAATTCCTGATCTCCCCGTTCAGTAATCAGTTCCAAATTGTGGTGATTTCATTCTTCTTATAGTTGAGGCTAAAAACTTGGGAATCATCCTGAATCTCTCTTTTTTCCTCTCATACTCTAGATCCAATCTACAGGGAATTCTTATGGGCTGTGTCTTCAAATATGTCCAGAATCTAACTACTTTTTATCACATCTACTGCTACTTGCCTAGTCCAGGACACCATCTGTGTTCCCCTGGATTATTACAGTTATCTCTAACTTACCTCCTCGAGGCACTTCTCTCTTCATAACCCTCTGTTGACTCCCATTTCATTTAGAGGAAAAGCCAAAGTTCTTGCTATAACCCATAAAGCTATACATGATCTGGTTTCATTGACTCTTTGACCTCCTTTCTTCTTACTCATGCATTCACACACTGACTCCATTCAAACCCTTCTGATCGTCTTGCTATCTCTTGAACATGCCAGGTGTTAGAGCTTTTAGAGCCTTTCCACTGGCAGGTCCCTTTCCCCTGTATGTTCCTCCTGCACTCATTCCCACAAATACTTATAAGCAATCGGGGAGTTAGGCAACAGAAACAAATTATCTTTCTTTCTCTGCTTTTTTTTTTTTAATCAAGAGAATATGTTAAACTAAGAAGTTTAGCTAGTTGCAAGTCAGCTTAAGAAATAAAAAGGGAGAATTTACCTATTCACAGAATGAAACAACTCACAAGTAAACCTAGCTTCAAGCAAGCTGGATATATTAGGGGGGTTAATAGTTGTCCTCAGAACTTACTGATTTTTCCCTTCATCATCCAGATCTACTTTCTTGTGAAACAGCTTGGGCCCCAGGCAGGTGTTCTCCACCTGGTAGTTTCAGAAACTTCCAGCTGCAGGTTCTCTTGGCAGACAGAGAAGGCAGAATTGATCTGCCTTGCAAGTCCTAGCCTGGGTCGCCTGCCCAGCGGCAAGGGGACGTGGGCCTCTTGCTGCTCTGGTCTGGCGCACAGGCACAGCCCCCAAACCACTCACACTGAGAGTGCAAGAATCAAAAGAGAAAATTAATTCTAGAATTCAGTCAAACCTATTCGCGCAAACGGAAAGAAGAGAAATAGCTGAGTTATTGCAAGGACAGCGCTCTGACCCCTAGTGGTTAGATGACGTGGAGAAAATTCAGCATTTGTTCAAAGCCAACAGCAGCTTCATTTCTTTCACATCATGTTTTTATATCATCTTTTTTCAGTTGACTTAAGAATATCAGTGTCCTTACTTTCTATCCTCTCCTTTTTTTTTTAAGATTTTATTTTAATTGATTTGACAGAGATCACAAGTAGGCAGAGAGGCAGGCAGAGAGAGAGGAGGAAGCAGGCTCCTTGCTGAGCAGAGAGCCCAACTCGGGGCTCAATCCCAGGACTCTGGAATCATGACCTGAGCTGAAGGCAGAGGCTTTAACCCACTGAGCCACCCAGGCACCCCTTTTCCTCTCCTTAGAAGCCGTCACCTGTATGGGGCAAAGTTTCTTTTGACACATTTTCTGTCTTCTCTATCTCAACTGTCACCATCTTTCTCCTTGGGTTTGTATTTAAATGTTGTGATAATGTCCTAAACCTTTAGGTAAACCAACACCTGAAAAGCCTTCCTAAAAACTGCATTAGTTGTATAGTTTCCAGCTGGGGGGTTTACTCTGGTGCTTAATCAGATCCAACCAAAACCCCTGGTCTAGCCTCAATTTTCATGTGCTCCTTTCATTTTTTTTTTTTTAAAGATTTTATTTATTCATTTGACAGAGAGAGACACAGCGAGAGAGGGAACACAAGCAGGGGGAGTGGAAGAGAGGGAGAAGCAGGCTTCCTGCTGAGCAGGGTGCCTGATGTGGGGCTCAATCCCAGGACCCTGGGATCATGACCCGAGCTGAAGGCAGACGCTTAACAACTGAGCCACCCAGGCGCCCCTTCTTTCATTCTTTTTGCTGATGAAATTACAGCTAGCTTTCTGTCACAGGCAATGGGAAGCTAATGTAAATAATAATACATTCACGTAATATGTGTTGACCCGCTGAACTTTAAAAATTGAGAACACTCATACTTTTCTTATCTCATGTAGGAAATAGATTAATATATTTTAAATCTCATTCCACTAAACTTATCTAATATTCTACACAGAAAACTTCATTATACTTCTTAGTATTTTTCAAGGGTGAATTAAGTGCAGGATTTATTTCTCATGAAAAGACATCGACTGGGACAAATTTATAAGTATACTAACTAATGACTCAGATTACAAGCTAACACTAAATAAAATATGTGGACCTAAATGTTCATAATTTTCATGTTTCATTCTTTCTTTCTTGGTTAATGGCTGAGATAGTAAAGATTGTAACCTCATTGTTGTCTACATTTTCTCTTCAATTTTCACTGTAAAGACAAAGAATGGAATTGATCACTGAAGTCTTACAGATTTTATTGTACATTTCCCTTATTTTTGCTTTCTCTCTAGTGTTTTTCTCTGTGTGAATTTTTGCATTTTTAGTGATAGTATACAGTTTCTTTCTTTTGAAGTATTCATATAAAGTTGCTAAGAAAGACCAGAGCAGGACTATCTAAGTTTCAGTTTTCTTTTCTGTGAAAAGAGGATAAGAGAGGGTTGCTTGGGTGGGGCGTTGGTTAAGTGGCTGACTCTTGGTCTCAGCTCAGGTTGTGATCTCAGGGTTGTGAGATCAAACCCTGCATAGGGCTCCGCTCAGCTCGGAGTCTGCTTGAGTATTTCTCTCCCTCTCCCTGTGCTCCTTACCCCCATGCTCTCTCTCTCTCTCAAATAAATCTTAAAGAAAGAGGATAAAATACTACTACTACTACTAATTTATAGGATTATTTATAAACCAGTAAATTAGAAATTATCAAGTGCCATTTTAATTTTATTTACATACTGTATCTTTATTTTTTGAATAAGTAGTACACAGGCATGGTACAAAAATAAAAGTTAAGAAAGGTAATACAGGGAAAAGTAAATCGTCCTGTAGTCAATGTGCATATATATATATATATACACACACACACACACATACACACACACACACATATATACACACACACACACACACAGGTGTGTATATACACTGTAAACACTATGTTGCAACTTTCTTTGTCCACTTAACATTACTCTTTCTTAAGAGAGGTATAGATGCCATAAATATATTTAACAATTCCCTATTCAGAAGCCAGAGAGGTTTTCTGGCATTTTGTTATTACAAGCAACATTTCAAAGAATAACCTGGCACATATGCCATTTGGTGTAACTGTGAACATTTCTGTAAGATAAATTCCTAAAGGTAGGGTCAAATGGCTTTTCAAGTGATTGCTATGAAAAGCGTCCTCCCTTTCCATTTCCCTGTTCCTCACAGCCAACAACTCCATTTAGGTTTTCAATATTTACTCACGTCTGATGTTTTGTCCTCAAACCCATCCTCTTGAAAGAATCATCTCCTCAGACACTTCCATGTTACCTAATACATCCAAAATTAGGTCCCGTGTCTATTTTAGCGAACAAGGCTCACCTTCATGTGGTCCCTGCGTTTTCCCTCTCCAGCCTTCTCAACTATCACCCCCCTTTACTCTTTTTGCTTTTATAATACACAAGAGTTTATACTTCAGGCCTCCGTGCACTTGCTCTTACGATCTCCCCACCTGGAACATCTGCTTCTACTGCTCTTTTTTCCTCCATGAGGAGTCATGACCTCCTTATATATGTAAGAGGAGGAATCTCCCTGTTGTGCTCCACAGGTCCCTGGGCATTCCCTTTTCACAGTGCTCTTTTCTACTGAAACTATATCCCTGAAGTATCTTTGAGGTAGAGAGTTGTCCTTTTTCCCCCTTTCTAGCTCTAGCATCTGGCATCTTGCTTGAGGTCATGTGGTGTGTACTCAGTAAAACTTCTTTCGTGAACTCAGCTAGATCTTGGGGGTCAGTCACTCTTAGTTAAGGTGTGCTTATGGAGAGGCCATTAAGTGGAAGATTATGTGCTAGGGGTTACAGTGAAAGAGATGGGGCAGTCTAAAGGTACAATTCTGATTCAGCTGGGTGAGGACTGCAGTGGACTCCAGGTCACAGTTTGGATTTTTTTTTTTTTTTTCATGGATATGGCGAGCAAAGGGTGGCATTGTAATTAGAAGGAATGACACTAGCAATAGAGCTCATGATTTCTGTCTTCTTCATAGCTAATTGTCTTTGTTTTTTAAAGTGGAGATGCTCTTTCAGTAAACAAGGTCGAGCACAGTGTCCTGGGTAAGAAATGATTAAGTGAGAAAACACACGGGAGGCAACTAGGTCAGAATCAGTATACTCCATGAAAGTTCTTTCTGCTAAACTGCCTTACAGTTTAGCTGCCTTCCAAGCCTTAAGAAGACCCCTTGCTTGGTGTGAACTGATCTATACTGTTCAATCCGGACCGATCTTCGCTCTTTCCTACCCTCTTCTCCAATATGACCTCTTTTCACAAAAGGTTGAGGAAGAAAGTAAAATGTAATGAAAAGAATGGGTTCTTTCAGAGCTGGGCAAAATTGAATTCAGCACAGGGGACTGCTACGACTAGTATAGTAACTTCAGGCAAGTCCGTACACTCCTTGTTTCCTCTTTTGTAAAATAACAATAATAATAATAATAAGAAGAAGAAGTTGGGAGATAATGTTTATGTTAAGCGCTTAATACGGTGTCTGTCACGTAGTAAGAGCTCAGCAGAAGATACTATTAATTGATTTTAAGAACCTGAGGTTTTGGTGTCGATTTTCACTCTTGGAATCAAAGGAATTCCGACTGTAATCTTTACCAAAACAAGTTAGACCTGAACTCGCACTTTCAGCGATGATGCAATTTGACCTCTCCGGGCCACCGTCGCCGAGCATGCGCAAATAGACGTGGCGGGACGTATGTGTCATGGCGAGCTCCATCTGAAGTGTTTCCCGAAGCCGCAGAACAGCGTGTGGTTCTCTCTCTTCGGACTGGTAAATTGTTTCCTGACCTCTGGCTCCGGGTGGCGGGTGGATCAGTGTGAGGCAGAGTGTGGCTAGAGCTTCTTTAATGGTGGAGCCTTGTTTCTCCAGTTTCGGTCTTTCTCGGGCGGTTTGCTGGTTTGTTTCGTAGTTGAAAGGGGACTTGCCAGCTGGGGTCGGGGGGAATTGGGAGGCGGGGAGCGCTGCCAGAAGTGAGGACTGAGTCGTTGGCGTTAGGTGCTGGAAGGGTGTAAGGAATATTTAAGGGGCCTCGTTCCTTATTGTCAAATCTCATTTCATTCGTTCTCCCACTTTCTGGGCCGAATTTGTGGGATGGGACAAGGCTTTCGCGGTTACGTAGCTTTTACAGAGCTGTATTTCCTGAATTTAAACTGAAGTTGGCCAGAAGGGCCAATGTCTTGTGGTTTTTCAGTTTTG
Source organism: Martes martes (assembly GCF_963455335.1). Taxonomy (NCBI): domain Eukaryota; kingdom Metazoa; phylum Chordata; class Mammalia; order Carnivora; family Mustelidae; genus Martes; species Martes martes. Next base: position 141,099,360 of record NC_137893.1, read on the forward strand.
TTCCCTTTTACTCAGAAAACCTCCCTCTGAATCTCGGGACGACACGTGTTTTTCTCGTGGGTGGTGATCTGTATACCTACCTCTTTGCCTGGTTTCCGTTTTGTAGTTGGAATTACTCGAATAACGCAGACGTGTTGTAGTGCTGGGTTCGGGTGATGTTTATAACTGTGGCCAGACGCTCCACCACCGGAATGGCAAATAATGGTGGATGTAAACACACCTGACCCGTAAGATCCGTACAAGGTTGGAAGTAGTGCGGAACAGCATTCACCTTGCTGTACAAGGCAGTCTTTAATGGAGTCTAATCCCTTTTAGCTAGTCTTAAGGAGTTCTTAACTGTGGGTTTGTGAACTTGCTGGGAGCACGCTTTTTCTAATCCGTTTTTATTTTCCAGACTTTCCAGAGGATTTGAGACCAATTGCAGATAATCAAGGTACTCCTTTATTTCAAACTTTTCATGCTTGCATGAAGTGTTACACACATTAGAAAGTTCAGAAAGGCAGCCTAGTTTCTTAACAATGTTGCCACCATCATTCTATGGAAATATCATTCTCTGCGTATCATGCTATATCACTAAATCTAAGAGACCTTTCATTCACTGTACTTTTCATCTACATTCAGAAGCACTGACATTGTTGGCCTCTTGGACATGTTCTCTTCCTTTGCCTTTTGTCACCTACAGATTTTCTCCTTTTTGGGTTGCTGCTGCTTGTTCTCTTTTATAGGCTGTTTCTCTTCTGTTTGGCCATTAAATTTGGACTCCCTTAAGGCTTGATTCCAAATCCTTTTCTCTTTCTTTCTGGGTGGCCTAATCTACATCCTAGTGAATGCTGTTTTAATTAAGTAATTTAATTTTAGCCATCTTAGTCGGTGTGGAGTGGTAGGTCATTGTGGTTTTGATTTGCATTTCCCTTATAGTTAATCATGTTGACATCTTTTCATGTACTTGTTGGCCATTTGTACACCTTCTTTGGAGAAATATGTATTTATATCTTTTGTCACATTTTACATTGGGTTATTTGTCTTTTTATTGTTGACTTCGATAATTATTGCCTTCTGATACTGGATGTTTATCAGACATATGATTTGCAAATATTTTCTCCCATTGTGTGACCTGTCCTTTCACTTTCTTGATGGTGTCCTTTGAAGCCTAAGATTTTTTTTTTTTTAATTAAAGATTTTATTTATTTATTTGTCAGAGAGAAAGGGAGAAAGAGAGTGCATTTGCAAGAGCACATAGCCAGGAGGAGGAGCAGGCAGAGGAAGAAGTGGGCTCCCTGATGAGCACGCCTGATGCAGGGCCTGGGTCTCAGGACCCCAGCATCATGACCTGAGCCAAAGGCAGATGCTTAACCTACTGAGCCACCCAGGTGCTCCTCATTTGTTGGTAGTTTTCAAAAGCTTCTCAGGTGAATACAAATGAGCACTCAAGATTGAGAACATCTGTCCAGGAGAATGGTGGATCGCAATATGGAATGTTCAGTGGAATCACCTGGGCAGGTTTTGCGTTAACTTTTTTTTTTTTTTTTAAGACTTTATTTATTTGACAGACAGAGATTACAGGCAGGCAGAGAGAGAGAGGAGGAAGCAGGCTCCCCGCTGAGCAGAGAGCCCGATGTGGGGCTCGATCCCAGGACCCTGAGATCATGACCTGAGCCGAAGGCAGAGGCTTTAACCCACGGAGCCACCCAGGCACCCCTGTGGTAACATTCGTAAATGCCACTATTGGAGATACTAATTCAGAATGGGACCTGGATATTTGGTACTATAAAAGCTCTCCTAATAAATCACACATGGGAATACTACTACTGTAGGATATTTCTTTTTTCTTTTCATCATTTTTAGTATCTCCCTTTTTACTGACGATTTTTATTCCCTTTATCGAACTTGAATTCCTTTATCTTTTGAGAAAAGTTTATGATTCTGTTGTTACCTTTAAATATTGTCTTGCTTTCTTCTTAGTCCCAAGCTTTCATTTCCTTATTACTCATTTATAAATTTCTGAGGGCTAACAATTCCACCTACCAGCTTGTTGGAAGTAAAAACTTTACTGATGAGTGAGATTTTTTTTTTAAAGACTTTATTTATTTATGTGACAAAGAGAGAGCACAAGCAGGGGGAGCAGCAGGCAGAGGGAAAAGCAGGCTCCCTACTGAGTAAGGTGCCTGATTCGGGGCTCGATCCCAGGATCCTGGGATCATGAGCAGAGCCAAAGGCAGATGCTTTACCGACTTTGACACCCAGGCGCCCAGAGTGAGATTGTTCTAACATGCTTGTGATAAGCAGCCAGATTTACCATCCCCTGCTTTTGTATTTGTCTCCTTTGTTTCTCTGAAGTGACTTTCTAGAAATGGCATTGCTGGGTCAAAGGATATATGTGTTTTAAAGTTTGATAGGTATTGCTAGAAAGCCTTCCAGAAAGGATATACCAGTTTTACTGTACTTTCAGCCAGCAATAGGGCTTTTGTCAGTCTTTTTTTTTTAATCGGTGGAATAGACAAAAAAATAATTTATTGTTTAAACTCTTGCTATTATTGTGCTCCAGCAGTATTTCCGGTGCTTATTGGCTGTTTGCATTTCTTTTCTTTTCTTTTTTTTTTAAGATTTTATTTATTAATTAATTTTTTATTAATTAATTTATTTTATTTATTTTTATTTATTTTATTTATTTTTATTTATTTATTAATTTTAAATTAAATTATTTATTTATTTTTAAAAAGATTTTATTTATTAAGATTTTATTTATTTATTAAGATTTTATTTATTAAGAGAGGCAGGCGAGAGAGAGAGAGAGAGAGAGGAGGAAGCAGGCTCCCTGCAGAGCAGAGAGCCCGATGTGGGACTCGATCCCAGGACCCTGAGATCATGACCCGAGCCGAAGGCAGAGGCTCAACCCACTGAGCCACCCAGGCGCCCCGACTGTTTGCATTTCTTGCGTGCCAGTTTTTCCTTTATCCCTTTTTTCCTGGAGTGTCTTTATTTCTTAGCATAGCATTAGACTCTCAGGTGGTCCGGGCTTTGCCAGTGAGGCGCAGCTATGGGGGAGCATGGTGCTGAGAGAAGGCCTGGGTTCTAATTCTAGCTCTGTTGGTGCACAAATCTTTTTCTTTCTCTGGACTTCAGTTCTGTAAAAGGAGAGGCTTAGCAGTGTTTTCTTCTCCCCTCACTGTGTGGTACTGTACGTCTACCTCAGTGGGCACATCTCATCTCTCTTTCTCTGTTCTCTTTCCCTTCTTTGGGTCCATACACAATGCTGTATGGGATGTTAAAAATGTAATTAAGAAATATGGCTTTCAAGTCAGAATCCTGCAGGCGTTCTTTAGTAACATTTGAAGGTACTATCTGGTCTTAGCTTTTGTCACTCACCTTATTTATTTCATAGACTAATAGTGATGAAGAAACTTTAAGGGTTATTAGGTATTTGCTTCAACTTCACATCCAGTGTCAGAATTTCCTCCTTTGTTATAGACAGACTAACTAAATTTACCTTAAGCATTTTATTAATTCATTCACTTGGTCAACAAATACCGTGTGCCTGCTCTGGGCGAGGCATTATTACAGGTGTCATAGATGCTGTGGTGAGAAAGAGGTAATGCCTTTTTTCCTTATGGAGCTTACACTGCAATGAGAAAGACAAAATTATGTTCTTCAGTTATGGTGTTGGCTTAGAGGTCGTTGTGAGTGTGTGTGGGTGCTTGGTCTCTTTGTGGTTATTTTATTTTATTTGCCTGAGACAGAGAGAGAGAGAGAGAGAGAGAGCGCGCATGTACAAGCAAGGGGAGCAGCAGTCAGAGGGAGAGGGAGAAACAGACTCCCTGCTGAGCAGGGAGCCCGATGTAGGACTCGATCCCAGGACCCTGGGATTATGACCTGAGCCAAAGGCAGGTGCTTAACTGACTGAGCCACCCAGGCATCCCTGTGTGGTTACTTTGGATGTGGTGGTTAGGAAAGGCCTCTCTGGGGAGGTGTCCTTTGAAGAGAGAAGCGGCCAGCGAGCCATACAGATATTTGGGGGATGATATTCCCGTCAATAAAAAACAAGCGTGAAGACTTCTGAGTCAGAAACTAGTTTGGCATACTCAGAGAATATCTAAAAGGTTTAGTATAGTTGGGACAGAGGGAGTAGCCAGGGGCCATATCTTGTTAGATTTGGTCAACTACAGTAAAAAAAAAATATTTATTGAGAACCTGTAATGGGCTAGCTGCAGTTTTAGGCACTGCTGGGATAAAGCAGTGAACAGAGCACACAAAAACTTTTACCTTTGGGGCACCTGGGTGGCTCAGTTGCTTAAATGTCCAGCTCCTGATGTCGGCTCAGGTCATGGTCTTGGGTCATGAGATCGGGCCCTGTGGCCAGCTCTCTGAGTGTGGAGCCTGCTTGGGATTCTCTCTCCCTCTGCCCCTCCCTGTTCCCATGCACACTTGTATCGCTCAGTAAAACAACTTTACCTTCATGGAGTACATGTTCTGGTAGAAAAAGATTAAAAATTAATGAGAACCTCTGAGTGCGTACTGAGGTTGCTGTCGTAAGGAGACAAGTCAGGGAAGGGGGAGAGCAAGTGTGTGTGTGTGTACACGCGCGTGCACGTGTGCACGGTGAGGTGGGAGTTGCTCATAATGGTTTCACTGGTGATGTTTGAACAAAGTCCAGAAGGCATCCCAGACAAGACTAAGACCGTGGGATGAGTGTGTACTGGTGGGTATGAGGAAGCTCGTCTGTTGAGTGGAAGGAGAAGGGGGATGGTAGGAAAGAGGGTCAGAGAGGCGACAAGAGGCTGATCGTACATGTCCTTGTAGATCTTTGCAGCGATTTTGGTTTTTTACTGAGATGGAATACCATTGGCAGTCTGAAGCTTGAGATGAAGTTAGGATTTAAAGGAATCCCTGGCTCCTGGTGCTGAAAATGTCCTTTGGGAATTAAGGGTTGACGCAGGGAGACTAACTGGCAGTAATCCATGCCAGATTTGATGTCTTGGGTATTGTAACTATTGCTGCGGTAAACACAGGGGTGCATGTATCTTTGAGTTAGTGTTTTCCTTTTCCCTGTGTAAATACCCAGTCATGGACTTATTAGATCCTTTGGTGTTTCTGTTCTTAATTTTTTGAGGAACCTCCATACTGTTTTCCCTGGTGGCTGTACTAATTTACATTCCTACCAACAGCACACAGAGTTCCTTTCTCTTCCTCTCCAGCTCTTGTTCATTTTTGCCTTCTTGATTTTAGACATTCTAACAGGTGTGAGGTCATAGCTCCTTGTGGTTTCAGTTTGCATTTCCCTATAATTAATGATATTGAGCATTGTTTCATGTGTCTGTTGGCCATCTGTTTGTCTTAGGAAGAATGTCTCTCCAGGTCCTCTGCCCATTTTTTTCATAGGCTTTTTTTTTTGGTGTTGAGTTGTATGTGCTTTTTACATATTTTGTATATATTACCCCTTTTTGGATATATCACTTGTAAATATCTTCTCCATTCAGTAGGTTGCGTTTTTGTTTCGTTGATGGTTTCCTTTGCTGTACAAAAGCTTTTTTATTTGATTTAGTTCCAGTAGTTTGTTTTTGCTTTTGTTTCTCTTGTCTTAGGGGATGTATCTAGAAACAGAGTCTTCCAGAACTGAATCATGTCATCTGTGAATAATGACAGCTTAACTTCTTTACCAGTATGGATTTTACTTATGTTTTCTTGTCTGAGCTGTGGCTAGGACTTCCAGCACTGTGTTGAATAAAAGTGGCGAGAGTGGACATCCTTGTCTTGTTCCTGACTTTAGAGGGAAAGTTTTCACCATTGAGGATGATGTTGGCTGTGGGTTTTTTATATATGGCCTTTATTATGTTTTGGTATGTTCCCTCTAATTCCATTTTGTTGAGAGTTTTTATCATGAATCGGTGTTGAATTTTGTCATTTACTTTTTTTATATGTCATATACTTTTTTTTCTTTATCTATTGAGGTAGTGTATGAATTTTATCCTTTGTTGTGTTGATGTGGTTCATGATGTGGATTGATATGTGAGTATTGAATCATCCTCCCATCCTAGGAATAAATCCCATCTGATCGAGGTGAATGATCTTTTTAATGTATCGTTGTATGGGGTTTGCTAATATTTTGTTAAGAATTTTGTATCTATGTTCATCAGGGATATTGGCCTGTAGTTCTTTTTTTGTGGTGTCTCTGGTTTTGGTATCAGAGTAATGCTGGCCTCTTAGAATGTATTTGGAAGCTTTCCTTCCTCTTCTATTTTTTGAAATAGTTGGAGGAGCATAGGTATTAATTATTTATGTGTTAAGTGTCTGGTAGAATTCACTAATGAACCCAGCTGGTCTTGTACTTTTATTTCTTGGTAGTTTTTTTATTACTGACTTAGTTTCATTACTTGTTGGTGGTCTATTCAGATTATCTATTTCTTCTTGGTTCAGTTTTGGAAGATTATGTGTGTTTCTAGGAATATATCTATTTCTTCCTGGTTGTTCATTTTGTTGGCATATTATTTTTCATAGTATACTCTTAAAACCCTTTGTATTTCTGTGGTATCAGTTGTTACTTCTCTCTTGTTTCTCATTTTATTTATTTGGGTCCTTTTGCCTTTTTTCTCAGTGAGTTTCCATAAAGGTTTTTCACTTTTATTTTTTCAAAGAACCAACTCTTGGTTTCATTGATTTTTTTTTCTATTGTTATTTTAATCTCTGCATCATTTATTTCTGTTCTCATCTTTATTATATCCTTCCTTCTACTCATTTTGGGCTTTGTTCTTCTTTTTTTTAGTTCCTTCAGGTGTAAAGTTAGATTGAATTTTTTTTCTTGTTTCTTGAAGTAGGCCAGTATTGATACATACTTCCCTTTTAGAACTGTTTTTGCTGTGTCTCCTAGATTTTGGATTGTTGTTTTTTCATTTTCATTTGTCTTCCTGTATTTTTTAATTTTTTCTTTTAAGATTTTATTTATTTCTTAAAGTGAGTACACAAGCAGAGAGGGAGAAGTACTCCCGCTGAGCAGGGAGCCCAAGATGGGGCTTGATCCCAGAACCCTGAGATCATGACCTGAGCCAAAGGCAGATGCTTAGCTGACTGAGCCACCGAGGTGCCCTAAATTTCTTTTTTGATGACTCTTTTGGCCCATTGGTTGTCTAGTATCATGTCGTTTAGTCTCCCTGTGTTTGTTTTTTCCAGTTTTTTTTCCCTTGTGATTTATTTCTAGTTTTATACCATTGTAGTGAAAGATGCATGGTATCATTTCAGTATTCTTAAATTTATTGAGGCTTGATTTTGGGCCAAATATGTCATCTATTCTGGAGAATGTTTCATGTGCACTTGGAGAGAAAGTGTATTCTGTGATCTTGGATGGATATCTGTTATGTCCATCTTGTCCATTGTGTCATTCAGATACATTGTTTCCTTCTTGATTTTCTGTGGATGATCTATCCATTGATATAAGTGGGGGTTAAAATCCCCTACTGTTATTGTATTACCTACCATTAATTTCTCTCTTTATGTCTATTAGTATTTGCTTTACCTATTTAGGTGCTTCTGTGTTGGGTACATAGATACTTGCAATTGTTATATCCTCTTTTTGGATTGATCCCTTTATTATTATATAATGCCCTTTGTCTCTTATTACAGACTTTATTTTGTTGAAGTATTGCTACCCCAGCTTTATTTATTTATTTTTTTGGCTTCCATATGCTTGCCAGGTGTTTTTCCATCCTTTTGCTTTCAGTCTGTTTATGTCTTTAGATCTGAGGTGAGTCTCTTATAGGTGGCATATAGAAGAGTCTTTTTTTTTTTTTTTTAAGATTTTATTTATTTATTTGAGGGGGAGGAGCAGAGGGAGAGGGAGAGGGACAGGTGGACTCTGCACCGAGCATGGAGCCTGACATGGGGTCCAGTTTTATGACCTTGAGATCATGACCTGTGCTGAAACCAAGAGTTGGATGCTCAATCGACTGAGCCACCCCAGATGGGTCTTCTTAAAAAAAATAAAAATAAAAAATAACATTCTCTGTGTCTTTTGTTTGGAGCATTTAGGTCATTTACATTTAAAGTGGTTATTGATAGGTGTGTACTCATTGCCATTTAAAAATTTTTTTTTCTGATTGTTTTTGTAGTTTTTCCTTCCTTTCCTCTCTTGCTCTCTTTCTTTGAGATTGGTATATATCTATAGTGTTTTGTTCGGCTTTCTTTCTCTTTGTTTTTTGTGTATCTCTCATGGGTTTGTGGTTACCATGAGGTTCATACATAACATACTAAGTAAAGAGCAGTTCATATTAATTTGATGGTCATTTAAGTTCAAACACAGTCTGAAAAGGACAGAAAAAAAAATCTTTTTTCTTTTTCCTGTTCTCTTTTTACTCCCTCCTCCACATTTGTGTATATGTTGTCATATTTTACAACTTTTTCTTATGTCTAATTATGTCTATTTCTTTTCCATTAAAGAAGTTCCTTTAACATTTTTCTTAAGGCTGGTTTAGTGGTGATAAACTCCTTTATTGTTTGTGTGGGAAACTCTTTATCTTCCTTTAAATCTGAATGATAATCTTGCCTGGTAGAATATCCTTGGTTGTGGGCTTTTTCCTTCAGCACTTTGAGTATATCATGCCTTCCTCTTCTGGACTGCAAAATTTCTGTTGAACAACCAGCTGATAGCCTTACGTTGATTCCAGTTTAGGTGCCTTTTTGTTTCTCTCTTGCTGCGTTTAGGATTATCCCTTTATCTTTAACCCTTGACATTTTAATTATTATGTGGTGTGGTATAAACCTCCTTGGGTTCTTTTTGTTTGGAACTCTCTCCTCTTTGAACTTGGATGTCTATTTCCCTCCTTAAGTTAGGGAAGTTTTCAGTTATTCTTCAGATAAGTTTTCTGCACCTTTCTGTCTTTTTCTTCTGGGACCCCTCTAATGTGAATGTTTGTTCACTTCATGTTATCCAAGGGATCTCTTAATCTTTTCTCCTTTTATAAGAACTCTTTTCTCATTGCTGTTCAGCTCATGTGCTCTTCATTACCCTGTCTTCCACATTGCTGATAACATTCTTCAGATCCTCTAACCTACTGTTGATTCCATCAGTGTTTTTTTATTTCGGTTATTGTATTCTTCAGTTTGGATTGGTTCTTTTAGTATCTTCTATCTTCATATTGAAGGTTTCACTGAGTTCCTCTATTCTTTTTTTGAGTCCACTTAGTATCTTTATGATCATTACATTAAATTCTTTATCAAGCATTTTGTTTAAGTCAGTTGCATTTAATTCTTTTACTGAGGTTTTTTCCTTGTTTTTTTTTTTTTTCCTTTTGGAGCATATTCCTCTATCTCCCCATTTTTCTTCACCTTTGTGTTTGTTTCTATGAATTAGGCAAAAGGGTTCCTTCTCCAAAAGTTGAAAGAAAGGTGACCCCTATGCAGACTGTGTGTTCTTGCAGACTTTTGCTGACTGGCTGGAGCTGTGGCTATATGTACTTAGTTACTCTTTTAAACTGTAGCTTTTTACAGAAAGGATAAAGAACAAACATTTTTTTTTAAAAGATTTTATTTATTTATTTGTCAGAGAGAGAGAGAGTGAGCACAGGCAGACAGAGTGGCAGAGGGAGAAGCAGGCTCCCTGTGGAGCAAGGAGCCCGATGTGGGACTCGATCCCAGGACGCCGGGATCATGACCTGAGCCGAAGGCAGCTGCTCAACCAACTGAGCCACCCAGGCGTCCCCAAGAACAAACATTTTAAAGGAAGAGAAAATAATAAAATTTAAAAAATAAAAAAATAAAAATTTTTCCTGTGTCCAAGGAGAGAGGGATCTGTTCCTGGTCCTTTAGTACTGTCCCTTCCCACTGCAGTTGACAGAAAAGAAAAATGAAAAGGAAGAAAAGATGAAAAAAGAGAAGAAAAAAAGAACAAAACCAAAAAGAAAAAAATATAAGCTAGATAAGTCAAATTTTACAAAGATAAATAGTGAAAATTAAAACACACACACACACACACACACAAAACACAAAACTGCAGCCTGTTTGCTTTGCCCCAGCACCACAGGATGCTGGTGTGGGCTTGTGGATCCTGGGCTTGCTGAGGTCACAGGCTCCCTGTGACGACTGGACCTGCCAGTTACAACATTGGGACCCTCCAGTTATGGTGTTGGAATCCATCTCTTAGGGCAGCCAGACCCTTCTTCAGTTCATCTTTTGAGGTGGGGAGGGAGAGAGAATTCCCGCAGTTCCTCGGCTCTTTTAAACCCAGGCTTTTTTTCTGTGCCCCAGCACATCTAGGGCTGATGTGAGTTTACAGACCCTGGGCTTGCTCAAGTCGCAGTCTCACTGGGACAATCGGATCTGTCCATCATGGAGTCTGGACCCTGTTCTGATCTTGGCTTTTAAGGTGGGGTGGGAGCATCAACTGTAGTTCCTCTGACTTGGAGAGGTTTTCCTGTAGCTCCTCTGCTACTTGGCAGAGTTTTAAGGTTGTCGCTTTTATATGCTGATTGCTCTTTTTTTTTTTTTTTAAAAGATTTTATTGATTTGAGAGCAAGCGAGAGTGATGGAGCAGGAGCGGGAGAGGGGCAGAGGCAGGAGGGGGAGAAGCAGGCTCCCTGCGGAGCCTGATGCAGGACTTGATCCCAGGATCCCGGGATCATGACCTGAGCCAAAGACAGATGCTTAACTGACTGAGCTGCCCCGGCGCCCTTGCTAGTTGCCCTTTTAAACCATGTTTTTATTTTTTTATTTTTCCTGTGTCCAAGGAGAGAGGGATCTGTTCCTGGTCCTTTAGTACTGTCCCTTCCCACTGCAGTTGACAGTATTGGAGGTGGGGGTTCCCTCTGTTGCTGTCTTTGTCTCTCTTGCTCTTCTCCTGCCGTGCCGTCTGTGGTGGTTCTGCACTTGCTCACTCGCTCTCTGTTCCTAGGAGGAGGAGTTCTATTAATAGGTATAATTTGGTGTGTTCTGTGGAGGAGGCGAGCTTAGAGTCTTCCTACAGCACCATCTTGAGTTGGAACTTAAGGGGAGTTTTTCTTCCTTTTTTTTTTTTTTTAAAGTTTTTATTTAAATTCCATTGAGTTAGGGCACCTGGGTGGCTCGTTGGTTAGGCGTCTGCCTTTGGCTCAGGTCATGAGACTGGAGTCCCTGGATCGAGTCCTGCATCGGGCTTCCTGCTCAGCGGAGAGTCTGCTTCTCACTCTGACCCTCTCCCTTCTCATGCACGCGCTTGCTCTCTCTCAGTCTCTTTCTCTCAAATAAATAAATAAATAAATCTTTAAATTCCACTGAGTTAACATACAGTGTAATACTAGTTGCAGGGGTACCGAAGAGTGATTCAACACTTTCGCACATCACTGGCGCTCATCACAAGTGCCCTCCCTAATCCCCAGCACCTATTCCTCCCTCCCCTCTGGAAACCATCAGTGTGTTCTCTAGAGTTAAGAGTCTGTTTCTTGGTTTGTCTTATCTCTTTTTTAAATCGTTTGCTTGTTTGTTTGTTTGTTTTTTTTTCTTAAATCCCACGTATGTGTGAAATCATATGGTATTCATCTTTCTCAGACTGACTTATTTCCCTTAGTATAATAGACTCTAGCTCCATCCACATTGTTGCAAATGGACAAGGAGTTTTTCTTTGAGGGAGAGGAATATGATTGAGGTAGTACGGGGAGCAAGTGGGGTCCAGATGCAGTAGGAGAAATAACATCGTGTTTGTTCAGTGGGCGAAATAACATCATGTTTATATGTAGATAGTAATGATTCGGTACAGAGGCAGTGATGTTGCAGGAAGAGGAGTGATTGCTGGGAGGCTGTGCTTGAGTGAGTCAGAGTAGAAGGATTGTTCTTGGTTGAGGGGCGGTGGACCATTCACTTACAGGAACAGATTGGTAGGCAGAGTACATGGGCAGAGAAACATTTCCCTGTAAAAGAAGGAAGTCCTCCATCTGTGCAGAATGTGGGAAGGGATCTGAGGGTCTGCTTCATTCAGGCCTTCTGTTTTTGGTACCATCTTTAGCCTCATTAAGAGGAGATCTGTGAGAAATTAATTTTCGGAAAACTCCCAAGATAAATGAGTTTTAGGCTCTTTACTGCAGCTTTTCACAGTCTTTGATCTACTAATGAATACTGGGGGTCTGTAAGGAGGCAGAGTTTCCCAAATTTATTTGACCACAGAACCATTTTTTTCCACTGATCGTTCATATTTGAAATAAATAGAACCAATTTCAGAAAGACTAACCTAGTTTATTTCTCCTTTTCTAATTTGCTGAGTTGGCCAGGGCTCTTCTTTGCAAGAGCAGAAAACCCAATTTAAACTAATTTAAGCCACAGAGGGAATTTACTGGCTCACATAACTGGGCAGAACAGGCTTTTGATCCAGGTGTTCAAATAATGTCCGTGTTCTCTCTCCAGCCCCTATCAGGCTTCATTCCCTAGGCAGTTTCTGCCCTGGCGGGCACCATGGCCCCCAGCATCCTCAGTCTGACATCTTCCCTATTTAGCCACTTCAGTGAAAGGGAAGCCGTCTCTCCTGTTAGCTCTGCATAGAAGTACTCTTGTTGGTTTTCAGTGCTTGGGCTTGTCACGTCCATCCCTGAACCACTTATTGTGGCCAGGAGGAATGGTCACTTTAAAAGCTTGGGTCCTGGGCTGCCTTCCTGTGTCTAGGGAAGGAGGAGTGATAGGCAGCCCCACCAGGACAATGTGGTATACATGTTAACCACATTTTAACCGATCTTTAGTAGATTATTTTTAATGTTTTGCTATTACTACCAATGTAGAACTATCTTTGAACACAGGTTTGTCTGATTTACTGGGCATAATTTGTTACAGTTGTAAAGAGTCTGTTATAGTAAAGGGCACAAAATGATCCTGGCCGGAAACTGCTCATTTAATTGAAAGTTGTTCATGGGAGGATGGGGATCTGGCAGGCGAAGAGAGGGAAGATTTGTCCGAGAGGCTTGAGACTGACAGGGAGTATTAGGATCCTTAACACTGGTTTGGGCAACCCAGATGAGGACTAGTGGTCGTTCGGTATACCTACATTACATAGGCATTCTAGGCTACATGAAGTAGCAAATGGGCTTGGGCTCATTGGGTAAGTTAGCTCTTTGTGTTTCAGGTGGCTCTTTAAAGTGAGGATAGTAACACCACCAAACTCATGGAGCTGCAGATGCTTAATGAATGACCCTGTGAAGCACTTCTTCATAATCGTAGTAGTAGTACTCAGTGCACTCAGCGTATATTCCTTTTTCTTTCCAGATAACTTTTTTCTTAATTATTTTATTTTCACATAATTATAGATTCACTTTCAGTAGTAAAAATTATGTGGAGATGCTATAAGGTTTACCCACTTTTCCCCAGTGGTAACATCTTGCGAAACTATAATATAGTATCACCACGGGGGGGACCGACATTGGTAGAGTCAGGATGGAGAACATTCCCATCATTCCCAAGGATTGCTCCTGTTGCCTTTCGATAGTCACATTCATTTCTTCCCTGTCCTCCTCTGCTTAACCCCTGCTAACCTCTGTTGTGTTCCCTCTGTTGTGTTTCTGTAATTTTGTTACTTCAGTCTCAAGTATGTTCTATAAATGCAACCGTGAGTATGTAACCTTTCGGGCATGGCTCTTTCCACTCATCATCATTCCCTGGAGACTGAACCAGGTGCTGTGGGTACCGGTCGTAGGTGTTTTGTTGCTGGGTGGTGTTCTGTGGTATGCGGGTGCTAGAGCCTGTTTGACCGTACCACCCACTGAGGGGCATCTATGTGTTTGTAGGTTTCGCCTACTACAAAGAAACATTTGTGCTGTAACCATTTGTGTTGAGGCTTTACATGTCTTTATTTCTCTTGGATGAACCCTCAAGTGTAATTGCAGAGTTACATGGTCGTCACATGATTCGTTTTTTAAGAAATGCCAAACTGTTTTCCAGAGTGGTTGTGCCATTTTATGTTCCCACTAGGAGTGTGTGAGTGATCCAGTTTCTCTCTGTCCTTGTCGGCTTTAATGTTCTCGCTGGTTTTTCCTGTAGCTATTCCGATAGGTACGCGTAGTGATACCTTACTGTGGTTTGGGTTTGTATTTCTCTGGTGATGAGTAATGTGGACCATCTTTAAATGTGCTTATTTGCCCTCTCTGTATCCTCTTAGGTGAAATGACTTTATGTCCTTTGTCCATTTACTAATTGTATTTTTTTTTTTTACTATTTTTTTTTTTAAAGATTTTAATTTTAAGTGATCTCTGCCCTCAACATGGGGCTCGAACTCACAACCTTGACATCAAGAATTGCACGCTCCACTGGCTGAGGCAGCCAGGGACCTCTTTACTATTGTGCTTTGAATTCTAGATACCATCCTTTGTCTGATAGGTGGTTTGCAAACATTCTCTCCCACTCAGTAGCTTGACTTCTTATCTTCTCAGAGGGGTCTTTTGCAGAGCAAAGGTTTAAAATTTTGGTGATGTCTGGATTTATTAATTTTTCTTTTTATGGTTGCACTTTGGTGTCAGGTCTAAGAATTCTTCACCTAGCTCTAAGTCTAGAAGATTTTCTCTTAGGATTTTTCCCAAAAGCTTACAGTGTTTTACATTTAAGTTCGTGATACATTTTAAGTTAATTTTTGTATAAACTACGAAATAGATTGAGGTTCATTTTTTTGGTCTATAAACATCCCGTTGCTCCAACACTAACAGAAAAATTTATCTTTCTTTCATTGAATTGCTTTTGTACTTTCATGAAAAATCCCTTGGGCATATTTGTGTGGGTCTGTTTGCAGGTCTCTGTTCTGTTCTCTTGATTCGTATTTCTGTTCTTCTTCCAATGCCACATAGTCTCGATTACTGTCTCTGTATAATGAGTCTGAAAATTGGGCAGCCCAGTTCCTCCCACTATTTCTTTTTCACAATTGTTTCAGATACTTTAATTTTTTTTAATCTTCCCGTATGAATTTTGGAACAGTCTTATCTATGTCCATGAGACATCTTGCTGGGATTTTGATAGGAATTTGATTTTAAACTTGTTTACCAGTTTGGTTTTCACTGAGTGGGCAGGGAGGGCCTGGAGTTCTTCACTGGTGGGTTGGCTGGTTTGAAAGTTCAGAGTCCCTACTCTGGTTCTGTCCTGGTGGAGTGTTTTGGGGTGCCTCATTACAGCCTCAAAAGTAGAAGTCAGGAGGTGGGACTCCAGTTTTGTGTTTTGTGGGATTTTTTATGTTTTGTTTTATGGAGTAGAATGGTAATTGTCTGAAAATTTTCGTCTCGCTAGGCCACCCCTTTTCTGGTTCTCTGCAAAGAGAACAGTCTTTTGGGGGGTCTTTTATTGTCTGCATCTGTTGGGTTGCTGGCTTCTTCAGCTTCAAGTCTGGGATATAGAAGGCAAAAGAAACCCCAAGCGATTCACCATTGTGTTGTTCCTTGGAATCGCTTGGGGTTCCCAGGTCCCTAGCCAGTTTACCTCCTTCTCTCTGCCTTTCAAAGTCTCCTAGTGTTTATTTTATATATAATGTCCCTAGTTTTCGTTGTATTTAGTGGGAGGGGGAGGGAAAAGTATGTCTGTTCTGTCTTCCTGGAAGCTGTATCCACATTTTTCTTAATTTCAAACATTTTGAACTTTCAGTAAAGTAGAATTGGATAAGGAATACCAACACACCTATGTCTTAGATTTAAGACTTGTTAATGTTTTCCATGTATCTTATCTATTTTTATTCTTTTAAAGGAAATTATAGGCGTAATGATATATAACCTCCAAATATTTAATAAGCATCTCTAAGAAGATTTTCTAAAAAAATAAATAAAAAGTAAAGTCATGTATACAGTGCCAGAAATAAGATTTTTAAACATAAGGACAGTACTTTACGTCTAATGATTTACAGCCATACTGTAATATTACCTAACACCCACTTCATATTCTGATGTTCCTAGTTGTTCCCAAAGTGTCTTACAGCTGGTTGGGCAAAGTATGATATAATCAAGAACACGAATTACCTTTAGTTGTTAGGCTTTTGAGTCTTCTTTAACCACGAATAGTCCCTTTCTTATTTTTTTCTCTGTGATACTGATCTGTTGAGGGGATAGATCACTTGAACCTTGGGATGTCCCATTATCAGTAGGATTTGTCTGATTGTTTCCTTGTGTTTCATCTTTTGTGTTTTTTGTAAACCTGAGGTTAAATCTAAAGGCTTTATTAGACTCGAGATCAGCGAGAATATTTCATAGGTGATACTCTGTTAAGCAGATTTCCGAGGGACTCATGTGCTGCTGTCGTTTATAACTTTCTTAGATAATAGAGAAGATGCCTTCTGCGTCCTGTGACATACTACTGGATGACATAGAAGATATCGTGTCACAGGGAGATTTAAAGCCACAAGATAGGCATTCTGCACGAAAGCACGTTGTTCCAAAGGCACGAAAGCGAAATACCCAAAAATATTTGCAAGAGGAAAACAGTCCACCAAGTGATAGGTAAGCTCTTGTTTTGAAATTATATTCAGTATCCTACCAGGGAAGAAACTGGTACTACTGGATGTGATATACATAATGTCTCTTTCTGAAAGTCTTTTGAACTCTTGAGAGCAGATATGTAGATTTATATTTTTATTTGAATGGTTTTAAATTTAGCAAAGTAATTGCTTAAAAAAGAAAAGGTTGTGAGATGGCATGTTTCTTGAAGACAGGGCCAAGGGCACTATTTGGCACAAACAGGATTACCCCCCCCCCCACCCCTGCTCCACTGCCCCAGGATCTTTGATTCCACTACTGTAGTTGGTATGGAATCTTGTATTACTTCCAAATTCAAACTTTTCCTGGAATTTTGAATTCTTGAGATGGTGGTTTGTTGGTTTGGGTACTTCATTTTCTTAACAAATTTACAAATACTTATGGATCAGCTAAAGGTTTTGGGCACAAATAAATTCATGCTGTTTTATTATGTTAGGTCTGTAGAGTGAAATTCTAAGACAACCTAGCCAGAAAGGGTTATACAGTTGTTATGGCTTTAATATGCCTACATTTGTTTAGCTAGTAAATTGTTGAAAGTTTTAATACACTTGGTTATTTTGTTTGGAACAGTAAGCTTTTAAAATCTGTGAATTTAAACTGTTCTTATATTTTAATGACTGAAGTTTATCAAATTTGCTTTGATAATTTCTGTTAGGTAAGGTAATTCTGTTTAAGGTAATTTCTGTTTAATTTCAAATTATTAGGGCCATCCAAGTTGAAAGTCCTTTTTTTCCCTTCCTAAAAATATTACATTTTTATAACTCTGTGTATGGGATATTTTTAATTTTACTACAGGGTGATTTTCTGTTTTGGGTCAGCTGTTTATATCTAAGTTATAAAATAAAGACTGTAACTATTATATAGGTGTCAGTGAGCGGGTAGTTGTACTTAGTTTTTCTTTCTTTGCTTCTGTTGCTAGAACCATTTTCTTTGCTGTTGTTATTTGTATTTGCCTTTCTATGAGTTTAACTTTGCGATAGGACATTAGTAGTACCGAATTTAAAATACAGTTCTGAGCAAAAGGAGATCTTGTTATGTAGAGAGACTTAATTTAAAATATAATTCAGAGAAAAAGGAGATCTCATTTTATATAGAGAGTCTTAACTTAGAATCCCGTGGTTATTTTATCTTGATTATAGACTTGGTGTAGCAATTGATTGTGGATTAAGTTGGTGTATTTCATGAACAGATTGTGAATAGGTTGCTGTGTGTTTTTGAATGATATGCCCAGAAATCATCTTATTTTTTTTTTGTTCTAAAAATCCCTTGATGAGGCTTACTTTTTTTTTTTTTTAATTTATTTTGTAGCACCATTCCAGGCATACAGAAAATTTGGTTGCGAACGTGGGGTTGTTCTCATAATAATTCAGATGGAGAATATATGGCCGGACAACTAGCTGCTTACGGATATGAAATTACAGGTAATGAGATCTGTGATGTATTTTATTGAATGAATGTTTCAGCGCTAATTTTTTCAGAGATACGCATTTTAGTTTCAACAGTTAAAGCATATTTTAACATAATTTAATGATTTTAAGGCAAAACAAAATGATAGCTATTACACATTGTCTGGATAATTACGGATATCCTATTTTAAAAGTCCAAAAACTATTTTGAAATGAATTTAGACTTACAGAAAAGTAGTAAAATTATAGTTTGCATATGTCCATTATCCAGCTTCCCCTAATATTAACATCTTACATAATTACATTGTGTTTAATGAACGGGGCAGTTAACATTAGAGCAATACTGTTACCTAAACTTCTTATCTTATTTGAATTATGCCAGTTTTCCCATTTACACTCTTCTTCTGTTCCAGGATCCAATCTGGGATCTCACTTTATATTTATTTGTGATGTCTCCTTAGTCTCCTTCAGTCTGTGAGAGTTCTTCTGTTTTTTCTTGTTCTTCATGTCTGTGGACTGCTGAGGAAAACCAATGAGTTACTAGTTATTTTGTAGAATGCCCCTCACCTTGCGTTTGTCAGATGTTTCTTCATGATTAGCATAAGGTTATGTATGCAGTCTTGGCAAGAAGGACCCATTGGGTTCCCAATGGATCATAGTTTCTCATGAATCAGTATGTCTTATTATCAGTGGACTATGTCTGCCAGATTTCTCCATACTAAAGTTACTACTTTTTCTCATTGTAATTAGTAAATATCCTATTTCTCCTCAACCTTTTCTCTACTAATTTTAATATCTTGATAATTTTAGTATCTGCCCATGGTACTTGTTTGCAGCAGTCATTACTGTACTGTTTGTTGAGTTGGTGATTATCTGTTTTCTTTTCTTCCACACGTACTCACCGGAATTCTTCTGTAAGGAAAGACCTCCCTTTCTCCCCTGTTGTATTTACGTGTATCAGTATGGACTTACATACCGAATTTTCTATTCTGTGGGTTATGGTCCAATACTGTCATTATTATTTCTGCTGCTCGTATTGTTCCGGCTTTGGCCGTAGGGCCTCATTCAGGCTGGTTCCTGTGTCTTCTCAACGTGCGCCCATTTTTTTTGAGCACTTCCTTATTTTCTGACACCACAAGATGTTTTAGTCTCATATTTCGCCTTCCCTAGCCTTGGAAGCAGCCAGTTCTCCAGGTAGTTCTGATTCCTTTCACAAGAAGAATGGTGTTTAGATCCAAATGAGGACTGTGGACACTAGGTGTGGTGTGCTCATCACCACCGTGAAGTGTCTGTGCTCCTAGGTATTCTCTGGGGACTGAGCTGGGAAATACGTGTATGTCGTAACTGGCGCGTACACACGTCCGTGTTACTGTTGCTGGCGGCATGTACATTAAATGGGGCCGTAATCGAATGCTTTGTGACAGAGACTGGCCCAGCGCTTTCTGTATGTTACCTTAGTTAGTTTTTGGGCAATGAGGAAGTGTTGATATCTGTACTTACAAATGAGAATGGAGGGATTGTGTTCTACCTTAAATCACCCAGTGAGGTCTCTGTCGCTCCAAAACACTGAGACCAGTGTTCTGTAGCTCCTGCTGTCTGTGTGATTGGCAAAGTCCTAGCCTCAAGAGGGCCTGTGAGAATTTGGGAGGATTGGAAACTCCTTTCCTAGCAGTCTGTCCTTCAGCAACTAAATAATCCGAATGTCTTACTCTGTGATTTTGGTCATTTATTCTTTAGACAGCGAAATCACCCTTAATATTAAATTTTGTTCCTTAAATAAAAGTATCAAAATGTGCTTTTAGAATTATTTCTCTAAAAAAAAGAATTATTTTTCTGTATTCGTTAGTAGTTTTTAGTGTAAGTTTGTGGGTTTACCTTAATATATCCTGATGGTGCAGTTTGGGTATTCGGACAGTAGCCTGTGAGATAATCTCCTGAAACATTTAAAAAAATGAGATTGACTTTTCCTTGGTGACATTAAATATCTAATGCATTTTAATTTAAATTTTAGTCTATTAGCAGTTTGTTTTTGGTCTTATTACAGTACTTTTCTAAATAATAAAGGTAAAACAATTGTCCTGGTGTATTTATACAAGAATACTAGGTTTTGTTACATTTTAGCTGCTTATTTGGGAATAGTGAAAAGGGAGGATTAAGGGAGCAATCACTTTAATATGAAATTTATTTTTCTTATTAATTTGGTGTATTACTTGTATATAGTTGTATTGTCTGTATGTATTTGTATTGACGTTATGTACTGTTGATTGTCCCCACTTTAGAAATTTGTAGTCTGTGTTTAATTCTAGTCTGGCTTGGATGCGGCAGACTGTGGAATCTCTTTTCTCCCTGGTCAGATGCTGTAGCCCAGGAAGAATGAACAATAGTAGCTTCTGTAAGACATTTAAAGGAAATCTTTACGGATTCTATACTTAGATTGAATATATGAGATGAATGATTTCTGGGTTATCTGTGCCAGTAGTCTCTTCCATTACTGTGGAATGGTGGGAGTTTATAAAAATTATTATTGCTAAATAATTTGACATGTTTTATTGATCGAATGTAGACCAAAAATATTTTCTTTTAACTTTATAATAGATGTGACTAGGTATAAAATATAGATTATGTGAAATATACACAGATCTCTGGAAACAGTATATAAGAAATTCAGAATTAGCTTTAGTAGATTACTTTAGTAGATACTTTTACTGTTCGGGGAGAAGAGAGAAGATTATGTGGGTATATACTTAAAATTGCTTTTTGCAATGTGAACCCAGGAATGTAATTATTCCATAGTGAAATCTCATAGAAGCTCTGAGCAATTAGCTCTTGTCCAATGCCTCCCCCCCCCAAAGATTTTATTTATCCATTTGAAAGAGAGAGAGAGCCCAAGCAGGGGCAGAGGTAGAGGCAGAGGGAGAAGCAGATTCCCCACTGAGCTGGGAGCCCGATCCCAGGACTTTGGGATCATGACCTGAGCTGAAGGCAGATGCTTAACACCTGAGCCAGCTGTGAATAAACATAGCATGTGCTTTTTGGTTATTGGAAAAAAGTCCATTGCGTGGCCATTGACTGAGGTATCTAGTTCATAGGCATAAGAGAAGAATGTGAGTTACAAACGTGGAGTGTTGTGATAAGCTTACATAGGTTGGAATAAGGCATTTTGTTTGGGTGCCCCCAGCTTCAGAGAAATCATTTCTAAATTGCTGGGCTTTTACGGTTTTTGATAGTTCCTTCATATATTTGTATATTATTTATTCATTCCACAAGTGTGGCCTGAACATGATGTGTGTTACAGGGTATAGTGCTAGGAGGTGTGTGTTACAAGGTATAGTACTAGGAGGTGTGAAGACGTGAAAACGAACTAGATGTGGATTCCAGCAGATGAAAAGTTTATTGTTTTTTTGGCAGAGAAGAAGCTTTCGTATTGTGTGTTACTTGTTAGAAGTTATTTTAGTAAATGGTCAAGCTCTTAATGTATCTTTTTATGATACAGTGAAGTAGGACCTGCTTTGTTTGAAGAGTTTTTACTATTTCTGTTTTAGAAATGCTTTGTGATAATGTCAAGTTAGAAATAACATTTTATTTTTTTTATCATGGTAAGTGTAGTCTTTAATTCCCATCACCTATTTAACCAACCCTCTACCCATCTCTGCTCTGGTAGCCATCAGTTAGTTCTCTATAGTTAAGAGTCTGTTTCTTGGTTTGTCTCTTTTTTCTTCTGTTCTTTTGTTTCTGAAATTCCACATATGAGTGAGATCATATGGTATTTGTCTTTTTCTGACTTATGTATTTCACTTAGCATGATATTCTGTAGCTCTATCCGTGTTGTTGCAAATGGCAAGAATTCATTCTTTTTCTTGGCTGAATAATATTTATATATATAAATATTATATATATTATATTATATATATTTATATATAATATATATAATATATGTACTTATACTTAAATATATATTACATATATTACATATATAAAATATATATACATGTATGTTATATGTTATAATATATAATATATGTTATATGTTATAATATATTAATAGTTAATATATATTAATTACATATGTTAATATATAATATATATCATATATACTTATATAATATACATACTCATATATATGAGTATGTATATTATATATTACATATATTATATATTATACATGTATATATGATATATATTATATATGATACTATATACTATATACTATATATTATATATATGTATTTAAATATATATTTATATACATAAAAATACACACCCCCATATATTATATATAATATATATAACATATAGAATATAATATATATACATATATAATATGAAATATGTTATATATATGTATTTAAATATATGTATATTTACACTATATGTAATTATATGTTACATATATAATATACAATATAATATATAATATAATATATATACAATATAATATATATTATATATGTATTTAAATAAATAAATAAATAAATAAATAAAAATACACACACACACACACACACACACACACCCACCTCTTCTTTATCTATTTATCAATTGATGGACACTGGGCTGCTTCCATAGTTTGGCTGTTGTAGGTAATGCCGCTGTAAACATAGGGGTGCATGTGTCCTTTTGAGTTAGTGTTTTCATATTTTTTAGGTAAATAACCAGTAGTGTGATTACTGGATCATAGAGTAGTTCTATTTTTAATTTCTTGAGGAACCTCTCCACACTGTTTTCCACAGTGGCTGTACCAGTTTGCATTCCCACCAGCAGTGCAAGAGCGTTCCTTTTCCTCCGCATCCTTGCCAACACTGGTTGTTTATCGTGTTTTTGATTTTAGCCAGTCTCAGAGGTGTGAGGTGGTATCTCATTGTAGTTGTGATTTGCATTTGCCTGATGATAAGTGATTTTGAGTATCTTTTCATATATCTGTTGACCATCTTTCTCTCGTCTTTGGACAAATGTCTGTTCATGTCTTCTGTCTAGTTTTTAATTGGATTATTTGTTTTTTGGGTGTTGAGTTGTATCAGTTCTTTATATATTTTGAATACTAACCCTTTATTGGGTCTGTCATTTGCACATATCTCCTTCTGTTCTGTAGGTTGCCTTTCAGTTTTGTTGATTGTTTCCTTTGCTGTGCAGAAGCTTTTTATTTTGATGTCGTCCTAATAAATTATTTTTGCTTTTATTTTCCCTGCCTTGGGAGACCTAACTAGAAAAATTTTGCTATTACTGATCTCAGAGAAATTACTGCCTATGCTCTCTATAAGGATTTTTATGGTTTCAGGTCTCACATTTAGGTCTTTAATCCATTTTGAGTTTATTTTTGTGTATGGTGTAAGAAAGTGGTCCAGTTTCATTCTTTTATATGTTGCTGTCCAGTTTTTGCAACACAATTTGTTGAAGAGACTGTCTTTCCCCGTTTGGGTATTTATTCTTCCTTTTTTGAAGATTAATTGTCCATATAATTGTGGGTTTATTTTTGGATTTTCTGTTCTATTCCATTGGTTTATGTCTGTGTATTCATGCTCGGTACCTTACTGTTTTTCCTTTTTTAAAAAGATTTATTTATTTATTTGAGAGAGAGAGAGAGCATGAGCAGGGGAGGAGCAGAGGGTGAGGGACAAACAGACTCTGTGCTGAGTGTGAAGCCTGTCGCAGGGCTTGATCCCATGACCCTGAGATCATGCCCTGAGCTGAAACCAAGAGTCACATGCTTAACCGATTGAGCCACCCAGGTGCCCCAGTACCATACTGTTTTAATTACTACTGCTTTGTCATATAATTTGAAATCTGGAATTTGTGAAATCTCCATTTTTATATTTCTTTTTCAAGATTGTATTGCTATTTGGGGTCTTTTTTGGTTCCATACAAATTATAGGGTTGTTTGTTCTCATTCTGTGAAAAATGCTGTTGATATTTTGTTAGGGATTACATTAAATCTGTAGACTGCTTTGTATGGTACAGACATTTTAACAATACTTGTTCTGCATGGAATGTCTTTCCATTTCTTCGATCATCTTCAGTTTCTTTCATCACTGTTTTATAGTTTTTAGAGTACAGGTCTTTTACCTCTTTGGCTAAGTTTATTTCTAGATATGTTATTGTCTTTGGTGCAGTTGTAAGTGGGATTTTTTTCTTAATTTCACTTTCTGTTGCTTCATTATTATTGTAAAGAAATACAACAGATTTCTGTACATTGGTTTTCTGTCCTGTCACTTTACTGAATTCATCGATCAGTTCTAGTAGTTTTTTGTTGGAGTTTTTTGGGTTTTCTATATTTAGTGTCATGTCCTCTGCCGATAGTGAGAATTTTACGTCTTCCTTACCAATTTGGATGTTTTTAATTTCTTTTTGTTGTCTGAGTGCTCTGATAGGACTTACAGTACTGTCTTGAGTGAAAGTGGTGAGCCTGCATGTACTTGTCTTGTTCCTAATCGTAGAGGAAAGGCTCTCAGTTTCTTTTTATCACTGAGTAT
The DNA here is from genome assembly GCF_963455335.1 of Martes martes. NCBI lineage: Eukaryota > Metazoa > Chordata > Mammalia > Carnivora > Mustelidae > Martes > Martes martes. The sequence continues at coordinate 141,123,669 of NC_137893.1, forward strand.
GGTGGCTATGGGTTTGTCATATATGGACTTCATTATGTTGGGGTATGTTCCCTCTGGACCTGCTTTGCAGAGGGTGTTTATCATGAATGGATGCTGTACTTTGTCGAATACTTTTTCTGCATCTATTGAAATGATCATGTGGTTTTTATCCTTTCTCTTATTGACGTGACCTGTCATGTTGATCGTTGATTGTTTTGTGAATATTGAACCACCCTTGCATCCGGGGAACAAATCCCACTTGATTGTGGTGTATGACTTTTTTTAATGTATTGTTGGATTTGGTTTGCTAATATTTTGTTGAGGATTTTTGCATCTATCAGAATATAGCATTTTATGTTTGAATTAAAAAAATTAATCTTGTAGAAACAATACTACTAGTTTATATGGTATAGGAGATAATATTATGATATTAACCAATCAATATTAATTATATTATTTATCAATTATATTAATTAATTAATATTATAATTGAATGTCCAAAGTGAAAGCATATTTCCCGGACCTGACCATTTAATTTGAAATAGCTTTAAATTTTAATGGGATATATTAGATTGATATACGTAGATGTTTGTGTAAGGAATACATTCAAGGACCACACTTACGGGTCAGTAGCATTTTAAGGACATTAAAGCTACATTTTTGTGTTTGGACTTGGATTTTTTGGAAATCACATTTGTGTACATAATTAAAGTATGAATGCACATAAAATTTCTTAAGAGGAAAAAAACCATTTTGCCTGCTTTTTTATGTTTTTTTTTTTTAAGGACTGATTACCATGACATTTCACATTAATACCCTGAGCTTACCTATATAATAAGAAGATATTAAGATACATAGACTAATTCTGTGGGAAGCTGAAAAAGCAGTAGACCTCCACCTTATTCAAAGTGAAACTAATGAAAAATGTGTATTTTGCTTCTCTTAGATGACACAGTATTTTGTGCCAGCTAATTCTAAGTGAAATCAGGGTTTTTGTACACATTTCCAAGCAAGAGAGTTGAATTAGTTGAAAGTCTACCGTGTGTGAGGGATTTCACATAACTTATTGCAAGGATCAGATGAAGTAACTTTGGCAGGAGGCTACTACATATTTTAAAACCAGCAGATTGGGACTGGGAGAAGGGAGATGCGTGATTTACCCACCTTCACCCAACTACCATATGCTAGAGTGGACACTGACACATCGCTGTCTGTCAGCACAGCCGCTGCTCTTTGCTTTATACCCTATAGACGCTCAAACTTGATAATTTGAAGACAGGTCAGTATGGTTTTATTAGATAGGTTGTGGGTTTTGTTTGTTTTTTGTTTTTATTTTTTTGCTGCCCAACATTTTGAAATTACTCCTGAAACATTTAGGATTCTTAAGTGCGATTCTCATTAGAAACCTTTTTGTTGTTGTTTTGGAGGGGGGAGAAAGGGGGATACTTACCGCTGGAATCCATACCTTAATTTCAGTGCTGTGTTGAGCGTTGGAAGCAAGCTGTTACTTTAGTTATAGATGACATTGTTGGCTGAGAGCTACCTGGTTCATTTCCACCTCGTTTATCAAACTGTAAAGTCATCTCCTGGTGGAACATAAATATAACATCATCTTCTTTCTTTTTTGCTTTGATCAACAGTAATTATCAGTGTTCATTTGGGGTTTCCCATGTGCTGGGCCCCATGCCAAGGGCCTTTTCCGTATTCCTTCAGTTAATCTTCGCAGTAATGTATGAACACTGGGACTCTATTTCTGTTAAAATTGTTTTAAGTTTTTGTTGAGACACCTGTTACGTTAGGTTCGGGTGTGCAGCATAGTGATTCGGTAGCTCTGGACGTTACGCTGCTCTCCTTCTTACTCCTTAACCATCACTGCTGTTATTTACCTGTGCAGTGTGTGTTACAGTTCATAAAACACACTCATCTCTATTGCTAATTTTATATAGATTGTACCTGAAGATAAAGAGAGAACAGAGACTTTGTTTACCTAGGCTTTTAAAGAATTACTTAAAAAATCCTGACAATTAGGTTTCTGACTTATAATTATATATAAGTAATGAGTGTTTACAGTGAGGTATTAAGGTACGTGCTGAACAAACGTTTTATTAGGTGTAACCAGAGTTTCCTTGGAGAAATTCTTTATCCTGTAGCTAAACGTGATGCCTTCTGAAGTCCATCTGGAAATTACAGTGAAAATAAATCCTGTTCCAGTGATTTGTAGAGTGTAGTGGAAGGGGTGGCCATCCACTCATTCATAGAGTTGAATCTTAGTTCTAAAGCTCAGTGTTAAACATCAAGTTTTTCGTTTGTTTCATTTATTTATTTATTTTTTTAGAGGAAACAAGGTCTTTTGTACATTGATTAGGAACTGTATCTTTTGATCTAACTTTCCTCTTCATGTGGGCATTTCAGGCTAATTTTATAAGCTTTTACTTTTTATATCCTCTGTGTTGGAATTCCAACTATACGCTTAAGGTGATTATTTAAAAGTCCTTCCTGGGGCTCCTGGCTGGCTCAGTCAGTTAAGCCTCTGACTCTCTCTCCCCTCAGGTCATGAGCTCAGGTTTTTGGGATTGAGGGCCCCTTCACCCCCGCCCCGTGGGCCCCGCTCTCCGCAGGGAGTCTGCTTTCTCTCTCTCCCTTCCTTTACCTCTCCCCTTCCGCTTGTTCTCTCTCTCTTTAAAATAATTGAGTAAATCTTAAAAAAAAAAAAATGAAAATACTTCCTTACCTTGCCAGTAGTTCACTTTTTTTAAAAAAAAGATTTGATCATTTATTCATTTGTATATGTTGGGGGTGGAGAGTAGAGGGAGAGGGACAAGCAGACTCCACCGTGAGCGTGGAGCCCCATCCCACAACTCCGAGATCATGACCTGAGCCAAAACCAAGAGTCGGTTGCTAAACCGACTGAGCTACCCAGGCGCCCCTGCCGGTAATTCACCTTTACCTTTGCTCCCTGGTTACTGTGGCCAAATTCATATATTAGGTTATTTGCATGAACCCCCTAGGAATATTCTGCATAATCTTAATGATGGCAAAAATAACTAGAAAAATATTCTTTCACATTGAAAGTTGAGAATTTCACTATAAGCTGACTTTGTACAAGGATCTGACAGCATAAGGGTAGTAGCAGCAGATGTTTTTTTCAGGATGTGACTTAGATAAGTACAGGTGGTGTACCTGTTGTGGGCGAGATGACCGTTGTTGTTGGATCCCAGAGCTGGATTCTTTCTTCCAAGTCTTTCCAAAAAGTTCAGCTTTCAAGGATAGAAGTCTTAAAGAGCTTGGTAGTCTTACCTTTGTCTGCACAGTTGACAAAAACAAAACAACTCTCAGTATTAGGATTTGATGTGAGAGAGTAATTCGGAGATCTCTGAATGTAAGATGAGACCTGTAGGCACATTGCGTTATAGTATGTGTCATAAACAGCTGGCTCTTTAGTAAAACTCGACAGCCTTTTTTTGACCAGACCTCATGTTATAGGAGGATAACATTTTGGAATCCTATACTTGGATTTCTGAAATGACTAGCTCGAGCCAGGAAAAGTTGTTTTGTGATTGCAGAAGAAATTGAGTAAAGAAGGTCTGCTTTTGTTAGAAAGTGGTTTGGGAATGCTAACAAAGTAAAAGATGCGTTGGTTGAAGTTGAGGGAGATGAAGGGCGATCTAAAGGGATTAAAGTAGGAGTTTGAAAGTGGGAATAGTTGAGAACAGGCTTGAAGAGAATTAAGAGTGTAAGAGAATTAGCTTGTGTTTGTGCATCTTGTATGTAGGTATTAATGAAAGACTCCATCATTTGGAAGGATATGGACAAATGGAACTGGAAAACCATTTATAATAATTCACTCTTAGAAATGCTTCAGTTTGGAAGGCCATTGAGGTATATAATTGATTGCCATATATTATGTGTAACTTACTTTTGTGGCGCCCTTGTAGAAGGCTGTGTCACGTGACGACGGAGCCCAATATGCACCTCTTACGGAAGGCACTGCAGTGAAGATACTGTGGAGCTTACGTGGCATATTGTGATCAGTTTTTGTCCTTTAAGTTGTTTGTTTGTTTTTTTAAATTTTAAACAACTCTAATGAAGTATAATTTACATTTTATTTACCCATACAATTTACCTGTTCTACCTTGAAGGTCTTTAAGGAGGTTGTCTTTATTTTAAAATGCATCCAGGATGATTCAGAAATGGACGAAAATTGCTTTTCATTACATCAGGAATTATGTTATGCTTTATATTGTAAAAACTGAATGGGATTCTCTAAGTCCCTAAAATTTAAATTTGATATGCTAACAGTTTTGTTTAAATTTTGTGATGTTTCAGTGGAACATAACATTTTAAAAATGTTTTAATACATTTTAACAGGGTGTTCAGACTCCTCATTACAGTGATATAAAATAGGATACATGCTCATTTTTCTGGTCTCTATATTCTAGTTTTCTTTTTCCTTCTTTAAATGGAGCATGGAAATATTTAGTTTCTGTTACTTTTCATCTTGTTTGCCCAAGAATCTCCTTTTTTTTTTTTTTTTTAAAGATTTTATTTATTTATTTGACAGAGAGAGCACAAGTAGGCAGAGGGGCAGGCAGAGAGAGAGGGGGAAGCAGGCTCCCCGCTGAACAGAGAGCCTGACGCGAGGCTCGATCTCAGGAATCTGAGATCATGACCTGAGCCGAAGGCAGAGGCTTAACCCCCTGAGCCACCCAGGCGCCCCTCTCCTTTTTTTTTTTTTTTTTTTTGGTGAGGGTGTATTTTTTTTTTTTATATGTCTCCCCCTTAAAAACAAAAACAAAAACAAAAGATTTATTTATTTGAGAGACAGTGAGCAAGAAAGAGAGCAGGAGCAGAGGCAGAGGGAGAGTTTGAAGCAGACTCACCGCTGAGCAGGGAGCCTGCTGTTGGGCTTGATCCTAGTACGCAGAGATTATGATCTGAGCTGAAGACAGGTGTTTAAGCAACTGAGCCACCCAGGTGCCCCCCAAGAGTCTCCTTTATCATGTAAAGCACAAAACTACATGTGTTTGAATCAGGAATTTATTAAGTGGCATAATCACTAGTTTTGATTTTGTACTAAATTGTGGGTTATCTACAAATTAATTAGTGTCAACTTTTTTTTTTTTTTTTTTTTAAATCCCAGGCATTTTCTCCTTCTGTTTGTGAGTAAACTTGCACGGTTGATTACAATCTTCACCTTTTAAAGAGACAAAGAGATAGTCCAGTTCACGCTTGTGAATTCTACAGTGTGTTGGTTCTAGGTCATAATTTTCCTTAGCCTGGTATTACATCCAAAGTGAAATACCAGTAATAGTTAAAAACTTATGTGGTAATTTATTTCAAAAAAAGTTTTGAACTCTTTCTCTCATTTTCTTACCTAGTAGATCCGGGAAAGGATTGTCTTTTTGTCTTTGGGAACTTGAATATCGTGTTTCATTCTGTTCCACTTTTGGCCTGACCTTTCTAGGTTACTTAATTCTTGTTTGTATGTCTTGTACCATGTAGGGATTACTAATACTTCAATTCATGTGTGGTTGTATTTTTGTGAATAAATTGCTGTGGAGTGCTAACTTGTGTGAAGATGACTGCCCTTTAAAATTGCTGGCATTCTGGTATCGAACAACTTACTTTCTACTTTTAATATTTTAGATTTTTTAGGAGAAAAAAAAATCCACATAGGCCCAAAGATTTTCAGAAACTCGATATTTGCTTAACTGCTTAATGATCCAGATTACTTTTTGAGATTTTGTAAAACTTTAGTTTGGATAATTACTTAGAAATAGTCTGTGTTTGAATTTTAATTTTCTTTTCTTTCTTTTTTTTTTTTTTTAGGAAGAGTAGATGATAAATAACCATGGAAGCTTCACTTAAAAATCTATTTTTTTGTGTTACTGTCTTTGAGTTTTGGGGAAAACCTGTTTTTGAGATGTTGACCCTTGAATGTGTAAACTTGTGTGGGCTCTTTCTGGCCTTGAGCAATTCGGTGGGTTTGGATTAAAGATGATGTATTTTTAGCTCTTGGACAATAGATGGCAGTATTCCATTGCATGATCACTGTGGCTGTAATGTGATAGATGAAAAGTGAATTTCCTGTTCAAATAGTCCTCCCATAAAATTATTAGAAGTCATTAACTTTGTTAACACCTTATTTTTTTCTCACTTACTACTTTTTAAACTTTGTAGTAGTATTTATGTAAGAATTAGACAAGTTGACCTTCTCAGAAGCAGCACAGATCGTGTACAATCTGCTTGCAACATGTATGCAGGAGACCAGATGTGAAAAAAAGGAAATGCTCCTTCATGGACTGACTCACTGCTTGACATCTTCATGGCTCTGGCCCTGACTGTGTTTGTTCTCGTGGCTGCCCTCTTGCCCACAGGAGCTTACTCAGGTGGGAGTTTCTGGATCTGAGGACAGACATTTATTACCTTTACCATTACGTTGCTTGGACACTTCCTAAAAACTAACCTTTGCATAAGACGCATTTTGAGTAGCTCGTTAATCCTCAAATCTCTTAACATATATTAAGGTTGAAGAAGCTTAATTTTTAAAGAGAGTGCCATGAACTACAGCCCTTTAAAATTTCCTGCCATTCTCACTTGACCAACATGTGTTTGATGGTTCATTTAGAAGGGGAGGTGATTTGAATATCCAGGCGTTTGCAGAGACTTTCCTTTTGGTTGTTCCTTTATTGTAGCCTGGTGATTCTCAAATTTAAGAGTTTCTAAGAATTTTATAGTGTTATAGATTCATGTATGTCATACGTGTGTGTGTGTGTGTGTGTGTGTGTGTGTGAGCCAGTTGTGACTATACCTGTTAGATCAGCTAATGTCATCATTTTCGGTCCCAATTCTAGTAAGTGTATGGAGTTTGCTTGTATATAATTCCACTTGCACTGCTGCATTCCTTTTATCCCCCTGGCTTCGAGGCGGAGAGGAAGTGGTCCCTCCCTCCATTAGTTCCTGTCTGCTTTACATGTTCTCTCCCAATGGATGTGTGTTTCTCTGTCTTAGTCATCTTTACCTTTGACATCTCGGAGACAAGTGTCGTTTAATTTTTAGGAGGAGACTGTAGCCAGCTATTAATATTAAGCTAGACTGTAAAAGCAGCTACTGGTGCGTAGTAGCATATGACTTTGGACAAACGACAATATCTCCGTGCCTCAGTATCCTATTTACTTGATGAAGACAGTAGTAGTTTTTTCTAAAGATTAAACGTATATGTATGTGTAAAGCGTTCAGTGTGTGTTTGGATTATCCTTATTATTTTTAAAACAGATTTTATTCATTTATTTGACACAGAGAGAGAGAGCACAAGCAGGGGAGCTATGGGCAGAGGGAGTGAGAGAACATGGGGCTCGATCCCAGGACCCAGGGATCATGACGTGAGCCGAAGGCAGATGCTTAACCAACTGAGCCATGCAGGCGCCCCATGGATTCTCATTATTATCATTAAGCACAGGACCTGGCAAGGAGTAGGAATTTAATTTAAGTGCATTAGTGAACCAGTAAAAATGCTATTTTGACTATATTGAATAACTTCATTCTTCTTATCTTTCTAGCAGGGCAAAATATTAATGTATATTCTAAGGGTTAAATAAATGTAGGGCGTGCGTGTGTGTGTGTGTGTATGTGTATGTGAGTCCCTTGAGTTTTCAAGTAGAATCTATTTAGGTTTATGTCACGTCCATGCTGTGTAGTCTTGACAGGTCTTGGATAAGATCCTAATACTATCGCTTTTCCTGACATGGACACTACAAATTATATTGAATCAGAAATCTAATTTAATCCATCCTTATTAAATTGTGAGCAGTAATTGCTTTCAATTTAATGGGATTGAATTCAGTACTAGAAATTTTGATGTTTCCTCATACCTAGTAAAGTTTGGTTATATATATTTCCATATATTGGTGGGTATGCCTGTGCAGAGACAGAGACGGGTGACCTTGGACTAATACTTGTAGTCAAAGGTTCAGTTATTTGTGACCGTTGGTAAGGGTACATAGTGTAAGGATGGCAGTGGGAAAGGCCCTTTCTCATTCTTTTTTCCCTTTCTACCCAAGAACTAAAGCAGGGAGAGCAATAAAACTAAGGGCCTTCAAAATGGGATTTTCATCCAGTTAGAAAAAGGGGGAAAGCAATTAAGAGTCTGTAGAGAAGATGCCGAATGTCATTTGCTCTTGAGAGTGTGCAGTCGGCCCTTGTAATTACAAGAAAAGAGCTATAGGGTGAAATGAAATCCTTCTAAAAAACTTATTCTTCGCATGTTTTTGCTTGATTCTTTCCTCTAAGTCATTTTTAGAAATAGCCCAGTTTACCAACTTCCGTGTCTGACACTGTGCCTTTTTCTTGAAAATGTTATGAATAAGAGGTGAGGCTAATTCATGCAGTTAAGGTCTAACTGTTGCCTTGGGTCATGGCGCAGTGTTTCAGGGAAGAAGCAGTGCCCTTGGCCTTCCCTCTGACTCCCTCCCCGCTCTGACTCTTGCAGTGTTTTCCACAACCATTTTTTAGCCATCATCATATTAGCCGTTGTTTTCTTTGTTGCTGTTTTTTTTAAATTGAGTTGCTGGGTCATTTAAGATGGAGTCATTACCTATGAACTGTGATTTTGAAGTCTCTGTAAGGAAGTACTCGATGAGTGCAGCTGGAGTCAAATTCATGGTAACAAGTGAATCACAGACAAAGATCATTGGGAATATTTTGTGCTCTTTGTGTGAGAGCCGAGTTGTTAGCCAGCTCGGAAGAATAAAGGACCTGTGAGGGTGTTCCAGAGTACATACGTTATAGGTCTAACAAAACCAGTCAGGAAATCGCTGAAAGATGTAAAAAATGGAAGACATTGAAAGTGGTACACAGACTTCTAAATACGAGATCAAATTAAGGCAGAGAAGCTTAGGAGAGAGTATTTGAAGATTATCATTTTCATCTCGTTAGGAGCAGCTTTTAATCTTAGGTGACTTAGGTGAGTTGCAAATCACGTGCAAGCTGCATATCTCCTGGGGTGGGGCAGAGAAGGTAGTGAGGAGGCTTTGCAGTTTGCAGTGAAGGTTTTTCTAGCAGCATAGAATAGGAAGAAGACTGTTGGATGAAGACGTGGTGGTTGTGTTTGTGACGTGCGAACTGCTCCGTGAGTGTAGTCCGTGTTGTGTATCCTTCATGGAGGAATGTAACTATAAACATGTTTCCATTTGCACATGTCTGCAAAAAACGTTGTAAAAACAACTACTTTACAAAATCTTACACAGGGTAGAACTGTATGCATTAATTGCAACGTAGGATAATTCTAGGATTTGACTTATTCTATAATGTTTTAGGAATTAATGTAGGAATTTAAAAACTAGCAATTCTGAGCCAGTGATGGCTCATTCTCACCTGAGGGATGTTTGGGTCAGTCATTAAAACTTTCTGAGCCTTGTCAGTTCTTTCTTTTTGTTTTTAAATGAAGCGATGTTCAACCAACCTCATAAAATTGAAATGAAAATGTAAACATGAGGTGATGTTTTAGTTTTTGAAAATATTTATAATTCAAAAGATAAATAACTCGTTTATTGATTAAGCTTTACTCTTAGTAAACTGTAAACGGATGGTTTTTAAATTTCTTGCTTTACTTTCATCTGTGTTGCATTAAAGATGTTTTTGTACAATTTAGGAGCTCAGTTCCTAAATATACCAAAAGGTGGCACTGTTGACCTATATTTAACATTTTCAATTTGCTTTTTGACGAGGACATGTGTTGGATGTTTTATCTGCAAATGTATTAAATTGAGGTTATATTTTTTATATTTAATTTTCTGTTTTGTAAATGGATCTTTAATTCATGTAGGGTTTACTAGGACCAGGTTTCATTTTTATTTTGAGATGGTTTGGAAATTCAGATATTTAACATTTTGTAGACATAAATTCCTGTATAATCCAGTATAATTAATGATAAAACCTTGTATTAATGTGACAGCTAATGTTTCATGGAAAACATAGTTGCTTTCGTATAGCAAAAACCATTAATTTTTTTAAGCCTCTAAAAACAGTCCAGTGATTAAACCATAACAGCCATAAATAAATGATTTGTGTAGGCTTTTAGGTCACACCATGTAGGTTTATCCATTCTGGAATGTTCTTTTATGTTAAAAGTACCTTTGAAAATTTAGCAGAATCTGTCATTGCTTGAATTTCCTACTGGTAGTAATGTGATGAGAGGAGAATCTAGGTTCTATGAATAGCTTCTCAGGTGAGAAATGCAAAAATCAGGTAACAGGAATGTGACTAGCAGTGAGGGTTATTGATGCAGCAGGATGTGGGGCATATACTTCTCCTACAGTCAGGCGAGAACCTCCTGACTGCTCATTCATGGAGCATAGTGCAGCCAACGTAGTTTATGACCCGAGCAGGAGAACACAAGGAGGATGTTTTCATGTCCGGTGAAAGCTGTCTGTAGTTGTTTTTCAGTAAGGACAGAATTCGTCAATGATATTTACTGGAAGTAGAAAAGCACAGAACACCTCTGTTACTAATGTTATAAAATGCTTGACTCTTGCCTGAGGGGCAAAGTTAAAAAACCCAAGGTAATTGTGAGTGTGCTTCCACTGTTCCCTTGATTGAAAACTAGAAAATGTTTCGAGTTAACAGAACTTGCCCTTTTGAGTTTTTGTTAATTTTCCTTCAATACCACTTCCTTAGGTGCAGGCCTTAGAAGTAAAGAGACCTCTTTCTCCATGAAAAAGTCATTCTGAGAACTTAATGTGACTGTCGCAGTTTCTGAATGTATGTAGTTTGGGGGACGTGAGGACACACCTGGCAGTTAGAGGTTTGTTTTATGTTCATGAAAGTGTGTGTGCTTACATTTAGGTGTTCACTTGTGTTGCTGCCTTTGTTGATGTAGTAAATGATACATATGTGATTTGTCTGAATTGTTTAAAAATGCATAATTAGAGGAAGATTTGATTATTCAGCAACTGTTCCAGTAGCTAAAGACTATTATTTGGATATTTTCTTCCAGTATTTGACAACTGTTTCGTGAGCTATGAATAGTATGAAAAATAGAAGGAATGTATTATGACACATTAATACCTCAGACCCCATACTCTTAGGATACCATTATTGTAGAGATTAAAAAAACAATGTTTTAATTATTTAAAATGCAAGAAACGAATCTGCTCTTTCCCCTTTGTGTGTGTGTGTGTGTGTGCGCGCGCACGCGCACGTGCATGTGTGTAGATGTAAAATTCTGTGGATTTGGTAAATAACAAAGGTTTATTTTCCTAAATGACTTTGTGCTTTCAGACTTTTGTAAGGAAATTAGAAAAGTACATTGAGAATGACTTTTAAAAAACTCTCTATTTCTGCAAAAATGTAAAATGGAGAAAGACAGGCAAATGTCCCCAAAATGCTTTAAACAGAATTCCTCTTCTCCACCGTAACCCCTTCCCCAACCCCACACACACCCAGGCTCTCCCTAATTTCAAATTTCCTTCTCAGGGAAGTTGACGTAGTAAAATGTGATGTTATACAAGCAATACTTTTCCTGCAAATAATACTTTTGATTAAAAGAAATCCAATCAAATAGCATTATATATTTGTTATGAAAAAAGATCTATCATAGAGATTTTATCTGGTTCCCGTAGATGCCTTATAATAATGTGCTAATTTATGCTGATGATTTTACCTCGTGACACTTCTGTGTGGCCTAGATATGTTAATATGTTACAGCTTTTTAATTTCAGTAATCTGTGTTGGTTGAATGTGCTTGTTAGTCCATAGTACCCCTCACCAGTCTGTGTCAAGGACTGGAAAAGAACAAGAAAATGTATCTCAGAATCCTTTTCTTTAAGCATGCATTAGTAATAGAAGGAATTATAAAATGGACATAATTTTAATAAGACTGTTACATCTGAATATACACTGAGAGTAGTAAGTACTCCAGATACTGTCAGTTTTTAATCAGGAAAGAGAATTGGGTCATTGGTATTATGAAGCAGGACCTGTTAATACCTTTTGATTTTTAAAAAATCTTTGAAAATATCAATGAGAAAATATCACAAGAATGGGAAATAGACGACATAGGCAGTTTTTAAGAAGTAAACCATTTTATTATAGCACTTTCTCTATTCTGTACACTTTGACCATTACGTGTCTCAAAATTCCCATGGTAGGAAACTGCTATATTTGATTTGAGAATTTCAAGGCCTCATGGTAGAAAAAGGGGTAAGGATGGCCAAGGTCTGAAACATGTGGGAGAACGAAAATATTTTTTTTTAAATTTATTACAATAAAAATTTCATAGAAGAAAAATAAAAATTTATATTACTTAAATATAATTAATTCACCTAATTCTTCTTCTTCCCAGAAATTCCTTATAAATTATTTTTATCCTTTCCATAGAAAGTATTTATCCTTTCCATGGAAAATATTTATTGCAGGAGGGATTTTTTTTGCTTCTTGTATTTAGCCCTTGGTGTAATGCTCCTTTAGCTTTGCCTTGAAATTATTGTTTCCCATTTTTGGGTCTCACTTTGATCTGAAAGACACTGACCAATTCAAATGTCTGAAAAACCTGGGATAATTTTTAAATTAGCATGCTTGGCATAACCGAATGAGTATTTCTCAGACCTCTCTGAGCCTGTGAGTCCCCGTCTCTAAAATGGGTTACAGTGTTGAGAAAATTCATAAGTGGTTGATAAGTGTTAGCGCTTATTAACTATTAATAAAGAAAATTCAGTTAAGTAGAAATATTTTCAATTTGAATCTCTGAAACAAACTGGACTTTAAATGCGTGTTTCATTCATTTTAACCTACTTAAATGGTTTTCTGTTTCTCACACATCTCTTTCTGGTGGTGAGTGTTAATGAGGAAATGAGGCTAACTAGGATATGGAGGTAACACATAATAGATGGCTTCTTGGAGAACCGTCGAGGCAGAAGGGAGTGATTTTGTGGAAGGAACAGGGATTGGGAGTCGGAGGATTTGAGATTTTGCTTCAGAAATGACATTATTAGTGAACTTATTTATCTTTGGTCAGTGAATGTATTTTTACTTTATTTTTTTACTTCTCATCTATGGAATAACTATTTTGACTTTTCCAGAAGTATGAGGGACAGGTCATGTTTTTTTCTCACGCACGGTCTCGTACTTTGAAAGAGGTAAAGTGCTGTATTAAGAAACGTCAGGTGCAGATCCTTCTTGGACATCCCTACCTCGCTCCCTCCCTCCCATCGCCCCCTCCCCTAGTCAAGCTTAACACACTTCTTGCACCAGGGTTATCTTTATCTCTGCTTGTAGCACTGTTAGACTCTGTTGGGATTATGTGTTCACAACCCCCTCTCTGTCCTGTTAGACTGAACTTGAGCACAGCTTTTCTATTCATAAGACCCACTACCATGTTTGGCCTATAATAAGCTCTCAGTGCTGGCTGATGAAGTAACATCCATATTTGTGTCATTCATGAGCAACAAGTAGAATGTACTGAACAATTATGTCCAGAGTTGGTTTCTCATTTGCATTTTGCTCTTCTTTTTTACTGTTAGGTGTAAATTACTGACGATTTCTTGCCACGTGAAAGAATTAAATTTCGCATTTTTCTAGTTCAAATAGTTCTTTTATAAGTTTTTGGGACTCTTTTATGAGCCTGCCCACAGTAAATGGCTTTATTCGTGCTTTACAAATGTTGTGATTCATGGGTACTGTGAGTATAGATTTCATGCTTAAAGTGACTAAATAAAATGGGCACATTGTTCTTTGTTAGTTCCTTTAATTGGTTCTTTTAATTTTCCTGTTCTTACTGGTGATACCTTAAGGCATCTGGCCAGTGTTGAGTATTTCTTCCTGACTCATCATTCCTTCCGCCACCTGCCAAAGAAATGCTTTTTCACTTTGGTCAAGAACATTTGGAGTTAGATTTCCTTATGGGTATAGGTCATGGGCCATCTGATAAGTCTAAGCATGTCATACTAATTAGCATTGACTGCCAGCCATTCGAATGCTTTAATTCTGGTGCTATGTTGTTTTAAACCTAAAGGTGTTACAGAGGATGGAGAAATCCTTTATCTGAGTACGAAACTAGCTACCAAATCTAAAGATTCTTCCTCCACTCCCAGTACAGTTTCCCTTTGTGTGAAGTTCTAGTAGATTGTATTAAATTGATGTTTATGTAATCTTTCAGGGTCATTAGATTTTTTCCTTAGGTATATCTGAATCACCTCTTTTTGAGATAATTTAGAAAAGAGGAAATTGAGGGTCGGGAATTCAGGAGGAAGAAGAATGGCTGATACGTCCTACGGTAGAGGTTTTAACCTTTCAGCCTGAAGACAGAGATACTTTTGGGCCCCAGTATTTACCATCTTGTATTTGAGAGCCAGGAGAAAGTTAAGATCTGTGTTGAAGCGTCCTTGGGACTTTATGGGACCCCAGAAATATAGGAATCTATTATAGTAAGAAAGGATCGATTGGACTTATAAATGTTTTACATAGAGTGAAAGCATCTTAGAATATATTTTATCTGTTGCAAGTCAAAAAATTTTCTCATGTTTGAATGAGACTGTAGAAGGGAGATCTGAATTTTCTCAAAAGCAAAGGATAATTGGCCTTAAAAATGCAGTACTCATCATTATGAACTGAAAGTGTAAAATGTCACTTAGTCCTTTCTTTTAGTGTGATATCTTTGTTATATTGTAGCAAATTAAAACATTTTTTTATTATCAACATACAATGTATTATTTGCTTCAGGGGTACAGGTCTATGAATCATCATTCTTAACACAGTTCACAGCTCTCACCATAGCACAAAGCCTCCCCAGTGTCCATCACCCAGCCACCCCATCCCTCCCACAACGCTCCCCTCCAGCAACCCTCAGTTTGTTTCCTGAGATTAAGAGTCTCTTATGGTTTGTCTCCCTTTCTGGTTTCGTCTCGTTTCAGTTTTCCCTCCCTTCCCCTATGATCCTCTGTCTTGTTTCTCAAATTCCTCATATCAGAGAGATCATATGATAATTGTCTTTCTCTGATTGACTTATTTCGCTCAGCACAATACCCTCTAGCTCCATCCACGTCGGTGGTTAGGAGCTTTCATGGGTTTTTCTCTTTTCTTTCTTTCTTCCTTGCCTCCCTCCCTCCCTCCCTCCCTTCCTTTCTTCCTCCTTTTCTCTTTCTCTTTTCTTTTTTTTAAAGTATGTGGGGCGCAAACCCATGACCCTCATAACAAGACTTGAGCTGAGACCAAAAATCACATGCCCAACCAACTGAGCCACCCAGGTGCTCCTCTGTGGGCTCCTTTTCTACTTTTGGTCTCTCTTTTCTGTCCTTCCCTTAGATCTTAAAATTCCCCCAAAATAGATTCTTTCGCAATGGGAAGTTTTAGAAAATTAGCCCCCTGATTGGGAAGGGATTACTTTCCATCTATATTTCTATAAAGGGGAAACCTTTATGAATCTCTAGAAAGAGGGTTGTGTTGATCTTAAAGAGTGAGTACCATAGGTGGGAGAATGAATAAGAAAAATGTTGGGGTTAGGAGTAACCATTGAGTGAGACTGTTTGAGGTTGATCAACCTACCTGGGGATCTTAGCCAAGCCATTTAATCTTTCTGAGCCTCAGTTTACTTATGCATAAAATGAGCGAGTTCAACCTCAGTGTTCTCTTGTTCTTTATAAATTCACTTTTTCATTAGATATTTGTTACCTGCTGCTAGGTGCTGTGTATTTGTCAGCGAAAAAGACAGATATGGTCCCATACCTGTGAGAAGATCCCTACTTCTCCTGTCTTTGTTGACCTATCCTTCTCCTGTTTCTTCCCCTTATCTAGTAATGGGGTGGATAATGAGGAAATGAAGCATTGCAAAATGATTAATTACAAATTTGGGGATCCTATCTGCTTTTGTGTACAAAGTGAATCAGCATGTTTTGGAGGAAAAACACACTTGAAAAGACCATAGTTTATATATGTTAAAAATGTTATTAAAATGAAGAATTATCTGTTAGTGGAAATAATTGGGTGACTTGGGAGAGAGAGGAATGAACGTCTGAGCTAGAAAACGATCTTGTTTCAGTGGACCAGGTATAAACGGGGAAGATTTATCCTCGATGCTGAAAAGTAATTAAAAAGTATTTGAGCTTTTTGGGGGGTGGTTACTCATGCCATTGTATGTGCTGAAGGTCAGATGTAATTTTTTTTAATCTGGGGGGAAAACCTGTTTGGTATGTCAGCCTTTAGTCTGGAGAATTGAAATTTATTGTCTCACTAAAGTGGAAAATAATTTGAATAGAGTTAATAAAAATGAAAGGAATAACATTTTACTTCATTAAGAAATACCGTGAGGCATCTGAAATGAAGAAAAGTCCGCATTTGGCTTCAAGATTTAAAATGATCCTTCAGTCTGTGTAGGTTGGTTCAAGAGCGTTTAACTCTGTCGGAGGCGGCCCGGTTAGCTTCGTATAATTTAAAACTCTGACTTCTCCCAAGATACTGATGAAAGCAACTGAATTTATTGGTTATTAGGTAGTGAGAGTAAGTTCAATTTTCTCCAGACTTGTGACAATTAGAGGTTGGTTCTAGCATATCTAATGCTTCAGTTTCAAGGCTACCTCTATTTGAGAGCTGTTTTGGGGAGATAACCTTGTAACACATCCATTTTAATGAGTACATTACTCTGACCACTTGCTGAAGTAGACTGGCAGTGACTGCTGACCTGAAGTGAAGGCCCGTGTTCAATATTAATACGGCCCGTCTGCATCCAGACAGCAATCTTTCATTTTGACATGCACATAGTCAAAGTAAATTAATGTTTAAAACCCGAACACTCTTAAGTTCAGCCAGTGTGTGCATTCCATAATAATCCTTCAGAAGCAGTTTACATAGAAATGCTGAGTGCTTTCCTATACTTTATTTATCATATGTATGGGTCCACACTGCAGTATTTGTAACAAGATTTATCCAGTGCTGTTTTTGTGACTCACTTGTCTTGTGGTGCCTGAAGAAATTAATTATTTTAGGATTTAGTCTTTGCATGTTTTAAATAAAATTACACTCCTCTTATATATTCAAGTCTGGCAAGACAGTAGCCTAATTTTGGTTATATTATTTTTAGATATTTTTATTAAGCTAATTTCTTTCTTTATTTCTGCTTAGATAATCACCAGTTTTTGAAAGCATGGTACTAATTTTTAATAAACTAGGCTGGGAAATAGTGTGTATTTGTGGCTATCTGTATAACAGGGATATTACTGGAGGATTTTTCTTTTCTTACATACCATTTTCTAAACTTGCTTTTATTGGCTGCAAAAACATTCATGGCAGATGTAGTAATGGGGAAATTATATTAACATTTAAGTATTAAATTAGCTTTTAGCCAGAGTCTCCTACTAATACGATGACATTTAGTGAGTTCAGGATTTTAAGGACCACGTTGCACAACTCATTGTTACACATTTCCTGTTTGCCTTTTTAAGAAAGTATGTTAGATCCACTTTTTCAGATTGAAAATTTCCATTGTGGATTTCAGTGGTGTTCTTATTTTACTTTGCTTGTCAATGTTGGTTACTTATGTATTAAGAATATGTGTAGAGTGACCGTAATGAGAATAGTGTGCTGTTGTTGCTACGTGTAACAAGCCAGGTTTCATAACACTTTTATAGCTTAATTCTGAAGAAAGATCTCAAGTTATATTTATTAACAAACATATTTCAGCTAGGGGGATTTTTCCATTCTCCAAAACGATGGCAGATGCAGATGAACCTAATATGTGTTTAAAGGACATGTGCTGCATTTAAGTTCTATCTCCTGGACATTTGATATTTTGTCTTAGCATTACAAATGCCATACTTTTGCTGTAAAAATCAGAATATTAGATTTCTTCTGAGTCTGATAGAATTTATTTTCTGTTCAGAAATAAATATAATATTTGATTTAGTATATAGACATCAGGTATCAGCTATTAGGTTATACTTAATACATATATAGTTTCCTGAATCTTGGATATCCCTAACATTAGGAAAATCTGTGCTTTCCCCATGGTATGGGGGATTTAGATTGGATTTGGAAACATTGTACAGAGAACACCTATTGTTTCCACAGAATGATGTATGCCCTACAGAGGTGAACCTTTTGACCCACTGCTCTTCCAGTAGTAATGGATTTACACTGATTTGAGCATAGTCTGTCACTTGGTCCTGTTTTCAGTTCTCATGTGTGATGACTGGCTGGCAAAATTAAACATCTGCTTTGTGGCTGTAGAAGGTAGTATAACTAGCTGGCTCATACTTTACAATTTACAATGCAGGTTTGATTAGTGTTACGTTGTCACTACCTGAACTAACTAGCTGTGGATAAATTGTCTAGATCATGTGAACATAGTCATTTTTGTTCTGCCGCATGGGGAATTTTTGTCCTCCTGTAAGGTTTCATAAAAGCTTATGTATGAGCTTGGATTAATTAGAAAATCAGCATTTTAATACCACCTCTCCCCCAGTCAGAGACTTTGTGAGTGAATTCTACAGAAAGAGACTGTACGAGATTCCATAGTTGGGCCTGCTATTTGTGATCTGATTCTAATTTGCTTGCTTTTATAATTCTGCCACAAAACCCAGCATGTTATACCTCTAGAAAGATGAAGGGGTTTAGCTGGAATGTGTATACATGTAGGTTTTTATGGACTCATCTGTACATCTGTACAAACACACTATAAAATCAGTGCATCGGGCTGAAGTAATAAGACCTCTCGGAAAGTAAGAGTTACTGTGGAGTCCAGAGGTCTTGGGATATTTTGATGGAAGCTATCCCTGTACCTTCATTGATAGAAATATGACGGGGCAGACATTTTCTTTGGTGAAAAGTGGTGCGCAGCAGACGGTGACCTCCGCTTCTTGCAGTTTTATGGACTTAGTTCAGAGGGCTGGTTACTGAGAGCAAAATATGTGCATGATTACATATAATCAAGGTTAATTTTTATCAAGGGTCACCATGTTTTTGCTATGGTCTGACAATCATGACCTACATTAAAAGAGCCCTGTGGGTCTGTCTGGTGTATTTTTGCTTGATGTCTGGGTAGTTTATTTCAGATGCTTGTCAGTTTCATTATATATTATCGTTTGGGGCTCTTGGTGGATTTTCAGGTATACCATAAACACAGTGCTCTTTGCCATTAGGTTGTCATGAGGGTGCTTCTGTTGTGTGGGGTGTAAACATTCTTTCATCTTGAAGGATGAGGAATTTGGGGGACAGTTTCCATTTGGTTTTGTGTTATATTCAATTGGTAAATGTTTTTGAAATAAGATACATTTTAGCCCTACAACCGAGATTCCAGATTTGGTTCAGTTAATTCATTCTTCAGTTAGTTTTTTTTGGGGGAAAATATTTTGGAGTTTTTAATTCAAATGCATTTTCCTTGCTTAAGAAAAATCCAGATGAGTAGTTTATTTCACAACATAGCAACTAAGTAGGATTTATAAGACAAATTTACAAATATTTTCTTCTTCTGCTGTTACAAAGAGAATGGTGGGTAGTGTTTAAAAAAACATGTGATTTAGGACATTTTGGTAACTCAAAGACAAAACTTAATGGCTGTTAAAACTGGGTATTTGGTTTTATAGTTTTGAAATCATATTTAATTTTGGCCATATCTGTCTTGGTAGTTTAAAGGATAAACAGTTCAAACAGTAAGAAAAAAGCAGTTTGTGTTTTGTCAGTTTTCAACTTTAGATATCAGTAAATCATTGCTGTAGCCTTCTTTATCTTTTGTTTGCACAAAAAACCTGTTAGAATTATGTCTGGGGGGACCATCTGCTGTGGTTCCCAGTCTTGTCAGTGTGATAAGGGATAAGCTGTATAAACAGGGGCATCAGAAAAAAAAAAAAGAGAGAGAGAGATTGAGAGAGAGAAAAGCAGGCTGCTTTTAGGAAGGAAAAAGTCTGATGTGGATTTAATTTTATAATGTAGCCACAGAAAGTCACAGGATTTTGCTCACAGTCTGTCAGGATTGACGCTGTCACATATTTATTTAGAAACCACAGGTCCATGTTATTTAAATGGTTTATCTTCATGATAATATTAAACCTTTTTTTTTTTTTAATAGGGTTCCCATTTTGGAGGTCGAGCTTTAAAAGTTCTTTGAAAATATATCTGTATAGCACTTGACATTGCAGTATTTTCCAGATGGTCGCTTTAGTTTTTGAATTCTTTTTTCCAGCTATTAATTTTTCTCTCAGTTGAATCCTCAGAAATCATCCTTTTCCTTTTTCATTTGCAATGAGGTCATGGTGCTTCATAAGGAACAAGCCAGTCATTTCCATGGCAACACACTCTATCAAAACATCACAAATCTGTCTTGTCCCTTACCTTCAAACTCTCAAGTGGGAGAGTTGTGTAAGCAGCACTGTTCCTACAGCGCCCTGGATTGTAGCAGGAGTGCAGGAAGGAGAAGAAAGTCCGCTAAAAAGAATTAATCTGAAAAATACCTTAAATTCACTTAGCTACATATATGTGTGTCTCTCTGTGTGTGTATACATATAAAATTTACATTAAAATGTTTTATGGGGTGCCTGTGTGGCTCAGTGGGTTGGGCCTCTGCCTTGGGCTCAGGTCATGATCTCAGGGTCCTGGGATCAAGCCCCGCATCGGGCTCTCTGCTCAGCGGGGAGCCTGCTTCCCCCCTCCCCCTCTGCCTGCTTCTCTGCCTACTTGTGATCTCTCTCTCTCTGTCAAATAAATAAATAAAGTCTTTAAAAAAATTTTCACAAAAAAATGTTTTATATTAAACAGTTTTTTTAAGATGGAAAAATAAAGATTTCAAAAAACTTGATCTGAAAAGTCAATCCTTGATCAATATGGGTTTGAGCTGTGTAGGTCTGCTTATGCTCAGATGTTTTTTGATAAATACTGTGTAGTGCTGTAAGTCTGTTTTCTCTTCTTTATGGTGTTCTTAATAACCTTTCTTTTTTCTAGCTTACTTTATTGTAAGAATACAGTATATCACAAAGTATGTGTTAATTGTCCATGGTATTGATAAGGCTTCTAAGGTAGGCTATTAGTAGTTAAGTTTTTGAGGAGTCAGAAGGTAGATTTTCAACTGTTTAGGGGGTGGGGGTTGTGCGCCCTTAATCTCTGCAGTGTTCAGGGTCAGTGGAACTTGTTTTAAACAGGGGAATGAGTGCTGTATCATAATTACTGAGAATTTCATACTCTTTGAGATCAGCTATTATGGTGTACAATTACATTTTTATAATTTTTATACATTTTTAATAATTAAAATTTTTTTCAAGGTACATTTTACTTCTTTCTCCGTATGTATTTTGCAAAATTTCCAAAGCTTATTGGTGTGAGCTGTGAGGATGGTACATATTGTGAGGCTTAGTGCTTGCTGGTTCCCTCTGAGCCCCGTTGCGGGCCATGCAGTCTGTCTGTGCCTGTCCTTGTCGTGGGGGCTGTCACTTGACCTCTAGAGGCCAGCTCATCTGCCTCTCTCCTCCCATGTGATTGTAGGAAGTCTGGAGGCAGCCACCTTCTTGTCTCTGTCTGTATGTGGCATGGAGCGAGTGCTCAGTGAATGTTTGGTGCGAGAATAGCAATCAGAATGAATGGAGTGAGTGGTGGCAAACTGTTTGTTTCTGTGGCAGAGCTGTATTCTGATTTTTCCCTGTGTATGTTTAAAAGGAAGTCGGAATATGTTCTGCATAACCATTTTGTATCTTTTTTTAAATTTCCCAGTATAGTTGGATATCTTGGGCCCACTGCCTTGTGCCTGCCTAGGCCTCCTCCTGGGCCATCACAAGAGAACTCCCTAGCCTATCTCTCTCCATTTCTTTTCTTTCTGATGGCCTAACCTAGCAATTCTAAGCTTTCTGTCATGGGAGAAGGAGCTGCTGGCGGTGAAGGTTTCCAAAGGCTGCGGACAGTATGTGGTGAATGGCATTAAATTTTTTTATTATGAATTGTATGATAGAGAAAGGGACTAAGCGAATAAGATAAGGGACAGCAGTATACCCCTTACCCAAAGTCAGAAATACAACATTATGGCTATGTTGAAGCTCCCTTCTGTACGGAGTGGGGAGTAGATGGGAGACACTTTCCATTCTCCCTTTCTGCCTGAGCTTCAGCCTGCAAAGGAAATCTTCCTCTCCTCTGTGCTTTTCCTCATACCCCCCTGGGCCCATGTGTGTTATTGAACCTGCCAGGGTGTCGTAACCATCTGTTCGGATGTCTGCCACCTCCACCGGGCTGTGCTGCAGCTTCGCGGTCCCAGCACCGTGCCCGATGGCTGGGCTGGAATGGGTGCCCGCTGAGGGCTGGTGGCATGACCGCGGGAACGAATGAGTAGGTACGATTCTTTTCTGACGATCCCCCTTCCAGTGTAGGATGCTGGTGAGCAAAACTATTGCCTTGTCTAGCCCATAGTTCCAGGGCCTTGCTGCTCTCATTTGAGCAAATTGAATTAAACTTAAAATCCTGTAGAACAGATGCATTTACAAGTCCCTGCTCACACAGCTGCTGGTCTCTTTAATAAAAACACTGCTGTTTTGATTGAGCATTCATAGGCCTTCTTTTTGTTAACTCTGTTCGTATTGTGCTGTAAGCAGAGGCTGCGGACTCCTGGCATGAGTGCAGGAATGAGCCAGTGAAGAGAAGTAAGACGGTAGGAGATGGTGAGAGGCAAGGCAGAAGGGTGGGTGGGGAGTAGGTTTTGTTCTTAGGTGTGGTTTTAACAAAAAGAATAAATACATGTGCATGTCCTTCCTGGACCATAACTTGGAAGTCTTTGACTCCGTATTTCTCCAGCAATTATTCTCATCGTCCCTCTCCTAAATCACCTGTATGTAATGTTCCTCCTTGAAATTACCCAGAGCATATACAGATGTATTTGCTTTTTAAATTTTTAAAAAAAAATTCTGGCATGATTTATATCCAATAAAATGTACCAGGTCCCAAGCATTCCGTGAGTGTATCCCTCCCCGTACGCATCCATGTGCCACCCCCCACAGAAGGTGGGGAATAGTTCCCACTTGCTGACCCTGCCCCCTCTTTCCTGCCGATGCCACGTGAACGGCGTCACCCGGTGTGCACGCTTTCGTCGTCGGCTGCTTTCCCTCCCGTGTTTTTGGGATTCGTCCATGTTGTGGCAGGTGGAAGTTTCATTCGCTTCTGACAACGGAGATGTGTACATTAGCAGCCAAATACAAGTTTATTTTTTACCTTAAAGCTGAGAACCCAAGGAATGCTTTTTTAGGAGTTTCGTTAATGGAATTAATGACCTGAACTCCTATTTCTGGCGCAGCAGCCCCTAAACCAGGGGCTCGGCCTGTGTTATATTCGGTTCCTGCCGTGGTTTTGCTTGCTTCGTTCTCTGTGGCAGATGTACTCGGTGAAAGTCTTGACATCTGATGATGACTTGATGTTTGCCCGGAGAAACTGTCTTGTGTTGTGAAATTCCGCTTGTGTTCTTCAGGACCGAGCACTGTTTGTGGCACGTCCTCAGGAACTCTCCGTGGAACGGCAGTGGGAAGGGCGCACTGGGTGGGAAAAGCTGTGCAGGA
The DNA here is from genome assembly GCF_963455335.1 of Martes martes. Lineage (NCBI taxonomy): Eukaryota > Metazoa > Chordata > Mammalia > Carnivora > Mustelidae > Martes > Martes martes. Next base: position 141,147,152 of record NC_137893.1, read on the forward strand.
GTTGAGCTCAGGTTCCCCTCTCGCTGGCTGCGAAGAGATCGCCTTTGTATGTAGGAAGAGTCACATTAATTTTCTCAGAGATGCTTCCGACCATGTGACGCCCTTGTTTGTGTTCAGACTTACATCAGTCCAGCTCGGAATTTTTATGTGTAGGTGGGTTTTGCTTGCGCTTCCGTAATACCTACAGACACTCTCCTAACTGCTTCACATCTGTTTCATAATTCTGCAAAGCACCCATTTTTCCTTTTGAATCTTTGTTTCACACGAGAGGCTGTGAGGGGCTCAGAGATTTTAGGACCGGACCAGAGTCACATAGGTAGCAAGAGTGGAGCTGGGATCCCTACTCGGGCAGTCTGGTTTCAGAGACTTACCCTGTGTGCCACACCCCCCATACCTAACCACGTTTCTTACTTTTCTTCATCCTAGTGATGATGCTGGGTGAGTATTGGCGGGGCTAGTAGGCAATATCCAAACAGTTGTAATGACTGGAGCTTACTTTTATGACTCATACGATTCATAAAGTAGGTCTTGACTTTGCATAGTGGGTTTTTTTTTTTTGTTTTGTTTTTGTTTTTCTGTGCTGGGGAGGATATTTAGGAAGGAACTACTTACATTTGGAATCTGTGCAGTAATACAGTGAGTATTTTAAACCTAAACAAAACTAATCATGGAACCAGTATTGTGCTTATTCAAACCTGTATGTGTGGTTGATCGAAGCTTCTCAGTGAGCTGTCTGTAGATCCTGGAGGTGGGAGACTCACCGGATTTACTGCAAGGAATGTATTGTGTGTTGTCTTAGTCGTTGGCAGTTGAAAGTATGTTATCACTGTGAGGGGTCCTTGTCCTTGGAAAGATTCGACACATGTGCACTAGGTCTACCTTGATATTTGTGAATTTAGCATCAGCAGTTTCAGTTATTTTTGAGCACCTAGAACATCTGTGACAGTTAGTAGTTTGTCATGAGAGTATCAGTTTCATACAGCTCTGGGGTTATCAGAATTAATAAAAATAATGTACGTAGAAGTTAGCGATCAGGAGGCTGGAGTGTAAGTTCTAGTCAGTTGGTTCATGAATGAACCTAGCAGAGGTTCCCGTGTCTTTCACTCTCTGATACTCATGAATCTGGGAAGGTGTCCAAATGCGTGTCCCATGTCCAGGGGACACTGTTGCTGCCACTCTTGGTCCATGCAGGCCTGTGGGGTTTCTTCTCTTCTTCTCTGGACTTGGGCCTTTGGTGTTGCTTTGCTCTCTTGTCATTTATGGAGAGGTTACTGTTTACTTCTGTTTGGTCTTTAAAATGAAGTTCCTGTATATTAGTGACTCCCCTCTCCAGGCTGTAGGATAGGCCGTTAATGGCGGTCACCTTTCTCCGCTGCCGGTTGAACATTCTGGGCTGTATCCTTCCCTTTATTGCTGTGCTGTCGCCCCTGCGTCTCTCCCCTCAACTCACGGTTAGGTTGGTTTCACTGATACTTTTTCAGCCTTTTACTTTTTTCATCTTAAAATACATTATTAAAATTTCTAGGAGGATCTGAGGTGTTTTTGTAGCTCAGCCTCCAGAGCCTAGGTCAACCCTTGATGCGTTCATTAGGTCTCTTTGCTTCCCACTGACAGTGGATGTTGTGAAAAACAAAAACAAAAACAACCCAAAAACTCAAATAGGGTTATTGTCATTCACCCTTGTTTTTTAAGCCAGACTTCCATTTTACCACGCTTTACTATAATTGGAGAAAATGGGTTCTCACGTATTTGTATTTTAGCAAAGGTGCCTTATATCCTCTTATTTGTGATGGTTTTCTAAATACATAGTTCTCTGGTGAAGGAGTGTTTTTCTCATACACTAATTCATAAGATATTTGATTTAGTAAGAAGCCTTATAATTCTGTGAATTTCAGAAGGAGTCATTTTTGTAGGGCCAGTTGAGTGTACACTTCCCATGTAGAAGATACTGAGGTGAAGTTCTGTTCCGTGTTCCTATAAAGTATTCATTCTTTTAAGACTCTTAAAGATGTTAAGCTAATGTTTTGGGCAAACCAAATATACTTCCTATTGTTAGAGGTTAGTTAAGTATTTGAAAAAAGTTTATCTACTATATGAAGCTCTTAGTTTATTGCAACTTTCACTAATCTTTATTTTTTTTAATGCTGCTCCTCATGAAATACTGATATTAAATAGATCCAAGTAGTGTGACAGAGTCATTAGTGCTGGATGCTTCAGCAGCCTTCAGACCTGAGCAGCGGAGACTGACAGTCAATACAGAGTGCCTCTGGTAATCGTCGAAGTCTGATCTCCAGAGTCCATATTTTACATATCTGCGACTTCTCATAAATATCATGAAATTGCAGGTTTTGCTTCTTGCAGTAAAGTACAAGTCAGTAAATAATGTTAGAACCTTAACATCCTGGTTTTTGGCTTAGCAGTTCATGGTAATATCTAAAACGTACTCAACTTTTACTGTGTGCTAGGCATTATTCTGAGTGCTTACGTATATTAACTTCATCCTAAGGATTAAGTATGGTTTTCAAAAATAAATACTAAATCCTTTTGGAAAAACCCAGCAGGGCCGTCTTGGAGACCCTGGGTTTGGAAAGTCCAGTCCCCACCTCCACCCCTTCTTTAAAAACGTGTACATACAGACATACAGATTAAGTATATTTTCAAAAACAAACCTAGCAATTCATAATTACTTTTTGGAGAGGAAGTATTTTCTTTATGTATATGACCCACAAAATGCTCTCTTTCTTTCACAAGACATTTTGCAGAGACCTTGTCGTGTGTGTGAACTAAATGTTAACATGTTGCTTAACTATTCAACATATCTGAGATACAGTGCTACGGACTGAAAGAAGTAATTTTAAAAATGAAAAGATTTGGTCATTGTTTTTATTTTTTCAGTCATTGAAGGTGGCAAAACATGGATGATCCCAGTATAACATGATGCCATATTTTCCCAATGAGAAGATTTACTAAACTGTTTGGATTAAGTGGAATGTATAAACTTTAGGAATGAAGATGAAATTGTCAAATGAAATTGTCAGATATCCTCACATTTAGTTAAGTTATATATGTATAGTTAAAGAGGCATTAAATGGAATGATTTTGAAGTTGTTACTTTTCCTCTCTAGAATCACTTTTTGATTAGACTGACACAGTTTTCTAGACTTGATTTCCGTTTGACTTGTTTGGAATTCAGCATATTTAGAATCTATCTATGATACGGTCTCTAGAAATTTCTCCCAGGCACCTGTTCTTATAATTAAAGAACAGTTGGTTTTGTCTTTCCTCCTGTGGAAGCATATACGTTGATCTCTATAGTGTAACCATTTATTATGCTTTTAAAAAATTAATCTTCGAAAGACTTGTTAAAAGGAAATCCAGTACTTGCCAGTGTGAGTAATATCCCTAGGAGTTAAATCAGGGTTAAATCTCACTGCAGCTGTTTTTACTGATTCTGGTGACTTCTCTAGGCTTTCCGAGGGCCTGTTGCTGAGGCTAATGTCTTCTCCAAGTGATAGTCTGTTACTCGAAGTAAGGGAATGGAAAGAGTAAGAAAGAGCTCCTGGTAATAAGAAAGATCTCTGCATGGATTTTATTAGAAATATAAAACAGTTCCTTCTTTTCTGAGGGATAATCTTAGGAGGAAAAATAAACCGTGCCTTGCATTCGAGCATCTGTTTAGTAGCTAGCTAACACGTCTTGGGGAGAATAGATAGGTAGTACTGGAGCCCATTTTTTCCGTTGGTATACTGTCACCATTGTGTACTGCTTTTCCTTGCCATGAATTTAGCTCTTTTTACCTCTTTCTTCATTTTCACATTTTTCTGTTTCATATTATCTTGTTAGATTCCCCCCTTTTGTCAGATGAAGAATACTTTGCACTATTGCTGTCTTCAAAACCATAAATATCTGTAACTTATTCAGGGTGTGAGACTAATGTTCTGATGGCTTAGAGGCTACCAAATTGATCTCTAGTACAGACTGATGTATTCCTGCAATGAAAGTTTCAGTGATTATTGCTTGCAGATTAAACTTTAATATTTGATATCAGACCTGTATAATGTGGAAAGTGAAAATACACTCTTAAAAATATTTGCATGATAATCTAAGAACAAAAACATTTAGTAGGAGTGGTGGTAGAAATGTTTCCAGGATCAACACTTGAATGCTATGGGAGAGCAATTTTTTTTTTTTTTTTTAATAGCTGGCAGGTGGCAGAGTTGAAAAACAGGTTTTTATAATGGAAATGCTAAGAGTCTTAGCTATAGTGGTGTGAATGGTATTGTTACAATAGATATAATAGATGTATTGCATTATCTTATCTAATCAGACACTTTTGTTAGAAAGAGCTCTCCTCCCCATTAGTTTTCAGCATGCTTGTTGCAGAGAATGGTTCTTATGAACAATTTTAGCTACTCACAAAATTTTTGAGAGACTAAGGATATTTTGTTTTATCGTCAAATTTTAACAGATTTAATAAGCCTAAATGTATTTTATTAAAAATACTACTTTAAGCTAGGAAAGTAAGCATAGGAAACAGCCCAGATGTATTACGGATTAGAGGATATGACTTTGCCCCTTTAATGAATACCAGTGATGTTGGCAGTGTTCTGCTGGGTTTTTTTTTTTTTTTAAATGTTAGTACTCATATTTCACATTTGATTTGTTTTCAATATCCTTACTCTTAGAAAGGGGCTCAGGAAATTGAATTACATTTTGTATATTTAGTTCTAATCTCATTCTTATTTTAAAAATCCTTACAATTCCTAAAGGCTTTTGTAAATAGGGCTCTGTAGTGTCTGTGAGTCTGGGAGGCTACAAGGGAAATACCACACAGGAGTCAGGTTTGATCACAATGGGGAAGGTGCTCTGTAGTAGACTTAAAGGAAAAGGAACGCAGTTACGTTCCAAGAAAGAGTAGGACCAGTTGGTCTGTTCTGAGTAAACAGACTAGTGTCTGAGGGAGTCAGTCAAAATCAGAGTGGAGAGTTGCCATTTGGGGACTTCAGTCCAATGGGCAGCAAGCATTTTCTGCACATGTAGATTGGAAATGGATACATCCTTCCTACTCCATCCAAGAGCGGCAGCATTGGGTGGGGAGTGGGGATGGGTAGGGCTGTGGTTGGGGAGAGCTGTGATGCCTTTTCTTCTGTGGAACGTTGAGCATCTATAGCACAGAACTGACTAGTAAGTCCTGCACCTGTCAAGGCTTAAGCTGAGGTCCTTGGGTAGTTGGGTAGTTCTGAGAATGTATTTGTTCAGTGGAACTCTTAAATAATTTAATGTGTGCCAGCTTGCTAGTGCTAGAGATACAAAGAGGACCAAGACACAGTCTATTCTTCCGAAAAGCGGTCAGCCCAGTGAATCACACAGCTATAGAACCATTGGAAGAGAATACCCATACATTCCCCAAACTGAATCTCCCTGCCTGCATGAATTTGCTTCATGAACCACGTTGGGATCCAGCCACTGCCCTTGAGGAACGGTCTGTGTTCCTGAGACCAGCGCTGTCCCTTGTCACTCATCCCCTCTCACTGCTCTGGGACATTGTTCCTGCAAGCTTTCTCCTTTTTCTCTTGGATTATTTTCCCTCTTTACTAGGCCATTCCTATCATCAAACATGCTGTAACATATCTGATCTTAAAATAATTTCCTTCTTTGATGCCATATTCCTCTTCAACTTTTACATTTCTTTCTTCCTTTTTGTAGCAGAACTCCTTGTACACAGTGTTTATACCCGCTGCTTCGCCTTCGGTCTCCAGTTTACTCCAGTCAGGTACCTTTACTGAGACTGCGCTTGCCAAATTCGCCAGTGACCTCTGTGTGGCCAAGTGCAGCTGTGACTTCCGAGTCCATGTCTTATAGTCTGTTAGCATTTGACATAGCCGATCACTCTTTTCTTCTTGAAATACCTTTACTGGGCTTCCTGGACACAAGTTCCTTTTGGTTATTGGTTCTTTTCTCATCTCACTGGCTGCTCCTGCAGTCATCCTTGCTGGTTCTGCCCATTATTATGATATCTGATTAGGATATCTGAATGTTGGAGCCCCCAGGGTACTTCTTTATTTCTCCACATATACTAAGCTGGAACTTTATGGAGCTCCATAGCTCTGAAGTACTCTCTGTATGCAGACATTACCCAAACATGTTTTTCCAAATCATATCTCTCGTTTGAACCCCGGACTCTCTGCCTATGTATCATCTGAATTTGAGTCTTTAATAGGCGTGTCTATTTAACATGTCTAAAAGTCCTAATCTCTCCCACAGATCTGCTCCTCTGTAGTCTTCCTATCTCAATAGAAGAAGTTGGTGTCCTGTGAGTTGCTTGGGGCAAAAATTTTGGAATCAGGGATAACTACTCTTGTTTTCATGTCCCACATTGAATCAGCAAATCCTGCTGGCTCTACCTTTAAGAGATATCCAGAGTCCTGTCATTTTTATCACCTGGAATTAGGCCACCACTTTGGTCTAATTCAGCATCATCTCACCTAGATTATAATAGCTGCCTGATTTATCTCCTGCGGCCCCCACCAGTCTGTTTTCTACGCAGCAGTCAGATTCTTTGAATACCTAAGCCAGATTAGTTCACTCTTGGACTCCCGTGTCACAGTGCTATCTAATGGAGTTTTCTGCAGGATGGAAATGCTCTGTTTCGTACTATTGTGGCAGCTACGGCTCCATGCGGCTATCAGGCACTTAAAATCCAGTTAGTGCAAGGGGGCGACTGAACTTTAGCTTTTATTTAATTTTAATTAGTTTAAATATAAATAGCCACATGTGTGAAAGCCAAACTTTCTATTCATGACGTCAGAGGTGTGAAGAGAAGTGGAACCCCTCTTGCTTCTCTGACTTCGCCTGCCAACACTGTTACCCTAATTTTCTTGCTGTTCTTTGAACATACCCAAGCGTGTGCTCATACATCCTGTTTTTATGCCTGGAATGTTCTTTCTCCAAGGTATCCACTTGTTGTGTTCCCTCATTTCAGGTGTGTGCTCAGATGTCACCTTATCAGAGAGTTCTTCCCTGAGCACTCTCTACGAAATGGCACCTTCCCTCACTTTCTGTCTCCAGCCTTCTTTATTTCCTTTGCGTACTGATCACCACCCGATGTATTTATCGGTTCATGATCAGTTTCTTCCCCACGAGAATGTGAGTTCCGGGAGAGGAGGGGCCTCATGTGGTGATACGGTTGTAGCCCCGGAGCCGAGAGCAGTTGCCAGCCTGTAGCAGGCACTCAGTCAATATTTAGTTAATGAATAGTAATTGGAGTCAAGGTGATGTACTTTTGTTGGTGTATGAATGAAGGCTTCTTGTAGTTACAGAGGAATCCGTAATGCCTTCAGCCTCAGGACTTGGGAAGACTTGATAGAGCCAATAAAGTTGGAATTAGGCCTTCAACAAGCAATAGACATGTGTCTAATTTTAGTAGAAAAATTAAAATTATGTGACAGACTTTCTTTTTAGTTTTACCTTGTTTTAAATGATGGTGACATTTGGTGTATGAGTTCTGCTGTGTGTTGAGTCCCACGCTGGGTGCTGGTGATGCAAAGAATAATATGAATGAGATGCTCTCACTTCCTTCAGGGAACTCTGGATACCGTATATGTTAATACAGTGGTGTCCGCTGCTTGCAACGAGAGAAAAGTGGTAAAAGGTTCAAGTACAGCTCTATTTCTTCTAGCACTTGAAATGGTATGTTTAATTATTTCATAATGAAGAGATCGATATGTAAAAAAATGCATCAGTAGAAATGTCAGTTTCCATCGGCACCAGGTTTTTGTTGATAGGGATCTAATTTTCTTTTTTACATCCGTCCTCTTTTTCTCATTATGGGATGGGCGTTCTGCAGAAAGCTGAGACAATAAAATTCATTAATTGTCCTTAAACTTTCAAAAATTACAAATCTGCATTGTTGAGATTTTCATTTTGAAAGAAAAGCACCAAGATTACATGATAATTTTGGACTGCTGCAAAGTAGATACTAGGTGAATACTTAATGAGTTTAATGCTGATAAAACCCAGTAGAAATAGATTTGACACTGCCCCCTAGTTCCCTTTTCATTACATGTTGTTGTTCATCATCATGTATTGTAGGTGATGCATGAGCTTTTCAAAAATACTCTTTTCTTTCCTACAACCCACAAAGTCTGTTCTTCAAAGCCACCTTCTTCACCCTCCCTCATCCAAGAAAATTCATCTTTCCTCCTAGCTGCCTGTGCTACTCTTATTTCTTTGAGCCCACCTTTGAATTTAGGACTCGTAAAATTATAAACATTTATAAATGTTTGATCTCTATGTCCATGGAACAGCTTTAAAAATCTTCTTTAATCTCTGAGATGAGGCAGTCAAGAATAAGGCATCTTCGATTACAGAATCTCTTTGAAGTTTTCTTTCTATTTTCAGTTTTTCCCTCTAGCACTTCTACTTTCAGTGGCTCAGAGGTGTTTTTTTTTTTTTTTATTAACATTTTCCCCCCCTTTTGCTTAGGTCTTTTTGGCAGTCATTCAAAAGTTCAGAGGCAAAAATTAGTAAAATTATACTTTGAGTTCTGTTTGTTGTTTTCAAGCTCTGCTTTTCTACTAAGATAGTTGTTGGAGATTGAAGGAGATCTCCTTTTAAAATATTTTCATCTATTTTACATTTTATTGCTGCTTCTTGTGGATATAATAGTCCTAAGCATGACTTGTTATTTTCTTTGAGTAGACTAGGAAGCTTAAATTAATCAGGGTGTCTTGAGTATAGTTTAGCTACTATCCATTTTTGTTTTAAAGGATTATATACTTGGAGTGCCTGGGTGGCTCCGTGGGTTAAAGCCTCTGCCTTCAGCTCAGGTCATGATCTCAGGATCCTGGGATCGAACCCCACATCGTGCTCTCTGCTCAGCTGGGAGCCTGCTTCCCCTCTCTCTCTCTGCCTGCCTCTCTGCCTACTTGTGATCTCTGTCAAATAAATAAATAAAACCTTAAAAAAAAAGAAAAAAAAAGAAAATTTCACTTCATAATAAATATATTTTTTAAAAAAAGGATTATGTACTTAAGTTTAGAAATGAAAATATAATTTTGGACTTTTCTTTTGTGGCTTTATGTGAATCAAAGTCTAGTTCAGGCCATAATAGTAAAAATACCACTACAAGAAAAGGGTATCTTGTTCCTTTTTTCGCTCAAGTTGTCTTGTGTGAAATTATTGGTGGTCTTTTTGTCTCTCCAAATACCTACTCTGATACGTTAAGAAATTTGCTTTACCTTTTGTTATGCGATTCACATACTATGAGTGTTCAGGCTAAATAGCATTAGAGCCAATAAAGTACATGTTTCACACTCTCTTGCATATTTATGCTGAGCTTTTACTTCAGTGATGGCGCCACTGTTTTCTCCTTTTTACTTAATATCATACACATGCATACACTCATGCGAAGGAGAAAGAGTTTCATATTGCCTCCTATTTGATTTTAGATGTAATCGAAACTCGTACTGAAAGCGCATGAAATTGAAAGGCCTAACTTTGTAAGTAGGGTTTCTATTTCTTTAATTCTGTAATTAATAATTATTGTTTCTCAAGTTTCCTTTGGTGGGTATTCTCATGGAACATTATAGGATCCTCTAATACTTCTTGTTTGATTAGAAAATAATTCATGACTTGCCTCTCAGTTCTTTCGGAAAGCAGGGCCCTCCTCGTTGACATCAGTGGGATTGAATTTCAGAAGAATATACCATGAAAAACACTTTATTAATTATTCTTTTAGGTAGTTTTTCTCTCATTTCAATGAAATATGAAGAATAAAGCCTAATTTATGTTTGCAAGTTTTACAGAGTCAGTTATTGAGTGTAGAATTGTATTGCTCTATTTGAAGCATTGGCGAGATGCTAGAGGGAAGCAGGTAAGTGGGTGTGTGATGGTCGCAGGCTGTATTATGTGCAAGAGCCATTTCATTACTTGCTGTGTGACCTTGAAGACATTGTTTGCCCTCTCTGTACTCAGTTTTCTCATCTATAAAGTAGGAAAAGAGTACCTATTTTATTCAGTTATTATGATTAGGAAATGAATTTAAATGGAAATATTCAGGATACTTAGCAGTGTACTGAGAAGAAACTCAGTGCAGTAGTAGGAGGCAGCTGCTACTGCTGTTGCCTCGATGTCGTTTTGTTAGAATCCATAGATAGGTCTGTGTTTGAATGCTTGCTTTGTCCTTTTCATAGTCGAGTGACTCTCCCAGCTTACCTGACTTGAAGTCTAATTTCCATCTTCATACCAAAGACTGTGTAACATGGTGCCTAGTAAGTCACCGTGAGGATTAAAGATAGGGTATGTAAATGGCCTGCTATCGGGTGGAGTAGGTGGGGTGCTGTGAGTTGACTCATCCTCCTCATAGTTTTCGTATTGCTTCCTCTTGAAAACCCTGCCTGAGAGCTGTTTCCCTTTTTCCTTCCTCTAACATTGTAGTGTTAACTGTATCCTGCTAAGTGGATATCTAGAGAGTTTCTAAAAGGAGGAACTCTTTTGGGATTCTAGGGCTTTAGACGTGATTGAAACAAATGTCTCTTAATTGCAGGCTGAGAGAGACATGGTGGGGATCATTAGGGTCCCACTACTGAGTGTCCAAAAAGGATGTGAGTGCCGAGCCAACATTTCCTTCCTCTTTTCTCTCCTATCTGTTACTCTCTTCCCTCTGTGCATTGATATCTGTTGTGAAGTTGTTACGGTAGCTGGAGTCACCGTGCAGGCATGGTAGTGCCTGCAGTAAGAATTGCAGGCCTTTTATTTTAGCCTGATGGCCTGGGGACCATAGAATGCCGGGCAGGCATTAATGGATTCAAAGAGCTTCAGAGTGGCGTTGGAAAGATGAAGTTGCATTTCCTTAAACTCTAGTATTTGTAATGGGTCTAGTTACCAAAAGCATTGGCATAATTTGGAATCTAGGGAAGGCTGTGCTGGCAGCTAGTTTTGTAATAAATTTGCTTTCTAATGTCACATACCGATTTTCTTTGCCCCAAAAGGCAAAATTGTTTCTAAACCGAAACCTCAGCTTACCGAGCCTAATACTGATTTTGAAGGCTGTATAGTGATGACAGAAAAATAGGTTAGAGCCATTTTTGAAGAGAGAGAATACGTTTGAACTTTTACATTAAGTATGGCATGTGCTCCGTGTCTGACACATCCTGCTAAAGCAAGTCATTAATGACATGACCTCCTGTCATGAGCACAGACACGTTTTAAATGCATAAATGACAGCCTACGGAGAAATGTCTGTTGTGTTCATTACAATATACATACGAACTGGAGTCACATTAAACATTTCGAATAGCTAATTTTATCAACTCTTAACAATTAGTTAGTTTTTAGCACTGAGAATAAAGGTAATTAAAATAGATTTACTACATGCTATATGATTTCACCCCCAGGAAGATGAAAGGGGACATTTATTTTTCATATATTTAAACATTGGCATTTCTACTTTTATACTCTCGGGGTTTGTATATAACAAAAGAACTCAGTGAGTTTTTTTGTTATTATAAAACTATAATTATAAAATATACTTAATGCTTTTTAGTCTGCCTCAATTTAATCGCAGCCTGTTGGAATGTTAAAATTCCCTCTTTAGCTTCTACAGTTAAAAAAGTATTTTATGCTATTGTGGTTTATTTTCACATTATTTTATTTACATTTTTATTAATTTGATCTTTAGAATGGGTTACATTTTCACATGGTTTAAAGTGCCTAGAATATAAAAAGAGAGGCAGAAGTTTTGTTTCTATCTGAATACCTTAATTTCTCAGTTCTTTTACTCTTTCCAGGTAAAAACATTTATTAGTTTCTTGTGTATCATTCCATAGTTTGTAAAAATGCAAATACAACCATGTATCTTTTTTCTCTCCCTTTATTACATTCTATTTTTTTATTTTTTCTTTATTATGTTTTAAAAAGTGGAAGTCCAGAGATAATAAGGTACTAGATAGTAAATGTTAGGTATTAGATAAGTACTCGGAAAGAACAAAGTCACAGTATTTTTGTACTTGGGAACCATTCGTTGAGTTTTGTGTATCCCTCCCTTTCCCTGTTATTTCAGGTTGAGTGTACATGTTTGTTTCATCTTCAGAAGAGAAAGTTCCTGGAGAAGACCTACCCTTTCTGGAATTGTTTCTGTTTGACCCATCCTATGCAAACTTACTCACTCATGCAAACACTGGGTGCTTTATACAAATACTACCACCTGTATTTTTTGTTTGTGTTTCTCAGAGGAGTTTTTGGTAAAATTTGCATAATGACTTGGCTCATTGAGCTTTGTATATTGTTGAGAGTTCAAATGCTGTGGATATGAAAGATTATAGTGTGTACCAAATAAAAAGGTTCTGTGACAGGCGACGTTCTCAGGATAACTCTGTTTTAGGTATTTACATCTAATTTGCATATTGAATCGACACCTATGATTATTAACCTAACTCCATTTACAGTTGATGAAAGTTTGCATAAAATTGGTCTTGATAGCGTAAGGTATAGTGAGCAGACGTTAACTCCTTATGTGGTAAGCGCAAGTTCCACTGTTGTGGTGAAAAATTACTCTAAGCGCATTTGGTGTACTTATAATCTTTTCTAGAAATTAACTGTGGTATCCTGTCAGAATGTCAGAAACATGTCTGACGGTTTGCCTTTTCACACTGGAAATGGTGGATAGCATATTTCAAATCCTAGCAGCTGCGCTCTATCAAAATTTCTCTGTGCGGCTCTCGTTCTTGGTAGGCCCATCGTTCAGGAGGGGCTTGTGGCTTGTGATTTGTTTGATGATTTTGAAAGAAATTATAGTAACTTTATCCCTTTTATGTTGGTTCTTGCTTTGTTGCAGGCTTTCTTTTCTGGCTTTGACTGGTAACTTCCCAATTATTTGGTCTTTCTTTTTTTTAATTTGTTGTTTGGGGAAGGTCCTTCTTTTTATTAAATGCTGGGTGGGTATGTGTGTGAAATGGTTTAGTGGGGACAGTGCTGGTACAGATCTCCTTTTCAGACGAAGTTCCTGGCTATTTACAAAGGTTGATTATTTCTTAGAACATTGATTGCCTCAGATTTGCAAAAGCAGAGGAAAATCACACCCTTATTTTACTTTTCTCCATCTGTGGTTAAACCTCCTGTCAATATATTGGTAAGGGTGTTAGGCCGTTGACTAGGCCTCTGTATTTGAACAGTTTGATTCTGTCAGTTTCACTGAAGTCATTATGCTTTGTCCTAACAAAGGTGTTTTAATCAGGAGGGTGCCACTTTCAGCGTGGTGACTGAACAAACATCAGTCCTTAAATAATACAATTTCTATTAAAGTTTTTCTTCTTTTATCAGAGGAGTCGTCTTTGCCCTTTAAAATAAGATTTTAATGAGATGGTAATTAAATAATACTCAAGATATTTGACTTTACTTATAAAGTTTTGGTTGCCTTGAACAAATCTCATGATGTACAAAAAACCTGGATGGCGAGTATGTATTTTAAACAGTATTTATAAGTTACGTCTGGCTAGCAAGCACTCTTAGTGCTTATTTAAAGTATTAGATTTGTAAAATTCACTTTATGTACAATAGTAGATTAGGATGCATGTTCTCTAAAGAAGGGTATTCCTCTGTGAAACCTGGCATGATTTTCATTCCCAGATTCGGTGATGTGCTTAAAGATAAACAGTCATGTCCTTAGTCCCATTGATCCCAGATCCCCTGAGGGAACTGGCAATTTCCCTTGGATGGCATTGCTAAATTTTCAGTTTTCTTTCTGCATTGTTCTCCCTGTGGCCCACACAGTTGGGTCAGATTACTGAGAAAGTCAGTATTACTGATAAATGCTTTGTATATAAGTCTAAAAGTCCCAGTACCTCTGAGAAAGAGCAGAAGCACATAATTAAATGCAAATGGTGGCAACTTTTAAAGTTTGAGTTCATGGAGATTAACCCAGTGACATTGGCCACTTGGGGTAGCACCGTGTGGGAGTCCATGATAAAGATCATAATGCTTATTTTTTTTTTCTTTTAGGTAAGTTAATGTTTGAGGATAATAAGTTTTTACTTTGTTTTAACAAAAGATTGTTTTGGAGGGAGGATAGTAAGTGGTGATTAAAGTTTTGAGTTGAATGAGTGGAAGGAAAAAAAATAAACTGAGAGTTGGTTTATGTTTGTCCTCGGAGAATAAGAGATCGGGGCTCTCAGAGCTCCTTCTCTGGTAGCGAGCTGGTAGTAAATGGGAATGAAGATGATGATGGTGTGAGCAAAAATCTAGGAGGATTAAGTACTGGCATACTAATGATGCCAACCTTCAAAATTTAACATGCGCTGTGAAATTGTAAGGGAGGCAAAAACTCTTGATAGCATTTAACTCACGCGTGTCTTATAGCTAACAAAACTGAGGCCCGTGTAGAATGCGACACCTTCACCTTGTGCCAAGTTAAGGAATCAGTGGCAGCCTGGAATCCAGATCTTATTTATTCGACCCAGCACCACCGTCTGCACTGTCCTCCTTCCGTGTTGATTGCTCATGCAGAACTTTACTGGGATGCTGGATGGGAAGAGGTGTGCTTGAGAAGGGAGGTGGGAAAACCTAATGCAGAAGTGTATTTCACAGTCCTGCTGCAGACCACGACCACTGACAGTGAATAATAGTATCTCATGTAACAGTGAGGGCTTGCTGTACCAGAGGCACGTGTACTTTACATGTAGTTCTCAAAAGAGAGCGATGAGGGTGGATAGCTTTCTTATACTGTTTCGTGGATGCCAAAGCTAAGTGAAGAGATGAAATAATGTGCTAAAAATGCATACCTACTGAGTGTGGGAGCACAGATTTGAATTACCATATCCCCTTCAGCTTCCCATGGTATGTCATTCAGCATGTAAGGGAAGACCTTTCAACACATCCAAAGCCCTTTTCAACTCTAACACCCTGGGACCGTTGGATTTTAACCCTTTCTAAAAAAATTTTTTCTTTTCAGTTATAATATGCAAGGTCAGCTAATTGGATTACTCTCTGTCTTCCAAGAGGGGTAGCGTTGAATCAGGAAGCTCTCCTGACTCTTAGGAAGAATTGAAGTTAGCTTTGCTATTATTTGGTCCTTAGGATTTTAGGCTTTTCCTCATTGGTTAGTGATTTCTTTCTGTGGTGGTTTTAAACCGTCTTTAAAATGGTGTAATTATAGTCCTTTGAGAATTGATGGCAAGTGGGCACGTTACCCAATTTCCCTTAGCTTGGAGAATTGGAATCCATGCCTACGTCTTGTGTTTCCAGATTCTTTCTCTGGGACTCCTCCGAGATTACCGATAGGTTCTGCAAGCTTCGCTTGCTTGTCCTGTCATTACGCTGGGATATCAGTTACCTGGGCTGGTTTAGAACAGGGAGACACTTAATTCTTCTTACCCATGTTGGCCTCCAATTCCTGTTAACCATATTTATTGTTTTCTTTTCTAATCTGAGGGAAGTGGTCACATCCATTTTCTCAAGGCAAGGAAGAGAAACTCACGGTAATCTTTTCTCTGAGTCTCCTTTATTACTTGGGACTATAGCCCTGTTATACTGATTAAATCTCAGAGGGGTGTAGGTTTAGGGAGTGGCATCCATCTGTTCCCACTGTGTTTAGAAACGAGGAGGATATTGTGAGCAAAGGTGGTGTTCTGTGACTTTCTCCCTCCTACCTTTTCCTTCTTCTCCCTATGATTTGCCTCTGGCAAGTACCAGTAAGAGAGTCACAGTGCAGACCTCAAGGAATTTGATGCAAATCTATGTCCTCTTCTGCAGATAATGATTTTTCTTTAGAGAAACAGCTCCTGGCTTGTATTGGGCCTCGTTAGAGACTGAATACCCAATTGTGAGCAGTCAGGTGACCATGTGGCCTGAGGTTCCCTTCATGAATTAGGTGTTTGTCTGACCCATTTTACCGTGGAGTGGGAATGGACACCAGACTCTTATCAAATAGGGATGGTATACAGCAGGCCAAACTTGGGTGGGTCTAGAAGGTAGGGCGGGCTTGTATGAGCAGGTGGCTCAGGAAGCTTTGAGGCCAACTTCTGTTTCATTTTTTCCTTCAGACTATGCCTGTGGCCTCCTGGGAGTTCTTATGACCCGTTGAACGAAGAAGAAAAAAATTTGAGCCTGGTTTACAAATGAGTCTGTATGACATGCTGGTACCACTCAGAAGCAAACATTGTAGCACACAAGCCCCACTCAAGACTGACCACGAATGACAGGGATGAAGGAACGTCCATCTAGAGGGCAGAACTTTGAGCTGTGTGTGTGTGTTTTCCTACCGTATTTTGAGTAGGTGACCAGAGATAAAGATCTACATTGATTCCTGGGCAGTTTCTCATATTTTGTCTGGATGGTCAGGGACTTGGAAGGAAGAGGATCTCAAGACGGGTGACAAGGAAGTGTAGGGAGAGGGTATGTGGATGGACCATTCCTAACATCCACAGACTGTGGAGACTGGATGCCCACTGGATTATGCGTGCTCCCGCACTGCAGAGGAGACACTTGCACTGCAGGGGACCTCTTCCATCACAGCCTCATCGTCCCTGGAATAGCCACAGACTCTTCCCATGAATTTTCTTTCTCTGCCTATGGTGCTTCTGCTAGCACCACCATGCGTGGATTCACAGAATACCTCATCCACCGTCCTGGCATTCTGTATTGCTTTGCTTCTACTCGGAATGAATTCCACAACAAGGACGTGTAGAGTGGGCCTATGTCCTTGGAATTTACTAGTCTTGCCATGTGCTGTGTGTCCTGTTACTTGAAAGTAGCTGGCCTAATTGAGAGGTGGAATTGATTGCTCAGTAGTAATTCATTACAGCACCAGTTGAGAGACACAATCATCGAAGGATGGGGTTCTCTTTTATAGGATGCAGGATGTGCTTTGAGTTCTATGGTGCTGTCTCTCCCATAGTCAGAGTTCAAGGACTGAAAGTGAGAGGGGGTTTTTCTCACTATGATACCTAACAATCCACTTGTAGAACTTTTGCTTCCTGTCCTGGGAATACTGGGTTCTGCTGGTTTGGAGATCTTAGTCTGCAAGGAGGTGTTTCCTCTAGGGGACACAACACTGGGTATGTTGGATTGGAAGATGAGGCTGCCACTTGGCCATTTCGGGGTCCTTGTATCACTGAGCCAATGGGGGGAAAAAGGCTAATTTACTTGCCAGAGTGATTGATCCTGATTACTGAGGAGAAACTGGGTTGCTGTTATACAGTGGAGTCAAGGAGACAAAATCTGGGATTCAGGAGGTTTTCTGGGTTACCTTTTGGTACTTCCATTCCCAGTAGTTAAGGGTTAGTGGGAACCGACAGCATTTCATAAAGAGCAGAATGGTCAATGCCTCCGATCTCTCAAGAGTAAACGTTAGGGTCATACTGCAGGGTGAAGAACCCAGAGCAGCTGATACAGTGTAGTCTTTCGTGCTCTAATTTTTTAGTGTGTGTGTCTTCTAATTCTAACATCTGTGTTAATTCTGGGTCCATTTTGATTTACTGATTTTTCTCTGCATTATGGGATTTTATTTTCCGTAGTTTTTATATGCTTGGTAATTTCTGATTGGATGTTTGACATTACTCTGGATAGTTTTGTGTTCCTATAAATACTCTTCATTTTTGTTCTGGGATACAGTTTGATCCTTTTGAGCCTGAGCAGAACTGTGCTCAGTTCTGTGTGCTCTACTTAGTATTCCACGAGTCTGGTTTTCCCGCTTAACTGGAGAGAACAGACATTCCTTCCAGCCCTGAGTGACTGCTGGGCTGGGCGCTGTTACCTCCATTCTCTCACATCATTCTTTCCCTAACTTTGGGTAGCTTTCTCATTATCCATTGATTAAGACCCAGATGGAGTATTTGAAGAGCACCTTCTGCAGATCTCTGGAATTCTTTTACCATGTAGCTGTCTCTAGGATCCTGTCCTGCAAACTCTAGCAAATCTTGGATCCCCTGAACTCTGAACTCGAGTCTTCTCATGGTGCAGTCCTCAGGACTGTCCTGGTCAGCTACAACTCAGACTTGGAAATGCTCTCAAGGCAGTAAGCTGGGACCCACTGGGTTTGTATCCCTCCTTCCCCCAGGGGTCATTGTCCATCATGTGACGTTCAGTGTCTTAAAAACTGTTGTTTTATGTATTGACAAATTTAGATGACGTATTCATGGAACACTTAATAGGCTAAGAGTAAACCAAAAAAAAACACCCCATGTTGATTATTTAGAAAGTTAAAAGGAAAGCTTTCAGCATAATGGGAACCTGTTTTTAGTAATTTATAACCACTTCTTTATCATGGCAAGATAATTTGTTTTTACTGAAGATTGTGTCTCTCCAGACTTTTTCCTTGTAAGTTGTAGAACATCGGGAAGAGTGAAAGCAGATAAGATTGACCTGATTGCCTCTGCAAGTTTGTATATACAGAGAAGCTGAATGTGTAGAATTTCAAGCAGGTAATAGAGAAGTCTGGATGTCATTTATCTGAGCACCAAAGAATAGTTTGTGAATAATTGCAGAATGAGAAAAGCAAAGAATCAAAAGAGAAGCTTTAAAGTACAATATTCCTAAGGTCTTGTCATAAGGATGTATTTCTGTGTTTGTTATCAACTTATTTGAGGTCTGCTTAGTGTGTTTTGGAAAATTTTATCAGTCTGAAGGAGTTGATCCTAAAATGCTACAGAAGAGTTAGATACGAGCAAAAGTGGGGAAGGTTCTTGAACTTTCTTTGGGGAAGAAAGTTAACTTTCATGAAACTTCACAGTATCTCTTTCGGTTCTGGGCAAAAGATAAAACTACCTGTCTCCCACTGAGGTTTTAAAAGGTATGCTGGCTGTTTGTGTGCGTTTTCTGAAGTGAGGTTTTATTTATTTGGCTGTTTCTTGCCTTACTCTGTGCCAGTGCTATACATACGTTGTCTCCTCTCGTCCTTCTGACAAATCCGGTGAGGTGTGTAGTGTTAATCTATCCTAATGATGAAGGGTTTGAGGCTTACAGGGTTTAGGTAGCTCACTTAGGGTCAGTGCTAGGCAGTAAGTGGGGATTGTGCCTGGGATGTTGACTCCTACTCTTGATACCTTACCAATGCCTAGGTTGTGTGTTCGTAGTTGCTTTTTCTGAAGGTATATTTGTCTGTTACCTTCTTTCTTGGGTAGAGAGCAGAAACTGAACTGAAAGTAGTTCTTAGGTTATCAGTTTCTTCTGGTTACCAAACTAACATATGGTATGAACCAGGCAGCCTTTCTCACCCGGGTTTTGCATTTTCCCTATTATATTTGTTGAAATGCCCATACTTGTTTTGTTGAAATGGACACATGTGTTTCTAAATAAGATTGTTACATATTTTTAAATGCAGACTTTAATCCCTTAATTATGCCTTCTTATTAAATGATCCATAGCCTGTCCTAGGTTTTTTTTAATCAGGTGGCACTTGGAGTCATAACTTTAGTACTGTAGGAGAGGGATTCAGAACATCCCCTTTCACCAAGAAAATCATTTGAGCTCAAAGCACAATCTAAACACTATAGAGGCAGAGCTATTAATAGAGGGGTTAGTGGCTACAGGTATTTGGCCCTTTTTTCTGGGAGTGGAGGTGTTTGTAATAGAATAGTGCCTGGATGTGTGTGGGTTGCGTTTTGTTTCAGCTTTGATGTATTATTAAGAATACCACAGATAACGGTACGTGAGATAGCTCCTCACAGAGAGCTCACAGTCATTTAAATCCAGCTGGGTTCTGTGATTCCTGAGAGAAATGAACCTGTGTACTGGAGATTCTAGGATACTAAGGAAAGGAGAAGTTTAAAGTCGATCTCGTGTGGTTTTACTTCTAGCACTGTCAATAGCCTGTGGCCAGAGCGGAGAGTGTTCTCGAACTAATAAAAATAATCTGCATTGATGGTGACATTGGCACTTTGTGTACTTTTGTTTTCTTTGGAATACTCTGTATTCTTTACGAGGCTGGGAATTTTAAGAATTTGAGGGTCTGCTCCTACTTTTTAGCACTTTGCAGGTTTGTTCCTGGTTCCAAGTTAGTATCAGCGTATACAACTGCATGGCGTGATGTTTTCATCTATCCTGAAATAAACAAGTAAACAAAATCTAGTGTGTTACATCCTTGGTAAGAACACTATGTTGTTGCTGACATATGGTTAGTCATTAGTTGTATTCAGTAGTATACTTTCCTCATCTAACAGCACCATCTGTTAAAACTTTGACTGATAGCAGTAGAGAGAGGAAGCCAGTTATTTTTTAGCTCTCGAGCGTGGACTAAATGAGACCGTGCCCAAGGCTGCCTGTGGCCGAGTGCTTTACAACTGGTTTGGTCAAACAACCTGAGCTGGTGCTACCTTGGGAAACCTGCTCTGGAGAGCCCAGGATAATGCTTGTTTAGTGTCTTTATCTACTCTTAGCAAGGGTGATGTTTTATAAAAAAATAAATAACATGATTAAGTTATTCAGAAAGATTTGCACGCTATGCTTTGTTTTAATGCTATCACACTGCTGGTGGTTTTGGTTGGTGATTGCAGTGAGCATAATGAGAGTTGGAAAAGGTGTTTTTGCACCTTTACAAGAAAGATTTAAAAAAAAATATTTATTTATTTGACAGAGAGATCACAAGTAGGCAGAGAGGCAGGCAGAGAGAGAGAGGAAACAGGCTCTTTGCTGAGCAGAGATCCCGATGCAGGGCTCGATCCCAGGACCCTGAGATCATGACCTGAGCCGAAGGCAGAGGCTTTAACCCACTGAGCCACCCAGGTGTCCCAGCGAGAAAGATTTTTCATAGACTTTTGGATTTGGGATGATTTTGTACTAATAAAATAAGTCTTAAAACTAGTAGACATCGGGGCGCCTGGGTGGCTCAGTCAGTCTTAAGGGTCTGACTTCGGCTCAGGTCATGATCTCGGGGTCATGAATCAAGTTCCATGTCAGGCACCCCACTGAGCAGGGTGACTCTTTTCCCTCTCCCTCTGCTCCTCCCTTCCACTCATGCTCTCTCTCTCCCTCAAATAAATAAAATCTTAAAAAAAAATAAAAATTTTTAGACATTTATAATTGATCCTCTTCAGGTCTTTGACTTTATGTGTATTATGAAATAATGTTTTGCAGCATGTATGAGACTCTTGCAGAATGACTGGCCCTGCCAGGGAATGGTGGAGGCAGTTCTTGATAACCTCTGGGTGTGTGCGTGTGTGCATGAGCGTACTTGTGTGTGTGGCAGTGGTGTGCCACTGTGTGTGTGCTGTCACTGTCTTTTGCTACCTCTGCCAGGGCTCCTGAATCACTTTGATTTTTATTAAATACTTTTGACTTGGGAATTACGTGTGGTGTCCTCTTTACCCAGCCTTCCTGCCCAAAACTCATTATAGGACCAATAACTGATACTCAGATCAGAGTTTTCCTTCCCTCTCTTTTCTCCCCATCTTTCTCCCTTTCTCTCTTCTGTGAGTAAATCTTATCCACATGATGACAACAAAAATTAGCAAACTGTAGAAGGTGGGGAAATATGCCAACAGAATTCAACTTTGGCCTAGAATCTGTCTTGAATAATTGTGTCAGAAAAGGTCTGTGGTAGTAAAATTCTCTGCATATGCATGACTGAAAATGTTTCCTATCTTCTGGCATGGGTATAACTTCTGAGGTTGGAATAATTTTCCCTTAGATCTTTGAGGCATTCTTTTCTTTCAGAGTTCAACTTAATAGATATGAAGTTTGATGGCAGTCTTTTCTCTCTCTGTTGTATCATCTTGTATTTTTCCTTTGTAGAAAATGTATAGGACCTTAACTTTAGCCTCAGTCTGAAATCGCAGAGGGGTATTTCCAGGTGTGGATGATTTTTCAGTTACCGTGTTTAGCTGTGGGTTATCAGTTAGAAGGTTCACGTCTGACCGCTAGGAAGTTTTTTTTTTTTTTTTTAATTTTGTTCTTTATTTTCTCATCTTTTCTCTCTTGCTCTTTTTCTCTCTGTCAGTCCTGTTATATATGGTAGCCTTTGTGGGCTGGTCATCTATGTCTTTTAACTTTTCTCTCATATTTTCTATTTGCTTAACTTTCTGGAATTTCCTCAATATGGTACACTAAAAATATACAAGGTAGCAGTTAATTTTAGTGCATATTTAAGATCCATGTGTGCATTAACGGTACCTAAAGAAATCTGTATTCTTAGCATTTCACACTTTCATGCAGATTATTAATATATCCTTGAGTTTTTCTATTTACACATACGTAATATTGGTTGTATATATTAGGGTGACCACATTTTCATTTTATCATCAGTAACTTTTTGGGCTCGTCTTTCATACCTCTCTGGAATTTCCCCACATTTCTCTGCTGTAGATTGTTTTCTTTTAACCACTTAACTCTGTTTTACTTTTGCTGCCTCCTTTCTGGCAGGGAGAGTGCATTAGTTCACATCAACCCACCCTGGTCTAATTTTCTTCCAGTTGTGATCATTTCCTCATCTTACTTTAGTGTAGAGAAAAATTGCTGGCAAACTATTGTTTCTTAATAATCTGGGCTAGCAGATGTAATGGACAGTTGATTGGGCCTTCTACCTCGCTGGATATAGGAAGGATTCTGATAGTCTCAGTGAGAGCAAATTAGAGATGAAAGAGTATTTTGAAGCAGTGATATTTTGGGGAGGCTAATTCATTAGTATATTTTGGATAGGGAAGCCTTTCTCTATAACTCAGGACCGAACACATTTGTTATGTATTTCAGTTTAAAATTGATGGTGTATGTAATCAAGACTCTGGTGTTTACTATTGCTGTCACTCTTTTGGCTCAAACTAAGAATATTAAAATTTTTTTGAATGGTTAATTTGTTCACATGGTACAAAATTCTAAAGGAGCCAAAGGGTGTACACTGACAAGACTCCATCCATCTGACCCAGCTACCAACTCTTTCTGAAGAAACCCAGTATTGCAGTTTCTCTTTCTACAAAAGAAGGATTTGGTTTATAAGAATAATTGTATACACAAACAGTTGTGCATGTGTGCACACACACATTTTTTTACTTCCTTCCTTTATGTAAAAACTAGCATACAATACATGTGGTTTGGCACCATTTTCATTTAACAATATGATTTGGTGATCGTTTAATGCCATTTCATTACAAATTTTCTTCTTCTGTTTTTTTAAAGTAGAACTGTGTTCTGTTTTACAGAGGATGTAGGATAATTTATTTAACCAGGCCTTGATTCTAGGTCTGCATATTGTTTCTGTTCCTGTCTTTCTCTACTGCCCACATCTGCTGTAGGGCTACCCACTTCTGTGTGTGTGTGTGTCATTCTGCACATGTGTAGATACATATATAGAATAAATAGCTGGGCTAAAGGGTGTGTGAATTTGTAATTTTGATGGATATAAGCTAATTGTTTTCTGTAGAGAGTGTACTAATTTATACTTCCATTATCAATGTATGAGCTTGTTGGTTTCCCCAGAAGCTTGCCAATTTGGTGTATTATTAGCCTTTTTTTAATCTTCGCTAGACTGATGAATGAAAAGTGGTATCTCAGTTTTTTAATTTGCATTTCTCATAAGAACTATTTTTACTACCTTTTCTGTGACCTATCCATATCCATTTATCACTTTTCAGTAGATGATGATTACTGATTTGTAGGCACTCTCTAACTGGGAAAGTAAACTTTTGTGACACGATTTCCAGATTGTCCTGTCTTTGTTGTATTTGTTGTTTATGGTAGTTTTGGCCACGAGAAAGTAATTATTTGTTGTACATTTGACACAGATATTTGGTTTTTACTTCAAGGTGATGATTATAATTCTCTGATTATTTCTGTTGTTACTCTAATGGTTTCATTTTCTTGTACTTAAATTGACCTATATTCAGTTTATTTTTGTGTTATCTGTGATTTATGGACCCAATTCTTTTCCCCCCACTCCATGACTAACCAGTTCTCCTGGTATTCCCCTCCCCGTTGATGGCTAACCAGTTCCGATACCATTTGTTGAGTCATTTACCCTTTTCTTCTGATTTGAAATGCCACCTCTACCATACATGAAACTCCTGTATGCATTTGTATTCTCTTTTCATTTTTAAGAATTATGTTTATTTACTTTTCATATTTAAGAGCTAAGCTCGAGCACACAGGTGGAGGGAATAGGTGAGTGAACTGCACGTACCTACCAACGGATTGAATAGTTAAGATTTATTTCCTTTTCTCTTATTCTGTTTTTGCTGAGGATTTTAAAGCCATTCCAGGTATCATGTCATTTGACGCTTACGTAATTTCTGTATGCAGCTCTTAAATATGGATATTTTAAAAGATAAGTTAAATATATGACTTTTTATTCCGAATTCAAGGGAAGACACTTTCGGGGCTAACATTTGATGTCTGCGTTCTTATTAGTAGTAAATTGCTTTAGAAGGTGATATCATATTAGAGGCGCCTGGGTGGCTCAGTGGGTTAAGCCTCTGCCTTCGGCTCGGGTCATGATCTCGGGGTCCTGGGATCGAGTCCCGCATCGGGCTTTCTGTTCCGCAGGGAGCCTGCTTCCTCCTCTCTCTCTCTGTCTGCCTCTCTGCCTACTTGTGATCTCTCTGTCAAATACATTAAAAAAAAAAAAAAAAAGAAGGTGATATCATATTAGACTTTCAGCTGTTCTGTGTTGTGTCCTCGTAGAGCTTCCTTCCTGCACTTGTTTTTAGGGGGCCTGCTTCTCTGTTACCTGGGTATTGAAGTGTTTTAATTAGTGTAGAGGTGTCCAGGTGACTTTACTAATGGGTCACATCACGAGCAGTCTGTGTGTAGGCTGCATGAATAACAAAATTGTGAGCGGTGGTTAAATGTAGCCAAATGTATAGATGGGAGCAGGGGAGTATGATACACAGGCAGTTCACATATTGCTTAATCTATTTTTTGACTGTGGAATAGAAGGCTTCATGCTAGAAATTAATAATGTTTTGATTAAATTAATGACTGCAGTCTTGAGAGTAAGGATGTCAGGGCCTATGTCCCATCTGATTGTAGAATTGTACCATTACAGTTAGTGCTGAGTTTCATGTTGTCAGTTTCTTGTGAGAAAATATACTTCTGTGTTGCCACATGGACCCAACATTTTGCATAACTATACTTTGGTTATTAGATTGCGTATATAGTATATAGTTTGTATAGTCTCCTTTCAATTTAATCTTCTTAAAGCTGAGCTAAACTCATAGGGCTTGTTCTTGATAATTCGGTTATATCTTCAAATTTGTTCTCCAAAGATAGCTTCAGAAACTTAAAATATGGTTCACAGTTTTGTACATCTGTTAAATTCTTTTGAAAATGAGAAATTATTTTTATTCAATAGCCATGGTATTCACCAGAATTTACCTGGTATTTACTTGTAGTGATACAAAATGAATATAGATTTTAGTTACTATTTGCACAAGACATAAAACCAATTTGAAACTCATTTTTTGAACAATTCCACAGTTCCCTGATTTTTTTTTCCATTTCAGTGTGTTTATATGTCACCTTATGTCACTGTCTAGTGAGTCCCGTAGGTATTTGGCTGGTTTGGTCTTCCAGAGCCCTGCAGTTCCAAAAAGTGATCTGAGGAGGTGCTCTTTTGTTTATCTCATTGGTTTCTTCTGTCTAGTTATTCGTTTGAGTTTTAGTAGTCTCCATATTCTTTTTCAGCTTTTAAATATACCCTAACTTGTCATAGCAGCTTCTTTCTAGATAGGTCTCCCGAGGCAAAGGAAAAAAAAAGCAAAAATAAACTATTGGGACTACATCAAAATAAAAAGCTCTGCCCAGTGAAGGAAACAGTCAACAAAACTAAAAGGCACCCAGTGGGATGGGAGAAGATATTTGGAAATGACATATCCGATAAAGCGTTAGTATCCAAAATGTATAAAGAACTTAAAAACTCAATAGTGAAAAATGAATAATCCAATTAAAAAATGGGCAGAAGACATGAATAGACATTTTTCAAAGAAGACATAGAGACGCATGAAAAGATGCTCATATTAGGGAAATTAAAAAAAGAAACTATGGGGGCACCTGGGTGGCTCAGTGCGTTAAAGCCTCTGCCTTCGGCTCAGGTCATGATCCCAGGGTCCTGGGATCGAGCCCTGCATCGGGCTCTCTGCTCAGCAGGGAGCCTGCTTCCACCTCTGTCTCTTTCTCCCTACTTGTGATCTCTGCCTGTCAAATAAATAATAAATAAAATCTTTAAAAAAAAAAAAAGAAACTATAGTGAGATACCAGGTTATACTTGTCAGAATGGCTAAAAAGAACACAAGAAACAACAGGTGTTGGCCAGGATGTGGAGGCAAGGGAACCCTTGTGCACTGTTGGTGGGAATGCAAACTGGTGAGCCCCTGTGGAAAACAGTATGGGGGTTCCTCAAAAAATTAAAAATAGAACTACGCTATGATCCAGTAATCACACTACTGGTATTTACCCCCAAAATACAAAAACAAAGGGATACATATGCCCCTGTGTTTATAGCAGCATTATCTACAATAGCAAAACTATGGAAACAGCCCAAGTGCCCATTAATTGATGAATGGATAAAGATGTGATATGTGTGTGTACATATATATATGTATACGTACACACATGCATACATATATAGCAAAATATTACTCAGCCATAAAAAAGAATGAAATCTTGCCATTTGCAATGACATGGATAGAGCTAGATGGTTTTATGATAAGTGAAATAAGCGAAAGAAAAATATGAGATGATTTCACTCATATGTGGAATGTAGGAAACAGAACAGATGAGCAAAGAGGAAAGAAGGAGGCAAACCAAGAAACAGACTCTTAACTCTAGAAAGCAAACTGATGGCTACCAGAGGGAAGTGGGTAGGGGATGGGTAAAAAGGCGATGGAGATTAAGGAGGGCACTTGCGGTGAGCCCTGGGTGATGCATGGAAATATTGAATCACCGTGATTGCACACGTGAACCTAATGTTGCACTGTATGTTAACTAACTGGAATTTAAATAAAATCTTGAAAAAATAAATACCATAAGCTGGTTTTAAAAATAAATATCTCCCTAACTTCTTTGTGTGTTCTACTGACTTGAAAAGGTTATAGCATGATCTCTTAATGAGTTATTTAGTAGAAAACTAGTCACACCTCTCTTCTTTGACTTGAATAAACTTAAAGAATCTTCTTTTCTCCTTGTATTGAAAATAAGTAAATTATCCATGGCAAGTATACTCAGTTTTTCCATGTTCGAATTTCTCAGTATCCTTCTGGTATGTTTTCAGTCCTATTTTTAATTCATACGTGCTGGCTAAATAGGCAAAACAAAGTTTGGGCTGAAAATCTTAATTTCTCATATGTTAAAAACCATAGTTTCTATTTGAGGGAAAACCCCCACAAAACTATCTCAATCTATAGGAGGGAAATGGTTAAATTTGGGACATTATTAACCAGGTGGTGTGCATTTTTTATTTTTTTTTTTAATATTTTGTTCATTTATTTGACAGACAAGAGATCACAAATAGGCAGAGAGGCAGGCAGGCAGAGAGAGAGGGGGAAGCAGGCAGGGAGCCCGATGTGCGACTTGATCCCAGGACCCTGGGATCATGACCTGAGCTGAAGGCAGAGGCTTTAACCCACTGAGCCACCCAGGCGCCCCAGGCATTGTGTATTTAACAAGATAACTTGAAGATGTTCTCATTTATGAATTTAACATCCTTTTAGAAATACGAAATTTAGAACTGTTGAAAATAATTATTTATCCAGATTCTCAAATAATTTTATTTATTTATTTTTAAAAACATTTTATCTTTAAGTAATCTCTACACCCAACATGGGACCTGAACCTACAACTTGGAGATCAAGAGTTGCATGCTTGGGGCGCCTGGGTGGCTCAGTAGTTAAGCGTCTGCCTTCAGCTCAGGTCATGATCCCATGAGATCGAGTCCCTCATTGGTCTCCCCGCTCATCTGCTTCTCCCTCTCCCTTGCACCCCCCTCATTGGTTCTCTCTTTCTCTCTCTCTCTCAAATAAATTAATAAAATCTTTTAAAAATTTGCATACTCTACTGACTGTGCTAGTCAGGCAACCCTCTTAAAGAATTTTTAAATAATTTAAAAATATGTACCAATTGTTAAGCTTCTACAGTGCTGGTTCTGTCCTAGTGGCAACTTTGCACAGATCATCTTTACTGATCCTGACGCCACCACCAAGATTATCCCCACATCATGGATGAAAACAGCAAAGCTCCAGAGGTTAAGGATCTGATAATGTCACACAACTAGTATGTTGGTGGAGTGAAGATTTGAAGAACGCCACCAAACATTCATGGATACTGTATTTCCTAAGTTCTTACTCACATGTTTGAAATTCTCTTTTATTAAAATAAAAATTGGGTTCTATTAGTGAGATGTTTATGAATTTTCTTTTTTTTTTTTTTTTTTTCATTTCATCCTCATAGTCTTGCTTTTGGATTTTGCAGAGTTAATGTGAGCAAAGGGAGTGAGGAATAGCATTGGGCTGATTATCAAAATAGTTTGTTTCCAGTTTCATTTGTTTACTGGGCTTCCAGGTAACATTCTTCAAAAGTTGATAGATTAAGTTTGGCCCCTTACCAGGTTAGTACACTTGTGGTGTTTCTCTTTACTGATTTTATTTTGTTTCCTTTGTTTAGTTCATTGAGATTTGAAAAGGTTCGGGGGTGCCTGGCTGGCTCCGTCAGAAGAGCACACGACTCTTGATCTCAGGACTGTAGGTTGTAGCCCCATGCTGGGTGTAGATTACTTAAAAAAATAAAAATCTTTTAAAAAAAGAAAGAAAGATAAAGATGGGTTCAGT
Organism: Martes martes; assembly: GCF_963455335.1. Lineage (NCBI taxonomy): Eukaryota > Metazoa > Chordata > Mammalia > Carnivora > Mustelidae > Martes > Martes martes. The sequence continues at coordinate 141,175,891 of NC_137893.1, forward strand.
GCTTCTATATTATTCTTTCACTTTGGTTAACACATTTTTCTTCCAAAGTCATTTCCACTGTACCTTACTGCTTCTTCAAATTTACTATTTACATTGAAGTATAATTGGAATCTGGAATTATCTTAGCTGTTATCTAGTACAGCTTTCATTTTATAAAGAAGCTTGGTTATCATTTGCATTAGAAACTGACACACTGATACACACACACACACACACACACACACACACACACACACATCCTATATATATTTTACTATTCTGAAAGAGACCGCTTGCATTTGCTAGGCTTTTTTCAATAAAACATTTTTGTGCCTAAGCATATTTGTGGGACTAATTATATTGATTTTGTATGGACTTTTTGGGGGAAGAAAAGTATATTAAAAGATGGATTTTTTTTGTTTTATTTTTTGTTAGCAAGGCAATGAAATATAACTCTGTACATTTCCAGGGTAAAGCAGATACATAACTTCTCTTCATGTAAACTGTTGTAGTCAGGTTTCATTGCAGAAAGCCCATTCATTTTTTAGTAACAGTTTAAAGTTGCAGTGAAATCTATACCTTTATTTTAGAAGAAGAAGAATTTTTGAAAAGTCTTAAATCATTTTATAAGCTGACTTTGTAAGCCAAGAAAAGTAGTAAGTTTATGCAGTGATCCATTTGGAATATGGGGAATGGGATATGACATAACATAGCTTGCTAGCTCAGACTTACGCATTTAAGTTATTCAGTGTATTAATGGTTTTAAAATGGGATCCTTTACATTATACTATCCCAGACTCACAGGAAAGGGAAATTGCTATGTTATGTTCAAATCTTCTTAAGATAAAGTTTATTGCTATAGTTTACAGAAGTAGTAGCACACTGATTCAAAAATTTTTCATTCAGTGCAAGATGTTTGCTATCTATGTTCTACCAAGTAAATCAAGGCGGAGGTTAGTTATTTAGTAGGATAGGTTTTGTTGGTTTCATGGTGTCTAACATAAAGAAAAATAGTACTATGTGGTAGACGCTTATGTTATTACTGATATATTTTGATGTGCTTTTAAATACATTTGGCAGCAGGGGTGGTTAGGGTTGCAGAGTCTGTTTGCAAATAACTTCTCCATTCCGAAGGTTGCCTTTTAGTTTTGTTGACTGTTTCCTTTGCTGTGCAGAAGTTTTTTATCTTAATGAAGTCCCAGTAGTTTATTTTTGCTTTTGTTTCCCTTGCCTTAGGAGACATATCTTTTAAGAAGCTGCTACATCCCATGTCATATAGGTTACTGTCTGTGTTCTCCATGTCTGATAAAGGGTTAGTATCCAAAATATGGAAAGAAGTTATAAAAACTGAACATGCAAAAAACAAATAATCCAGTTAAAAAATGGGCAGAAGGTATGAATAGACATTTTTCCAAAGAAGACATCCAAATGGCGAACAGGCACATGAAAAGATGTTCAACATCACTCATCATCAGGGAAAAGAAATAAAAACCACAGTGAAATATCACCTCACACCTGTCAGAACGGCTAAAATCAACAACACAAGAAACAGCGAGTATTGGCACGGATGCAGAGAAAGGGGAACCCTTGTGCACTGTTGGTAGGAATGTAAGCTGGTGCAGCCACTCTGGAAAACAGTGGAAGTGCCTCAAAAAGTTAAAAATAGAACTATCCTATGATCCAGCAATTGTGCTACTAGGTATTTACTTAAAGAATACCAAAATACTGGTTCAAAGGGATACATGCACCCTGATGCTGTAGCAGCATTATCAACAACAGCAACACTATGAAAAGAGCCAACTGTCCATCGAGTGATAATGGATAAAGAAGTGGTGCGCGCACATGCACACACACATATGCGCACACAGAAATATTAGTCAGCTATCAAAAAGGATGAAATCTTGCCATTTGCAATGATGTGGATGGAGCTAGAGAGTATTATGCTAAGTGAAATAAGCCGATCAGAGAAGGACAAATACCATATGATTTCACTCCTGTGTGGAATTTAAGAAACAAAGCAAATGAACATAGAAGGGAATATAGAGAGAGACAAACGGAACAGACTCTTGACTCTAGAGAACACACTGATGGCTACCCGAAGGGAGGTGGCTCAGGGCAGGGGGGATGGGTTAAATGGGTGATGGGGATTAAGGAAGGCACTTGTGATGCGTACTGGGTGTTGTATGTAAGTGTTGAATCACTAAATTATACACCTGAAACTAATAGTACACTGTATGTTGACTAACTGGAATATTAGATAAATACTTGAAGGGAAAAAAGAAAAGGTTGCAGAATCTATAGCCAGACTGCCAAAGTCAAATTGCTGTTTTACCACTTGGTAATGTGTGACCTTGGTCAAGTTTACTTAAGTTCAGGTTCCTTATCTGTAAAATGGACATAACCTGCCTCATGGAATTATTGTAAGGATTGAATGAATTTATGCAAATTAAGTTCTTATAAGCTGGAACAAAGGAACATGCTTAATAAATGGTAGTCGGGATTAAATATATATTTAAGGAGTATTAGTTTATTGATGTGCTTTCTTTGGGAGATTGGAGAACCTTTTCCATGCTGCCTGTTGTGGGATTCTTTTCTTGAGATGAGATCTTTGTAATTTGGAGAGTTCACTACCCAATCCAAGGGGCTTGTTTTCAATTTATGAATAGGTATTTGGTGCCCACTAAGGTGTGACCACTAAGATGAGGAGCTGGTGGTCAGTGCGCGGCAAAGACCTAGAGCCGCGACCCACAGAGGCAGCTCCTGTCCCACAGGCGTTTTGTCCCCATCAGCAGTCAGTTTAGAGGACTCGTTAGGAGAGTTCATAGGTTTTCGTTTGTCTGTTTTTGCTAAGACTTTCCTCCCTCCCAGAGATGCTTCTCGTTGTCCTCTGACTCAGGAGCGAGTAGGCAGGTAGGAACCAGGGCGTCCAGGAACTGCTCTGTCCTGTATGCACAGTACAGAAGTCCTGCCTTTGACGCAGCTGGATCCCTGCTTCTCTTCCTTCCATACTCCCGACACCTCACTACCACCCTGACTCCCACAGACTCATGAAACAGGGCTGTGATCGCGCGGGTTGGATTTGAGGGCTTAGAATTGATTATAAAGGCATCCGCTTCCACAAGTGAAGGAAGTGCTGGGGAAAAAATGAGACACGGAAATTTACGAAGAATTTCAAATTATAAAATTACTTGTACTAACGTTTTTTACATCAGCTTTTGTACTTCATTCTGTATGGCACCCTATTTCTACAGAGTATATGGAAGCCAGTTTTTTTTTGTTGTTGTTTAATTGAGTTTATTCACATCGGCAAGTGGTATTAGAGTGGGTTATAGAATAGAAACAGTTTCTTTTATAATCATGATTTTGTTGGAACGACATTTTGTCTCTTATGCTTCTGTGATTTTGGCATAGATTCTCCGATTATCCTCTCTTCCTCTTTTTTCTGAGTAGTAACATGTTTTCCCAGAATACTTAACATACCTAATACAAAAAGACAATATTTGTTTTTGCCCTGGTTGCAAAAAAATAGAACTGAAGTATTCTGGATAAAGATCTTACAGACAGTTAATTCCTAGGAAAAATGATTCTATTTCTATTGGGGAAAGTATAGCCTTTTGCAAGGGTAAACCATAGATGAGACTAGTATCTTTTTTTGTAACTGTAATCTGGAAATAGTTAGTATTCTGTTCTATTTCAGCAAACTTTTTTTGAATATTAAATTATTTACCTGGGTTCTCTTATCTGTCAAATATAAAAAAAGTCTATTAGAGAAACATTTATTGGTGAATTAAAGTGTTCAGTTTGTATGCGTCTGTTTAACTTTCTTTAAGATTTTATTTATTTACTTGAGGGAGTGTGCACATTGGAGGGGGTGGGAAAGGGGGAAGCAGACTCCCCGTTTAGCAGGGAGCCCCATGTGGGGCTTGATCCCAGGACCCTGGAATCATGACCTGAGCTGAAGGCAGACGATTAAGCAGCTGATTCTGCAATAGAAGAAAATGTGGACTGTTACGTTAAAAAAATTAAGCAGATTCTATAAAATTGTAATTGGGGGACTCTGTACCCCTTTGACCTATTTAAGCTTATTATTAGCCTTTCTTCCCGGTTTGGGCTTAAAACAGTAGCCCTGTCTCTGAGACCTGCCTTAATTGTGTTCCCCTACCCCTAACCATTAAAGTCAGAGTTAGGACAGTGTTTTCTTTGCTGCCGTTACTTTGCGTGGGAGGCTTGAGGATGTGGATTGAGTATGCTTTTTTCCCATACCTCTTTTATTTTGTAATTATTTAACTTTTAAATTCACAGTTACTACTTCCCTCATCCCCTTCTTAGACTGACTGACTTAGAGGGCTGTCATTCAGAAACCCCCTTCCTGGATTCTCTCTCTCCCTCGCCCCATGCCTGTGTTATATGTCAGACCAAGATTTGTTGTCCCTTACATGTTGGTGTTACGACAGAGCATTTCCTGTCTGTTTCGTGTTGTAAGTAAGTTTTTTTGCTAGAAAATCAGCTGTTTGGAAGTGGAGGTCTTAACTAAATCCTGATTACTTTCTGTTTTCCTGGCTTCTAGGGGGGTGCTTAACATGTAGTAGCCACTTAAAAATACATGTTGAGTGAGAGAAAGGAACTGAGGTCCTGAGAGGCTAAGTGAAATAATCCATGGAAATGTACGTTATAACACATAGTATCAAGTTAATACTGGTTTTGAAAGTACCCTGAAAGGCTCTAGATATATTAGGTACAATAATATTAGAAATATTAGTGTTCATGGGATAGTAAATCATTGCTCATATTTTAATAATCTATTATAAGGTAATGTAGTACCCTAATAAGATATTAGGGATACTTTTCTTATTTTTTATTGTAGTTGGCACACATTATTATATTAGTTTCAGGTGTACAACATCGTGATTTCACTTCTCTGTACATTATGTGTTGCTCATCACAAGTGTAGCTCCCATCTGTCACCATATCATGCTGTTTCGTGTCATTGACACGTGGTATGCATCTGTGCTGTACCTTTTATTCCTGTCACTTACTCATTCCGTAACTGGAAGCCTGAACCCTCCACTCCCCTTCACCCATTTGCCCATCCCCTCACCTACCTCCCATCTGGCAACCATCAGCTTGTTCTCTGTATTTATGGGTTTGTTCCTGCTTTCTGTTTTTGCTTTAGATTCCACATATAAATGAAATCATACAGTATTTGTGTTTCTCTGACTTATTTCACTTAGTGTAATACCCTCTAGGTGTACACACACACACACACACACACACACACCTCCCGCCTCTTTATCCATTCATCTGTGGATGGACACGGGCTGCTTCTGTAGCTTGGCTGTTGTAAATAGTGCTGTAGTAAACATAGGGATGCTTTTCATTGCACGAAACAGAACACTTCATCAGCAGTGGCTTAAACTCACAAGGGCTTATTTTTCTCATGAAAAAGAAGTTTGGAGGTCAGTACCTGCTGACATTGACTTAGGAGCTCAGCAGCGTCAAGGCTGTCCTGTAATTCTCTTGGCCTTCTTCGTGGTCACAAGGTGGTTGCTCCTGCTGGAGGCATTGGCTTTCTGTTGGAGGCACCGTGGACGGGCGTGGACTGACAGCGGCATCTCTTCATTTTACCAGGAAACCAAAAGCTTTCCTAGAACGTCTCTACATCACAGCCTTCCTGGAAGCCTTGCAGCACAACTGACCTGCCCCGAAGTGTGGGGGGCCACCTGTTCCACATGGCCGCCCCCACCTGGAAGGAAGGCCGTGAAGATGGGATTTAGCTTGTCTAGCCTGTAGTAGAGATGCGGGAAGGGAAGAAGGGTTTGAACATGGGTGTTGTGTTTGCTAACAGTATCTACAAAATCTACCACTCTGGCTGGCCAAAATCCAGATATATCCTTTTTCTTATGACTGCATTTTACAGGAATACAGTCTCCACCTTTCCAAGGGAGAGGATCCCTGTTCTTCTCCAGGACTGCATCTCCCTCTGAGTCCAAGCTGTCTGTCTGATGTACAGCTGTCTCCATCAGGTCCAGTTGTAGCTTTCTCTCTGGTGACCCTGCCAGCTAATAGAGAGTCTCTGCTCCCGGTACATCCGGCAAAGTGCTGTGGATAAAGGAACAAGGTGACTATGACGAGTCCTCCCACTTAGAACATGGGTGAAGTAGAAACTCCCCACTAGAAACTGGTCCTCAAACACACCATACAGTAGGGGGTGTGAATGTTGAAGACTTCTGTTCTGGCATGGATTAAATTCCTAGTGAGCCTTTCTGCTGTCCCTGCTTATGTTCCTGGGAAGGGTCTCCCAGGTCACAACGTGTTTACCACCATAGCTATAGAAGAAGTCTTGAAATTGGGTAGGCTGATTCCTTCCACTTGATTTGTCCTTTGGCTATTTTTTTAGGGTGTTTCCCTTGCCATGTAAGTTTTGGAATAAGTTTATCTATGTGTCCCAGAAACCTTCCTGGAATGTTGATAGGAATTGTGTTAAAACTTATAGATCATTTTGGGGAGAATCAGCATCTTTACTGACTCCTTTAATCCAAGAGTCTCTCCGGAACAAGTCTCTCTGGAGATGGCCTCCTTTCATTTCTTTTGACAAAATTTTGTAATTTTCAGCCTACAGATTGTTAGATTTATACCTAAGTGTTTCATTTTTGGGGGGCAATTGTAAGTGGTATTGCTTTTTTGATTTTGATTTCCCTTGTTGGTTGTTAGTATATACAAATGCAGTTGATTTTTGTTTGTTGGTCTTATCTTCTGCAACCTTGCAGAGTTCACTTATTATTTCTAGGAGTTTTGTTTTGTGAATAATGGGATTTTCTACAGACATACTCATACTATCTGCAGAAAGAGTTTCATTTCTTTCTTTCTGATCGGTATGCATTTTGTCTCTTTTTTTTTTTTTTTTTTTTTTGCTTTCCCATGCCATCTAGACCTTCCTGTATTATGTCGAATGTGAGAGGTGACATTAGACATCTTTGCTTGGTCCCTGATCTTAGGGGGAAAGAATTCAGTGTTTCACCGTTAGGTATGATGTCAGCTGTAGGATTTTTGGTAGATTCTTTTTTCATGTTTGAGGAAAATACTATTTTTCCCTCGTTTATGAGTTATTTTTATCCTGCATATGTGTCGAATGTCTTAATGGATATTTAAAAATACTATGAAAGAAACTGGGTTAACCTTTTTAAATTGGCAGTGAGGTAGCATGTGAATAGTAAAATGTTAAAGTCTGAATGTTATCTAATACATAACAGTAGTAAAGGTACCAAGGAAATTAAATTGCCTGACTCTGAATCAACTTTACTTATTTCTCTCTATATAGGGAAAAATTGATAAAAATCATTACATGTGAATATTCTTTTCTTTTTTCCTCTTGGACCTTTAAAATAAATATTCCTTTAATCTAAACATTAAAGAAACCCACATTGTCAGTATCTTTATGGGTCCTGCCACTGACATTGTACCCATTAACCTGACACTTACTTTCCTGTCGGTGGAAAAAATACCTCCATGTGGCTTGAGAGTCCTGTTCCTTATTTCATGGTGCTTTCCATTCCCGTTGCAATTTCTTCAGTGTCAGCTATATATTCTTGTATTGCTGAGCAGACTGCTTCTCCAACCTCCTTGTTTCAAAAATGAAACTTCTAAAAAAGATGTATAGAGTGAAGTTGCAGGAGCAGTACTGAAGCTGTCTTTCTGAACCATTTTCTAGGTAGCTGTTTGCTCAGTGTCTCTCACCCCCACATGCTTTAGTGTCTGCAGAGTTTCTGCAAAGCTACTCTTCACAAAACCACAACGTTAAGCTACACATCCCTGCCAGCTCATCCACAGTCCACGGTCACGTTAGTCCCGTAGTGCCCTTCACAGCAAGGGGACCCACTTTGTAATGCTGTTTTGCACTGACTTGTCACGTCTCTCAAAGACTCTTTATTATTTTTATTTTTTTAAAGATTTTATTTATTTATTTGACAGAGATCACAAGTAGGCAGAGAGGCAGGCAGAGAGAGAGGAAGGGAAGCAGGCTCCCCGCTGAGCAGAGAGCCCGAAGCAGGGCTCGATCCCAGGACCCTGGGATCATGACCTGAGCCGAAGGCAGAGGCTTTAACCCACTGAGCCGCCCAGGTACCCTTCGAAGACTCTTTAATCTGAAGCAGTTTTGGTCTCTTTCCTTGCCTTTTTATCTCTGACATGTTTGAGGGGTACAGGCCAGTAATTTGGACGATTGTCCCTTGATTTGTGTTGATCTGATGGCTCTCATGTGTACGTTCAAGTTTTGCATCTTTGGCTGGAATTTCTTTGAGAGTGATGCTGGCTTCCTCTCCGTGCATCCTGTCGCATGGGACCTGACTTTGATTTGTCCCATTATTGGCGATGGTAACTTTGATCAATTTGTTAAGGTGCTGTCTGCTGAGTTTTGACACTGTAAAGTTACTTTTGTCCCTTAATATATATTTCGTGAGAAGATTTTGGGGAGTATGTCAATTTCCTACTCCTCATCAAACTTTGACCTCCTCGGAATTCCTGTACTCTTGCACCTTGCTGCGTTTTGGCAGGGATGCCTGCTTGTGCCTTCTGGATTCGAGCACATTCTGCATACGTTCTCCTAAAACTGTATGGGGCCACTGTCCTGCACACACACACTACCTCCCTCACCCTGTGTATGCTCTGACAACAGGCACCATCCCATGTATGTGCCCGCTTCCCCTGCTTCTCCTGGGTTTGACACCCCCTGCCAGGCTGCCCTCGCACGCACCTGCCCATCTCCTCGGACTCTAGCGCTGGCAGCCCAGGCCGGGCGGTCCCCTTCAGCGATGCCCCTCTTGCTCTTCTCAGGCTCCCAGACCTTGGGCTGCGCTGCCTGCCGTGATAGGTGCGCTCACTCTGCTCGCCTGTGATGCCTCAGGTCAGACCTCTCTCTTTCATACCGTCCCCACCCTCTGTTTCTTGGGCACTGCTGCCCGTGCTGTTGTCCTCCCGCTCAGACGCCTTCCGCCTTCTGCTTGTGCTCTGACGCCCTCTTCTCCGCGAATGGGCCCTGATGTTCTCCTCCCGCTGTCTCTCCCTGCCACCTAGCACGACCGCCTGCCTGGTCCAGCGACTGGAGGGAACTGGAGGGGAAGGGGGGGAGGGCGTGGGGAAGTCCAGCCTTCTCTTGGTTTTTATATTCATCATCAGCCCCCGTTGTTTGCTTTCTCATCTCTTCTTTCTACTTCATAGCTCTTTTCATGAGGACTAGAGGTAAGTTGTAACATTCTAAATGTAAAATTTCTTTTCCTTAGAGAAAAATAGGTGAGTATAATGTATGAATAAATGTGCAAAGCTTAGTTGTTTTGGGCGTCATGAAAGAAATAATCCCTGTCCCTGGGAGCGAGGACAACCCACATGACAGTCCCTTCCTCAGATGGGGAATCACTAGTGCAGCATCAGAGTGCTGCCCTGTAACTCGAGAGCCAGTGATCCATCCCGGCCCTGCCTCCTGCCTTCCCGCTTCTGCGGCCTTTTTGCAAGTCACCGCATTTTTCTTCTGTTTCCTCATCCATAAGATGGAGATTATAAATACTTACCTCATGGAGCTGTCGGGGAGCTCGGATGAGATAATGGATTTAAAAATGCTTTGCAAGTGGTAAAATGCTATGCAAATGTGGTTACTTAGCTCTAATTTATTACATAGTCAAATTGAAATCTGTAGAAAATTAAGTCAAGCATTTTAATTGCACTTGTGACTTGTAGGCAAATTCCCTCTGATTCATAAGGCGGAGGAGAGGTCAGCCTAGTGTTGTTTTGGGCGGCCGAGCTGGGGCCATTGTTCTGTCACCATTACTCAGTCAGGCGAACACTCTTCTGAAGTCCTGCCCGCTCACGGTGTCTATGGGACACGGTTCCATCTTCCGGATGGTTTTTACCCCTGCCGTACAGTAGGCCGCCTCAGCCCATTGCCTGCTCTCTGTCATCCTTGGTGACATCAGCATCACTGACCTTAGATGAGTTCTCTCATGCGTTCACAGCTGCTCGTAGCCCAGTCACTTGGCGTGTCTCACTGACTAGTCCTCGTGGAGTGGACACGGCTCAGGCCGAAGCTGCACTCTCCTCCCCTGACCTGCTTCTCCGTAGCGCTTCTCCTGGTGTTACTGATGTCACCTTTCGTATCAGTTCTCCAGTTCGGAAACCTATAATTCCTCCCTCTGTCATCTCCCGTACCTGGGCAGCTGCGAGTTCTTTTATTTTTACAAAACTCTCTTTGCTAACCGAGCTCTTGTTTTTCCATAATTAACAGTGTACCTTTGGCCCTTATTACTTAATCCCCGAACTATTGAAACAGCCTTCTTCAAGGCCAACATTGGAACCTTAGCTTGCCAGGTCTAAGCTTGGGCCGCTGCTGAATAATTGGATGAAGAAGACTTTTGGGGTCTGAGCCAGCTCGCCGAGGAGCCAGCCCATCCGGATAAGCTAGTCAGGTGCTGTAGAACATGTCTCTGGAGCCCTCCAGATGGCGGAGATGAGGCTTGCGGAAGCGCTATCTTGTCAGGCCCAGACTTGTGTGAAAGCCTCTAGAATCTAGGAGGACCTGTTCTCTAGAATAGGAGTTCCATTATTGAAATGTAGCTGCTGTTAGCATTTTGGCATGTTTCCTTCCAATCTATTTTAATGCATAGGTTTTTTTGTTTTCTTTTACTTTTTTCTATAATTATCACTATATACATAAATTACATAATATCTGTTTGATGAAAAAAACATTTTCCGTGATATTTTTGTAAGTGTAATTTTGTTACTGGTATACAGTGTTCGATAGATTGAAAGGTTGCCGTGGTCTTTGCTCCTTTTAGAACAAGATGCTCTCCTGGGACAAATACTGGATTCTCTATCAGAGCTTGACACCAGCTTCTACTCAAAGTGTTAACTTTTTTTTTTTTTTAAATTTTATTTATTTATTTGACACAGAGAGGAGATCACAAGTAGACAGAGCAGCAGGCAGAGAGAGAGGGGGAAGCAGGCTCCCCGCTGAGCAGAGAGCCTGACCTTGGGCTCGATCCCAGGACCCCGAGATCATAACTGAGCCGAAGGCAGAGGCTTAACCCACTGAGCCACCCAGGCGCCCCTAGTGTTAACTTTTTGACTGCTGACAGGAACTAGTCTGTCTCTGATTTGGTCTTGATGCTTACTCATTTACATGGCTTTCTGTGTCTTTGATCTTTGCTTGTTTGTCCATTCTTCCTTTCATTTTTTGTTTTTTTCCTTTGTTCATTCCTTCCTTTGTTACCCTGTTCGTTCATTTGTTCTTTCTTTCCTTTCTCCCATCTATCCATCCATCCACCCATCCACAGTGAGGACATACTCTCTTCTCAATTCCGAGGTTGGCTCTGGGGATTTAGAATGAATAGTCCATTAAAGGTCACGTACTGGGAGACATCTTGGAATATTTGCTACGGTGTGCTGTAAGCTCGTCCGCGGGCACAGATGTAGCAGTGCCTTTCTCTTTCTGAAGAGGGTAGGGAAGGCCTCTCGGGGCCGGTGGCACGTAACCAAGCTGTGAAGGGTTGGATAAGAGCTCGCTAGGGGCAGAGTGGTGGAGGAAACATTAAGGCAGAGGGCCCAGAAATGGAGAGCAATGAGGATGTGGCTCATGGTTGTCTGTAGTGCGTTTTTTGTCTTCATATTTCCTTTTTTATTTTTTAAACAACCATATTAGTTTAAGAATTCACATATTATACGCCTTTTAAACTGTACAATTCAGTAGCTTTTAGGCTACTCACAGAGTTGTGCATCTGTCACTGCATTCAGTTTAAAACCTATTCATTACCCCATCTGGAAATTCCACATCTTTCAGCTGTCCCCCTCAGTCTGCCTAGCCTTCCAGCCCCAGGCAGCCACCAACCCACTTTGTCACTATAGATCTGCCTCTTTGGATCTTTTATTTAAGTGGAATCCTATGACTTGTGCGCCTTTGTGACCGACCTCTCTTAGTTAGCATATTGTTGTCAAGGTGTGTCCCTGTTGTAACCTGCGTGAGTGCTTCCTGTCTTTTCATCGTCTGCTGATGCTCCCTTGTGTGGATATACCGCATTGTATTTATCCGTCAGTTAAGGAGCATCTGGGCATTTTCTACTTTTTTGGCCATTAAGAATAATGCTTTGTATGTGTGTTGAGTTTGAGAAGTTCTTTATAGATCAACACACACAAAACAGATAATCATGTCAAAAAATGGGCAGAAGACATGAACAGACACTTCTCCAATGAAGACATACAAATGGCTAACAGACACATGAAAAAATGTTCATCATCACTAGCTATCAGGGAGATTCAAATTAAAACCACATTGAGATACCACCTTACACCAGTTAGAATGGCCAAAATTAGCAAGACAGGAAACAACATGTGTTGCAGAGGATGTGGAGAAAGGGGAACCCTCCTACACTGTTGGTGGGAATGCAAGTTGGTGCAGCCACTTTGGAAAACAGTGTGGAGATTCCTTAAGAAATTAAAAATAGAGCTTCCCTATGACCCTGCAATTGCACTACTGGGTGCTTACCCCAAAGATACAGATGTAGTGAAAAGAAGGGCCTTCTGTACCCCAACGTTCATTGCAGCAATGGCCACGGTCACCAAACTGCGGAAAGAACCAAGATGCCCTTCAATGGACGAATGGATAAAGAAGATGTGGTCCATATACACTATGGAGTATTATGCCTCCATCAGAAGGGACGAATACCCAACTTTTGTAGCAACATGGACGGGACTGGAAGAGATTATGCTGAGTGAAATAAGTCAAGCAGAGAGAGTCAGTTATCATATGGTTTCACTTATTTGTGGAGCATAACAAATAACATGGAGGACATGGGGAGATGGAGAGGAGAAGGGAGTTGAGGGAAATTGGAAGGGGAGGTGAACCATGAGAGACTATGGACTCTGAAAAACAATATGAGGGTTTTGAAGGGGCAGGGGGTGAGAGGTTGGGTGAGCCTGGTTGTGGGTATTATGGGGGACACGTAATGCATGGAGCACTGGGTGTGGTACATAATGAATTCTGTTATACTGAAAATAAATAAAAAAAAATAAAAAATTAAAAAAATAATGCTGCAGTGAACATCGATACACAAGTTTCTATATGATCATGTTTTTGTTTCTTTAGGGTTTATACCCAGGAGAGGAGTGGCTGGATTGTAGATTAGCTCTGTGTGAACAGCTTATATAGTTAATGTATTATATAAGTTATATATTATATAAATATATACTATACTTAATATGCTATTTTATATTTTAGTCAACAGTGTATGATGGTTTCTCTACATCCTTGCCAACACCTGATATTATCTTTTTAATTTAAATTTGTTCTTATTACACCCATCCTAGTAGATGTGAAGTGGTATCCCACTATGATTTTGATTTACATTTCCGTCCTGACTAATGATGTTGACCATCTTTTCATGGGGTTATTGGTTACTTGTTTATCTTTGGAGACATATCTATATCTTGTGCCCAGTTTTAGTTGGCTTGTTTGTCCTTTTATCATTAAATTATAATATTTTTTACATTGTCTCTAATTTTGTGAAGCAAAATTGAGACTAGGATACATTATTTTTGACTTTGTAACTCGGAAATGAACCAATTAATCAAAATAAATTTTGAATTACCTAAAATAAATGAAACAAATCTGGAAAGTAGATTTGGAGTTAGGGGATATTACGTTAAAAGGTGGTAACATTAATAAACACTACAAATCAAATTCTTGTTAAATTATTTTATCTGTTTAAGATAATTCTTCCTATGTACAAGAGTGTCAAATACCTAAATACTTCTCACCTCAGCAAGTCATTTTCTGTGACAAATGAGTAAGATTTCAAATAGTTTCTTCTTTCCCAAATAGTTCTATTCTTTTCTTTAATTAAAAAAAAAAAAGATTTATTTGAGAGAGAACACATGCACGCATGCGTGTGCATGAGGAGGGGGAGGGGGAAGGGCAGAGGCAGAGGGAGAAGCAGACTCCATGCTGAGCATGACTGGATGAGGGGCTCCACGGCAAGGCCCCAGAATCAGGACCTGAGCTAAAGGCAGACACTTAACCAACTGAACCACCCAGGCGCTAGTTCTTTAAGGCAGTATTGTTTCTTCTCTTTGTTATTACTTATTTTTGGTCTCAAATTGGTAACCCATATTTGTCATTTTAGAAAGTTTGGAATTGCTATTTGGGGAATATTATTTGGGGATATCCATCAGTCAATTGAATAATTACTGGATGCTTACCAGGTGTACAGCCAGCTCATTCTGTTTCTCTCCAGGGATCCTACTCAGACTCTCTCACAGTGGTGTGGTGTGGACCCTGACACGTCCGAATGGACACTGGCCTTGGAGTACTTGACTCAGTACCTTCAGCTCCACTGTTTCACTCGGAGATCTTTGATGTTCTTGTTTGCACTTTGGCGTCCAGCGAACCTAGGCCTAGTCTGTAGCTTTATCTTTGATCTGGATCTTTCCTGTCTTGGCAGTTTCCTGTGGGGATTTTTCTGTGGATTACCAAACTGGTACTTATTTTGATGTGCTAAGTCTGCAAGGTTAAAATCCAGAGGTAGCTCTTATATTAGAGATGATATTCAGCATATAATCTATACTTCACTTCAAGGAGATACTTCTGTACTAGAGTTTGTCTTGGAAATTGGTCGTAGGGGTGAATTTGTCATTCCTAGCAGATGACTCAAGTTATTGATTTGTGCTACACAATTAAGGGTTTGTATATCATTCTGAATGAGAACCATATGTTTTGCAAATTTACTAGCGAGGGTTTTTCTTGGTTATGATTTGCTCTTGGCTAAATAGAAGTCTTTTGCAGCATATTACTTTGAAAATATTTGAATCAGGAAGGAAATTTTCCATAGAATACATGAATTTAAGGTTACAATTGGACTGGTGGGTCTGGAAAGCCATCCTGGCGTTGTCTCTGGCCTAGCTCCTTGCTTGCAGCATCTGCTGCCTCTAGTGCTGCCTCTGCCAATGCAGACTTGGGCAGCCCTCTCCCCACAGTCCCCGGACCCCGGCGTGCTTTCTCACTGGCTGCACTGGATCACTGATGAGCCCCACCACATCGGACATGGTCGTGCACACCAGCTCTGAGTCACCACCAAGGACTTAAGGGACAAGAAGGAAGTTGTGTTGGGGGTGGGAGAGATGTACCTGCTAGTGGGGACACTAATGAGGAAAGTGGGAAGCAGAAGGCCACCAGTGAGGTAGGCCAAGAAGGGGAGGGAGAAGGGGAGGAGGAAGAGGATGGAGATGAAGATGAGGAGGTTGAGGTAGACCCGGGCCAACAGGCAGCAGATGTTGAGGGCGATGATGTCGACACCCGGAAGCAAAGACCGATGAGGATGACTGGACAGCAAAAAGGAAAAATTAGCCTTAAAAAAAAAAAAAGACCCCATGATCCATTCATGTTCCACTTTCCTGTCTCAGAATCTCAGCATGGTCATGTGTGAGTAGAGAGCCTGCCGTGGACCATGTCACCCATGGATGACACCAGCAGCCCAGCCCCCAGCCAGTACCGCAGCGTGGCCCTGTGGTGGTTGCAACATGCAAACAGCAGTGGCCCAGCTCTTTTTCTTAAAAGTACTTTAAAAAGGAAAATTTGTGTTTTTAATTTATATTTTATATTTTTGCTCATCTTGAGAGGGGTCAGCCATTTTTAATGACCTCAAGTGATCCAACCAGCCTTTGGGCCTTCTCTGGCCTGCTTCTGACTTGACTTGTGCTGTGACCGTGTTCATTACAATCTCAAAGGAGAGGAAAATCACAACAGATCTTACCACAAGCATTCTATAGCTCTCTTGTGTGCTTACTTCGCTGTGCTCTAAGTAGTTGGTTTTATGAGATGTTAGAAAGGCCAAAGAGAAAAAGGTTTTTTTTTTCTTTCCTTTTTGTTTTGTTTTTTTTTGTTTATGCAGTTGCTGTTTTATTTTTTCATTTGTTTAAGTGTGAAACATGGTTGGTCAACAGTAGACTAGAATTGTATTTTGCTGAGTTCTTAAAAAAAGGAGATGCAATTGCATTTTTTAGCAACTCTGCTTCTTTGTATGTGGTGAATTATGAATAGTGACTTTTTTTTTCCCCCTTACCAAGATAGGGTTTCAACTCACTGTCAGTAGAATGTATCTAATTAACCCAATTTTCAATTATCTGTATGTAGAGATTACTCAAGCCTGTTAAAAAGCTCTAGCTTTCCTTTGGCTCCTTGCTAGTTTTTTTTTTTTAAGATTTTGTTTATTTATTAGAGAGAGAGAAAGAGCTCGCGTGTGCGCATGAGTGGGGGTGGGTAGAGAGGGAGAGGGAGAAGCAGGCTTCCTGCCGAGCAGGGAGCCCATGCGGGACTCAAGTCCTAGGACCCCAGGGTCATGACCTGAGCGGAAGGCAGATGCTGAACCAGTTGAGCCACCCAGATATTCAGTTCTTTGATGGTTCTGTGTTGTCTCACCACAACTGTACGGAGGCAGGACACTTGCAGTGGCCTGGGGGAGACATCTGGGCTCATGCAGAGGTGGTGGCGGTGGAGGGAAATAGATGCATTCCCATTATTTTGAAGGTAAAGTCCTTTGGGAGCAGTTGGATGTGCTGCAGGGGATGGTGATGGCAAAGGAATGGTTAAAGATGATCTCAGGTCTCTGGTTTCAGCATTTGGGTAGATGTGCTGATGGGGGAGATGGGAGGACTGGAAGAGGTCACGTCATTTCTCTGCTGGCTCTCAGACACATCCCTCTGACTTTTGTCTGTCCTGCTCTTTACCGCGTGGAACTGCTTTTCTCAGTCTTCACCTTTTGGTTTTTGTGGGTGGGACTAGCCAGTGAGAGGCGCTGATGGAAGACTGGAGGATAGGAATGGGGAGAAGGTAGGGCATTTTCCTCCCCCTTTCTTTTGTTCCGGGTCATGTCCCAGGGCACAGCAGTTTCATTGCTTTGGCTTCCGCTCCTATCAGACAGCCCATCCCTCTGCAAGCCGAGCTCCGGTTGGGCAGTTCCTGCCCGCGTTCCAGCCCCTGCCCATGATGGTGGCTTCCGGGCTCTTAGAATTCCGCCTCTTCTGCTGGGTCCCTCCAGCCTTTGGGCTGCTGGTGCTTTCCTGCTGTAACTCATCTCAGGGTTGCTTCACCATTCCCTTTTGGTGTCTTGACTTTTCCATCACCTGTGTAACCACATTTCTGTATCCTAAAATGTCTAGAGTGGTTTCCTAACTAGAATCTGATGAGTGAATGAATACAGGAGTGAAATTTGAGAGCCCAATTTCGGAAGTGATTTCTGTCAAGTTTAATATTTCTTTGATGCGTTCCAGTGGAGATGTTAGGGTGCGAGTTGAGTAGTGAGCTCAGTTGGTTGTCTGATCGGGAAGTATAAATTTGGGTGTTGTCTCTCAGTGTAATGGTAGTGTTCTAGACCATTGGAACGGTTGGGATCATCAGTGCGCAGGTGAGAAGAGAACCAAAATCTAGGTCCTCAGTAGCTCTATTTCGTGGAGGGCAGAGGGGGATGGATAAAATAGAGGGACTGGGCGGGGCGGGGGGGCGGTGGCGTGGTAAGAGGAAGACAGGAGAGTCGTCCTGTTGACACCAGCTGGAAAGGGTGTTGCGTGACCTTGTGTGGCCATTGTATCTGGCATTGGTACCCGATCCCTTGGTGAAAGCGGTTTCCAAGAAAGAGTGAGCACTCGAGGGTCTTCACCAAAATGAGGCAGTGGAGGAGGGAATGGGAGGTGACAGAAAGTGGGCACAAAGAGACCGTTCTTTCAAGATGTTTGACTGTAAGGTAATAGAGAAATGGGAAGACAGCAAAAAGATTAAGACAAGTTACAGTTTTTACAATTACTTTTTTTTTTTTTTGAAAATGCTTACTTTTTGGCTAGGTTAAAAAATTAAAAAT
Source organism: Martes martes (assembly GCF_963455335.1). Classification (NCBI taxonomy): domain Eukaryota; kingdom Metazoa; phylum Chordata; class Mammalia; order Carnivora; family Mustelidae; genus Martes; species Martes martes. The sequence continues at coordinate 141,193,755 of NC_137893.1, forward strand.
TATACAAGGAATGAAGTCTTCCTCTAACCTTATCTCCCATAAGTAAATACTGTTCCCTCCTCCTCGTTGCAGCCATTGCTATTTATTTCTGATGCACATCCAGACACTTTTCATGCAGATGAATGCAAATGCAGTGATGTGTTCTGGATTCCCCCTTTTGGCCCCAGTGGTAGCCTACTGTATGTATTTTGTAGCATCTTGTTCTTTGGGCAGTGGTCCTGGTGACCTCTCTGTATTAGGATTTAGAGGTTATTCATTCTGTTTCTTCTTTGTGGGCGGCTTTATAGCACTCTCTGTTCCGAATGTACTGAAACGTCTTCACCATTCACCTCGTACTCTCAAAAATAATGCTGAAGTGAATGACCTTGAATGGCCTTGTTCATGTGCAGGCATGTTTGTAACTGGGCTAACTCCTTAGAAGTAGGACTTCTTGGTCAGAGGATACACAGTCACCGTTTGAGGAGGTGTGGCCACATTGTGGGCATGGGCGCCGTGGTAGTTGCCTGCTTCCTCCCAGCTTCGCCAGCACAGGTGAACACGCTTTTGGGATTTTGACACTCGAGTGAAATTTGGTATAGTTGTGTTGTTTTTTTCTCCCTTAGTGCTTTTAACTTTCACTTATTTTAAGAATGGGATCGGTCATCTCTTCTTGTGTACTCAAGAGTCACCTGTGTTTCTGTTTTACGTGAACTCTGAAGTTCACATTCTCCGCCCATTTTTTTTTCCCCTGTTAGATTTCGGTCTTCTTAATTTTTGACTTTTACTCCTTAGGCCTGAGGGCCTAAAAGCTCCCATGTGGCAGGAACAGCAGCCTGCAGGATGGGCACGATGGGCAGGAGTTTGGGGAGAGGGGTAGTGACCAGATCATGAAGTGCCCTTACACGTCCATTGGCTCATATATTGGCTCTTAGTTTATAAACCTATTTAACACGTAGACACAGATATCCTGTTAGGGATGCCTTAGGTGGAGTGATTTCTGAGCTAATTATATGTCAGGATCAACAGAGCAATTTAATTTGGAATGAGGATGGGGAATATTAGCAGTGTTCTTTTCTACATAGTAAGTAAAAGGTCTGTCTTGCACTCAGATTTTGATTATGGCCAGCCCTACTTAGCTCTGTAATTAGTTTTCAGTAGTCATTGGTAGAGTTTTGCCACTATTGTCATTTAAAAGGAAAAAAAAATGTTCTTTTCCCTTCATACAGTAAACAGAGTTCAAGCTGACCCTTGGCTTCATCTTATTTCTGTGAAACAGCAGGACTGTTTTAAAAGAACAAACTTATTATACAAGTCATCTCGGGGAGTAAGTGCTTCCCCATAGGAGCGTCTGTGTGGTGCTCCACCCAGAAACACACCGGGCAGTCCCCAACACTCCACACGGGCAGGTCTTGCCCTGTTTCCGACTGGGGACTGGAGATAGTCTGTCTCTTTCTTTCGTTTCTCCTCTCCCTTCTCCCTCCTTCTTCCTCCTTTTCCTTCCCCGTTTTATTCTTCCCATCCTCCTACTGCTCCAGCCCTAGCTGGCTAAAGGCAGGATATCTCATGGAGATATTTTTTAAAGCTTTTATTTTATTTTATTTTATTTTATTTTGAGAGAGAAAATGAGTGCATGAGCCTGGTGGGGGTGGGGGGAAGGAAGGACAGAGGGAGAAGGAGCCCGATGTGGGGCTTGATCCCAAAGTCCTGGGATCATGACCGGAGCCAAAGGCAAACGCTTCACCGACTGAGCCACCCAGGTGATCCCCTCATGGATCATTTTAATTGCTTTTGTAAAACAGATTTTGCAAACACGGTTGCTGCATTCTTTGCATTACACAGTTGCTATGGAGAAAACGAATGGGATGAAGAGGAAAAAAATTAATCATTCTGCAGAAATTTATTTTGCCTTTTACTGCTTTTAAGAAATTATTTTTAAATGTGCACCTTAACGGTGCTTTTAAATTCTCTTACTAAAGCATACTGTATTCTCTGAGTTTGTAGTAGGCATCCAGTGATTTGTATCACAAAAATAACAACTCTCTGGGCATGATTAAGCATAATGGACATTTAAACTGTTTCGACTTGTCTTCCAGACTTCTGTGGTAAAGAGACTCCCTCAAAATGCTTGCGGGGTTTAAAACAATCAACATTCCCCCCCCCCATTTTGTTCTTAGTGAATTTTTTTTTTAAATTTTTATTTTTGCATAAGCTTGCTTAACTGCCTTACTTAAATCCACGAGTAGGCTCCTCTCCCTGTTTCCTGCTGCCCCTCTAGGTGACTGTGCAGTGGAACAGTTGTGTAAGATAAACCTTGTGCTCTGAGTAGTGTTGGCGCAAACCATGGCCATCTCCTTTGTAACGTGGCCATTATGTGCAAGCCTGCAGGGAGATGGGGAGATCGGTTGCTGTGAGAGTCAGCCTGTGCTTTGGAGTAACAATCCTGTGCTCATCATTAATTCTCTATTTGCATGTCTCCCACGGATTACAGGAGGCCAAGAGCTGACATGTTCAAGATCTTGGAAATTTTGGAAATAGCCAAACAGTTCCTTTTGAAGCCTGATTATTAGCTGTCTTAGAAATATCATGAGGCAACCTCAAGGCCATGTAATACTTCTTTATTTTGTTTTTAGATATTGTCTGTATTATTTTTGATCAAGAGGCAAAGAGCCACTAATGAGGCATTCTAATTTCCTTAAGTTTATAGTCTCTGGAGTCAGTTTGTCTGGATTTCTAATCCTGGGCCCCCCACCCCTTGCTGTGTGATTTTAGGCAAGTTACTTTTCCTTTCTAAGTCTTAGATTCCCTGTCTACAATTAGAGTAAAAATGAACCCACCTCAAATTGGGAAGATTAAGGGGAAAAAAGTGAGTATGATCTGCTTGGCTCATTGCTGGATGCATGATACGTACTCAGTAATGCTAGCTATTATCATTACTGCTAATCAGATTTTTATTACTTTAGATTTAAAAGCAATTTTTCTTGTGTATATAAAGAAATAGTTTGGAAAGTTATGCATTTTGATTGAAACAAATAGTAGTTTGTTTTTCTCTCCTCACACGCAAAGTAGGTGGTATGCCAATGACCATCATTTTCTTGGTTCAGTGAGTACAAAAGCTTTCAGCAGTGGGGAAGGAAGTCCCTCAGAAAATGTGTATCAGGTCACTGTTTTCATGATGGCTCCCAGCAGGAAAATAGCTTTTTACATTCTCACCTTAAAATGAAAGAACACTATTGATTCTAAGCTCTCTGGAAAAGGAAACTTAAAAATATTAAAAGGTTTGATCAAAAGCAATACATACTTGAAGAAATTCAAGCCATACAGATGGATGTAAATGAAATATTCATGTGCCCCTCCTCAGGATTACACTTTATACAGTAATAAAAGGAATGCCCATGCAAGTTTGAAGACAGAAGAGAGAAAGAATATGAAAGGAGAACATGAACAACTCGCCCTTCATCTGGCTCCCAGGGGCAAACACCTCAGTGTCATGTATATGCTTCCAGAAGTTTTCTTTCCTTAGAATGGAATTTCCCTTCGTAAAAAACAAATAACAAGATCTCCTGTCTGTACCTTGCTTTCTTTTACCTGATGATTTAACAATGATTATTATAAATCAGCATTTACTGGTGTATCTTGCTTTTTAGACAGCTCAGTAGTATTTTAGCAGTAGTCTCATAATTTATTGAAACATTTTCCATATAATGGATATGTAGGCTTTCTGTATTTTTTGCTTTGTCAGTAATGTTCACTGAGATTTTAAAAATTGATTATTGGTCTCTGTATATGTGTGTATATTTGTATGTGTACATATATGTGTGTCTGTAAATACGCACGTGTGTGGTACAAGTAGCTCTACATGCAGGTCTTAAGAGAAATTCTGATGCACACTTAAATTTTTGAGAGCTTTTCCCACATTGGCATTCCAAAGAGTTTCATGAGTGTAGACTGTTATCAGCAAAGTTGCCAGTTTCTCTGTTCCTTTACTAACACTAAATAATATCATACCTTCTAATATTTTCCAATGCGATAGGAGAATATAAGGTTTTTATTTCATTTTGCATTTAAAAAATAGAGTGAGATCAATGTGTATCATTATAAATTCCTAACAGATCAAAGATCTACATGTAAAACCATATGTGTATTAGGAGAAAACATTGGCAAACTCCTAAGTAACCTGGGAATTGAGGAAACTTGCTGATTATGACTCAAAATCCAGAAGCAGTAAGAGAAGATGTTGATGAATCTGATATCCTGGAAATAAGAATATACAAAGATAGTCTATAAAAAAGGTAAAATGGCAAACTGGAAAAAATAATGTAACCTAACATAGACAAAGAATTAATATTCCGTGTGTGTGTGTGTGTGTGTGTGTGTGTGTTTGTATTTATTAGTAATTAAAATTTGAGATGAAAATGACTGTTTGACCCGAGGGGGAAAAAAGGGCAAAAGACATGAACAAATGGAAAACATTAACAAAAATTGCAAATAACCCTGAGATATATGAAACGATGTTCAACTCATTCATAATAAGAGACATGCGTATTAAAACCTCCCTGGATCCAGTTTCTTGGCAGATTGGCCGAAGTACAGAGGTTTGATAGCACACTCCATGGGCATTCTCGTGCATAGTTCACAGAAGTGCAAGGTGGCACACCCTTTTGGAGAGGAATTTGAAAGGGTAATGGGATGACATATGAGTTTATCCCATGACAACAATCCTACCTTTTGGGACTTGATTCCAAAGGTAATCTGGGAAAAATACAGGATGGTATCTGCACTGTACTGTTCATTACAGCACTGTTTGTCATAATGGAAGCCTGAAAAGTGTCCGGTCTTGGTGCCCAGATTCCATCTGGCTGGTCTGAAGTTTGTTCCTTTCCAGACCAGCCCTGGTGTCGCAGCTGTGACACTGGCGATATTTGACTGACGTGCAGATGATTTTCATCTGCATATTGGGTTATTTGTGCTGGAGGCCACATCCCAGAAAGGTAGACATCTTTCTTGGATCCTCTTCAAGCCTCCAAGCTGGGTGTCTTCTGACTGCCCCTCCCTTCACTGGTACATTCTGGCCCCTCTGCCTAGTGCTTCTTCCTGAACTGCTTCTTCTCTAACTGCTTCTCTTCCAGTGCACTGGAGAACCTGACATGAGTGCTCCGATTAAAGCCAGACCATAAGGTTTAACTTTCTCTAGATGTTTAATTTGATAACCAAGTCATCCACCAGTGGTAGTATGATTGAACATTTATTTAATTGTGGGTGATGGGGTCCTGGGAAGGCAGGTCTTCTGGCATTTCTTGGTTGTTCTAGATGGCAGCCACATTAAACTAGCTTCTTTCTGTTTCAGGTGCCATTCACTCCTACCTGTTAATTTTAATATTTGAGGTTGGGATGTAGCTTAAAGTTGATAAGAACGTAAGTGCAGTTTTCCATGCCTCTTGCAGAGCTGTTACTAAGTCAATATTGTTTCTGATCGGTGTTGGCATCTGAAAACCCAGAAAATGCGTTTGTAAGGCGGCAAAACAATAAAGAGTCTGCATTCTTTTTTTTTTTTAATTTTTTTTTTTAAGATTTTATTTATTTGCCAGAGAGAGAGAGAGAGAGAGAGAGAGAAAGTACACACATGCAGGCAGAGAGGCAGGCAGAGGCAGCGAGAGAAGCAGGCTCCCCGCCGAGCAAAGAACCCGATGTGGGACTCGATCCCAGGACCCCAGGATCATGACCCGAGCCGAAGGCAGCAGCTCAACCAACTGAGCCACTCAGGCGCCCCAAGAGTCTGCATTCTTTATTGGCAAACAGCCATATACAGTTCCTCCTCTCTCCCCTTTTGTAGTGTTTGTTTTCTGTGTTACTTAGTAAAGCAGGGCCTTTGAGTGATTGTGGATTGGCACAGAGATGCAGATACCCTTCTCGAACTTTCAACATATAACATAATTGTTTTTTCCTTTTTCAAATACTTTTTTCTCCAGATTTCTGTAACGCCATGTTTTCTATTTTTTTTTTAATTTTTTAATAAACATATAATGTATTTTTATCCCCAGGGGTACAGGTCTGTGAATCTCCAGGTTTACACATTTCACGTCACTCATCATAGCACACACCCTCCCCAATGTCCATATCCCACCACCCTCTCCCGTCCCCCCTCCCCCCAGCAAACCTCAGTCTGTTTTTTGAGATTCAGTCTTTAATGGTTTGTCTCCCTCCCAATCCCATCTTCTTTCATTTTTTCTTTGCCTACCCCCCAAACCCCCCACATTGCATCTCCACTTCCTCATATCAGGGAGATCAAATGATAGTTGTCTTTCTCCGATTGACTTATTTCGCTAAGCATAATAACCTCTAGTTCCATCCACGTCATCGCAAATGGCAAGATACCATTTCTTTGATGGCTGCATAGTATTCCATTGTATATATATACCACATCTTCTTTATCCGTTCATCTGTTGATGGACATCTAGGTTCTTTCCACAGTTTGGCTATTGTGGACATTGCTGCTATGAACATTCGGGTGCACGTGCCCCTTCGGAGCACCACATTTATATCTTTAGGATATATACGCAGTAGTGCAATTGCTGGGTCATAGGGTAGCTCTATTTTTCAGTTTTTTGAGGAACCTCCACACTGTTTTCCAGAGTGGTTGCACCAGCTTGCATTCCCACCAACAGTGTAGGAGGGTTCCCCTCTCTCTGCATCCTCGCCAGCATCTGTCATTTCTTGACTTGTTAATTTTAGCCATTCTGACTGGTGTGAGGTGGTATCTCATTGTGGTTTTGATTTGTATTTCCCTGATGCCGAGTGATGTGGAGCATTTTTTCATGTGTCTGTTGGCCATCTGGATGTCTTCTTTGCAGAAATGTCTGTTCATGTCCTCTGCCCATTTCTTGATTGGATTATTTGTTCTTTGGGTGTTGAGTTTGCTGAGCTCTTTATAGATTTTGGATACTAGCCCTTTATCTGATATGTCATTTGCAAATATCTTCTCCCATTCTGTCAGTTGTCTTTTGGTTTTGTTAACTGTTTCCTTTGCTGTGCAAAAGCTTTTGATCTTGATGAAGTCCCAAGAGTTCATTTTTGCCCTTGCTTCCCTTGCCTTTGGCGATGTTCCTAGGAAGAAGTTGCTGTGGCTGAGGTCAAAGAGGTTGCTGCCTGTGTTCTCCTCAAGGATTTTGATGGAATCCTGCTTCACATTGAGGTCCTTCATCCATTTTGAGTCTATTTTCGTGTGTGGTGTAAGGAAATAGTCCAATTTCATTTTTCTGCATGTGGCTGTCCAATTTTCCCAACACCATTTGTTGAAGAGACTGTCTTTTTTCCACTGGACATTCCTTCCTGCTTTATCAAAGATTAGTTGACCATAGAGTTGAGGGTCTGTTTCCGGGCTCTCTATTCTGTTCCATTGGTCTATGTGTCTGTTTTTGTGCCAGTACCATACTGTCTTGATGATGACAGCATTGTAATAAAGCTTGAAGTCTGGAATTGTGATGCCACCAACTTTGGCTTTCTTTTTCAATATTCCTCTGGCTATTCGAGGTCTTTTCTGCTTCCATATAAATTTTAAGATTATTTGTTCCATTTATTTGGAAAAAATGGATGGGATTTTGATAGGGATTGCATTAAATGTGTAGATTGCTTTAGGTAGAATAGACATTTTCACAATATTTGTTCTTCCAATCCATGAGCATGGAACATCTTTTCCATTTCTTTGTGTCTTCCTCAATTTCTTTCATGAGTACTTTATAGTTTTCTGAGTATAGATTATTTGCCTCTTTGGTTAGGTTTATTCCTAGGTATCTTATGGTTTTGGGTGCAATTGTAAATGGGATTGACTCCTTAATTTCTCTTTCTTCTGTCTTGTTGTTAGTGTAGAGAAATGCAACTGATTTCTGTGCATTGACTTTATATCCTGACACTTTACTGAATTCCTGTACAAGTTCTAGCAGTTTTGGAGTGGAGCCTTTTGGGTTTTCCACATATAGTATCATATCATCTGCAAAGAGTGATAGTTTGACTTCTTCTTTGCCGATCTGGATGCCTTTAATTTCTTTTTGTTGTCTGATTGCTGAGGCTAGGACTTCTAGTACTTTGTTGAATAGCAGTGGTGATAACGGACATCCTTGCCGTGTTCCTGACCTTAGCGGAAAAGCTCTTTGATGACTGTTTCAATCTCCTTACTGGTTATGGGTCTGTTCAGGCTTTCTATTTCTTCCTGGTTCAGCTGTGGTAGTTTATATGTCTCTAGGAATGCATCCATGTCTTCCAGATTGTCAAATTTGTTGGCGTAGAGTTCCTCATAGTATGTTCTTATAATTGTTTGTATTTCTTTGGTGTTGGTTGTGATCTCTCCTTTTTCATTCATGATTTTATTTATTTGGGTCCTTTCTCTTTTCTTTTTGATAAGTCTTGCCAGGGGTTTGTCAATCTTATTAATTCTTTCAAAGAACCAGCTCCTAGTTTTGTTGATTTGTTCTATTGTTTTTTTAGTTTCTATTTCATTGATTTCTGCTCTGATCTTTATGATTTCTCTTCTCCTGCTGGGTTTAGGCTTTCTTTGTTTTTCTTTCTCCAGCTCCTTTAGGTGTAGGGTTAGGTTGTGTATTTGAGACCTTTCTTGTTTCTTGAGAAAGGCTTGTACCGCTATATATTTTCCTCTCAGGACTGCCTTTGTTGTGTCCCACAGATTTTGAACCGTTGTGTTTTCATTATCATTTGTTTCCATGAATTTTTTCAATTCTTCTTTAATTTCCTGGTTGACCCATTCATTCTTTAGAAGGATGCTGTTTAGTCTCCATGTATTTATGTTCTTTCCAAATTTCCTCTTGTGATTGAGTTCTAGCTTCAGAGCATTGTGGTCTGAAAATATGCAGGGAATGATCCCAATCTTTTGATACCGGTTGAGACCTGATTTATGACCCAGGATGTGGTCTATTCTGGAGAATGTTCCATGTGCAGTAGAGAAGAATGTGTATTCTGTTATTTTGGGATGGAATGTTCTGAATATATCTGTGATGACCATCTGGTCCAGTTTGTCATTTAAGGCCTTTATTTCCTTGTTAACCTTTTGCTTAGATGATCTGTCCATCTCAGTGAGGGGAGTGTTAAAGTCGCCTACTATTATTGTATTATTGTCGGTGTTTTTCTTTGATTTTGTTATTAATTGGTTTATATAGTTGGCTGCTCCCATGTTAGGGGCATAGATATTTAAAATTATTAGGTCTTCTTGTTGGACGGACCCTTTGAGTATGATATAGTGCCCTTCCTCATCTCTTATTATAGTCTTTGGCTTAATATCTAATTAATCTGATATAAGGATTGCCACCCCAGCTTTCTTCTGATGTCCATTAACATGGTACATTGCTTTCCACCCCCTCACTTTAAATCTGGAGGTGTCTTCGGGTCTAAAATGAGTTTGTTGTAGGCAGCATATTGATGGGTTTTGTTTTTTTATCCATTCTGATACCCTGTATCTTTTGCTTGGGGCATTTAGCCCATTTACATTCCGGGTAACTATTGAGATATATGAATTTAGTGCCATTGTATTGCCTGTAAGGTGACTGTTACTGTATATTGTCTCTGTTTCTTTCTGATCTACTACTTTTAGGGTCTCTCATTGCTTAGAGGACCCCTTTCAATATTTCCTGTAGAGCTGGTTTGGTGTTTACAAATTCTTTCAGTTTTTGTTTGTCCTGGAAGCTTTTTATCTCTCCTTCTATTTTCAATGATAGCCTAGCTGGATATAGTATTCTTGGCTGCATGTTTTTCTCGTTTAGTGCTCTGAATATATCATGCCAGTTCTTTCTGGCTTGCTAGTTCTCTGTGGATAAATCCGCTGCCAATGTAATGTTTTTACCCTTGTATGTTACAGACTTCTTTTCCTGGGCTGCTTTCAGGATTTTCTCTTTGTTGCTAAGATTTGTAAATTTTACTATCAGGTGACGGGGTGTGGACCTATTCTTATTGATTTTGGGGGGCGTTCTTTGCATCTCCTGGATTTTGATGTTTGTTCCCTTTGCCATATTAGGGAAATTCTCTCCAATAATGCTCTCCAATATGCCTTCTGCTCCCCTCTCTCTTTCTTCTTCTTCTGGAATCCCAATTATTCTAATGTTGTGTCGTCTTATGGTGTTGCTTATCTCTCGAATTCTCTCCTCGTGGTCCAGTACTTGTTTGTCTCTCTTTTGCTCAGCTTCTTTATTCTCTGTCATTTGGTCTTCTATGTCACTAATTCTTTCTTCTGCCTCATTTATCCTAGCAGTAAGTGCTTCCATTTTTGCTTGCACCTCATTAATAGCTTTTTTGATTTCAACTTGGTTAGATTTTAGTTCTTTTATTTCTCCGGAAAGGGCTTTTATCTCTCCAGAGAGGGTTTCCCTAATATCTTCTATGCCTTTTTCGAGCCCGGCTAAAACCTTGAGAATCGTCATTCTGAACTCTACATCTGTCATATTACCAATGTCCGTATTGATTAGGTCCCCAGCCTTCGGTACTGCCTCTTGTTCTTTTTTCTGTGGTGAGTTTTTCCGCCTTGTCATTTTGTCCAGATAAGATCTGCTTTCTCCTGGTGTGGAATTCCGCTGTTCTTGGTGAGTGAAGTTGGTCTTGGCTGGGTTTCTTGTTGATCTTCTGGGGGAGGGGCCTGTTGTAGTGATTCTCAAGTGTCTTTGCCTGAGGCGGAATTGCACCGCCCTTACTAGGGGCCGGGCTAAGTAATCCGCTTGGGTTTGCTTTCGGGAGCTTTTGTTCCCTGAGCGCTTTCTGTAGAGTTCCGGAGGATGGGAATGAAAATGGTGACCTCCCGATCTCCGGCCTGGAGGAGCCGAGAGCTCGGGTTCCCGCTCCTCAGTGCGCCCTCGGAGAAAAGCGCTCAGTCGATTGTGCTTGGAGAAAAGCTCTCGGTCACTTCCATCTCCCTGGCCTCCAGCCATGTGCTTGGAGAAAAGTGCTCAAGCACTCTGTCTCCCTGGCCTCCGGCCGCGCTCCGAGCTCTCCCAGCCTGTGACCCGTTCAAGGTAACCCCGAGCTGAGAGCTCACTCCTCGCCTCTGTCGCTGTAGCCGGCTTCCCTGCTCTAATACCTGCAAGCTCTGCGACACTCAGACACACCCGGTCCTTCTGTGACCCTGCGGGATCTGGGGCCATGCTGGCCCCGCGTGGGCTTCACCCCGGTTTAGCCTCTGGAGTGATGTCCCTCCGTGGAGCCGACTTTTAAAAGTCCCGATTTTGTGCTCCGTCGCTCCGCCGCTTGCCGGGTGCCGGCCCCTCCCCCCGCGGTCTATCTTCCCGACGCTTTGGATTCACTTCTCCGCAGGTCCTACCTTTCAGAAAGTGATCGATTTTCTGTTTCTAGAATTGTTGCTCTTCTTCTCTTCAATTTCCCGTTGGATTTGTAGATGTTTGCAATGGTTAGATAAGGAATCTAGCTGATCTTCTGCTACCTGATGTCGTCTCAGCCTGCTACTTCTCCACCATCTTGACTCCTCCCCCCTCCATTTTTTTTTAAATCCTCTTTATGTGCTGCTCCTTTCCAATACCCTTTTCCCTTCTTTGCAAGATCTTTCTGTCTTCCACTGCTTTCTCTGTCCTCTTTTTTTCCTCCTGTAATTCCTTGTTAGGTGAGCTCATCCATTTCCATAAATTCACGTATTTTCTGTAGGGTTTTGATTCTCACATTTGTTTATGCAGCCTGAAAGACTCCCCTGAGCTTCTGTTTCTTTTATACCAAGCCAATCAGTATTTCTAGTTGGATATTTAATAGGGATCTCAGACAGAGTGTGCCCCCCTTCCCCCAAGAGCCCTATTGATTCTCTTGTCCCCAAATCTGTTTCTTTCTAATCTTTCCTCATTTCATTAAACGGCACCACAAACAACTGAGGCTCAGGCCCAGATTCCTTCCATGTGCTTAAGAATCCTACTTGATGCCTCCTTGCACCGTTTCTATCTCATGTGTCAGTGAATTCCTTGATTTTGCCTCCGAAATAGGCCCCCATTTGCCTTCTTGCTTTTGCCATCGCTGTGATCCCAGTGCAACTTTCACATATTCCTACTTAGACCAGTGTGTCAGCTTCCAACTGGTTTTCTTGCCTTTACTTTTTCCCCATTTGTCTTTACTTTTGCCCCATCTGTAGTCTTCATGGCCCTTCTAGAATGGGCTTTCCAAAGTAGCAGTTAGGTGTTTGAAACCCAATGGTGACTTCCTGTAATTTTTACAATACAATGTGAAGTTCTTAACTTGCCAAATACTCTGGTTGCTGCCTGCCTCTCCCACCTTTCTGTCCCCACTTTCTCTGTGTCCAGTCCAGCTACATTGGTCTCTCTGGTCCTAGAGCACAACAAGTTCACTCTTATTTCATGGCCTTTATACTTGTAGGATTTTCTTCTTGAAATGCTCCTTCTTGTTTTTTGCATGTTCTTTGCATGGTGTTTTATTACTTGAGTCTCAACTCTTCTGACCTAATTATTCTTTGTCCATTACTGTCTCTTTTCATTTTTTTTTTTGAAGATTTTATTTATTTATTTGACAGACAGAGATCACAGGTAGGCAGAGAGGCAGACAGAGAGAGAGGAAGGGAAGCAGGCTCCCTGCTGAGTAGAGAGCCTGAATGCGGGGCTCGATCCCAGGACCCTGGGATCATGACCCGAGCCAAAGGCAGAGGCTTTAACCCACTGAGCCACCCAGGCGCCCCTCTTTTCATTTTAATAGCATTGACCAGCACTTGAAATTACCTTGTTTTTCTGTTGTTTGTTTTCATTAGACTTCCTCCTCAAGACCTAAACTCTTTGAGGGTATAAACTCTTCTCACAACCATATCCCCTGTGCCTGGAGGAGAGCCTGGTGTATAGTAAATCCTCATTGTGTTATGGTGGTTTACTGACTGATTTTTGCTTGCAAATAGTGTGTTTTGACAATAATAAGATATACTAACAGAAAACTGAGTTTGGAAATAATTGGTTAAGAAACTCTTGTGTTCATTGGAAAGGACATTCTCTTTTGAGGGGTGGTCAAAAAGTTGGGTAATTTTGTAGGCATTTTGGTATATTCATTGGATTCCTGTTGATGGCAGTTAGATCACCAAGCATAGTATTCTGTTTGTTTTGAAAGTCTGTACAGTCCAACATTGACAGCATTTTAGACAAAGTAGAATAATTTGCCTTACTTACTGCTGGAGTTCTCCTTGAGAGGGCTTTGTTGTGGTACGTATTGTATTATAAGCATTATCTGTACTGTGAGAGGTGGCTGGGTTGAGTAGAAGAATGTGCCAGGATACAAAGCTGGCATCTGGCACAGATAGTTCTCTCTTTAGGTTTTTGCTGTTTTTTTTTAAATATTAATTTTTAAAAATATTTTATCTATTTATTTTAGAGAAAGAGAAAGAGAGAGCGAGCACATACATAGGGAGCACATGTAGGAAGAGGAGCAGAGGGAGAGAGCGCATCTCAAGCAGGCTCCATGCTGAGCTCAGGAATCTCAAGGAGCCTCCAAGCTGGGTGTGGAGCCTGACATGGGGCTCAATCTCACGACCCTTAGATCACAACCCAAGCTGAAACCAAGAATTGGACACTTAACTGACTGACCCATCCAGGTGCCCCTATTTGTTTATTTTAAGTAACTGCCTAGTCTTTATTTATTTAATTTTTATCCTGTTTTTGGTCAGACATTCATGACCCTTTCTTATCTGTGCCACACGCTGCTCATAGTTTAGCGTCGTCTTTCACAATTCAGCATTCACTCAGTGCATGTTTAACGGGTACCTACCAGGTGCTGGGGCCGTACATAGTAAGTGCTGGGCATATAGCTGTGAGCAAGATAAAGTTTCAGCCCTAAGTATTTATTAAATAAACTGGCGACTTTCTTGAAGCTTATTCCTGAAGATGAGCATTGCCTGCAGAGCTTTAACAGTTGGTGGAAGTGCCGTATGCGTGCGGTCCCACGTTCACTCTCACCCTTTTCTGTCCTTGAACCTACGTGTGCTCGTTTGGTGTCCCAGGATGTCTGAATGCTTGTTCTGTGCCCATCACTGTGCTAGGCCCTGTACATTCAGAGGGCAGCAGATAAAAATGTTGTCTTCAGCATCTCTTAAATAGGCTGGAAAAACGAGTAATTTTAGTACAGAGTGTATCGTGCTAGTGCAGTCTATGCCCAGTCTGCCGTGGGAGTGCAGAGAAGAGGTAGCTGCAGACCTCAGGCTCTAGCTGAAGGATGAGGAGGAGTGAGCCAGGTAGATAGGAAACAAAGATACTCTAGTTGAATAGAGTAGTGTAGGTCTTAGGAATTTCAGGTGGTTTGGCGTGGCTGGACAGATGAATGTAGGGAGAAGTTAATATTGATGTGGGGGAGGTGGTTGGATCTGGAAAGTCCTCAAACACCACTGGAAATCATCAGAAGATTGAGATTAGAGGCATGTCTTCAGGTGCCATTGGGGGGAATGATTGTAAGGGAACTAGGGGAGGGACATAAGTACCCATCATTTCTGAGTTTGAGCAGGGAAGTGACGTGGCCAGATTTCTCAAGGAAAGGATCACTCTGGCTGTTGGGAGGGCAAATAGACCGTGAGGTGTGGCTGGGGGATAGGAATGGGAGGAGTGAGACAGGTTAGAAGGGGTAAATAGTAATAAGCACCTTCCTTTGCCTTTAGTCGATTCAAGAATTTTTTGTTCTTGTCTCTTTAAAAATATTTCACGATTTTTATAATCAAATGTTTGGAAAAAAATTTTTGCCAGTTCACCAGAAGCTTTGATGTGCTCGCCCTCCGTTTGGCATTATGCTCTCACTTGGGGTTCCCTTCTCAGGTGGAGAATGTGCACGCAGACATCTGTTTGTCCTCCTGGTTCTTTATGTCCCTGACCTTAACTTCTGCTCTTACGTCAGCATACATGGAAGGTGCTGTGGTTTTCAGTTTTGGTTTTCCTTTCATTGTGGTCGTCCCATTTTAATGAGTGTGTCCCACTAGGCATCAAGGTAGTGGGCATAGCAGTGAACACGTGAGGCGTTTACAAAGGCCTTTCATAAACTGGGGGGGTTGGGGTTATTGGTTGCTTTGCCGGTGAGTTTATCACAGTATGGCGGCCCCTCTCCCTTACCTGCGGTTTCAGGTGCTTGTGGTCACCCACAGTCCAGAAGCAGGTGACCCCAACCCCCGCCCCCGTGCCATATTGCTAGAAGGTCAAGTAGCAGCCTGCCGCTGCATCCCAGTGCCTGTGTGTTCACGTCCCTTCTTCTCCTCACACAGACGTCTTATCCTCTCATCACGCAGGCATTTACCATCTCCCAGCAGCACAGGAAGAGGAGTGAGCACAGTACAATAAGGTATTTTTACAGAGAGAGAGAGAGACCTGTTCACATAAGTTTTTTTTTTTTTTTACAGTATGTGGTTATAATTGTTCTATTTTATTATTACTGTTATTTTCTTTCTGTGCCGAATTTATAGATGAAACTTTATCACAGATATGTATGTGCAGGAAAACCTATAGCTTCTTTAGGGTTCACTGTTATCTGTGGTTTCTGGCATCCCCTGGGAGTCTTGGAATGTGTCCCTGCGGATGTGGTAGGGGCGGGGGGGGACTACATACAGAACAATATTTGATCCAATTGGTGAGAGGAATGAAAGTCTCACTTTGAGGTAAATCATTAACTTTTTCAGGGAAGACAAAGTATATTTTTAATAACTTCTTAGGCTGCAGAATATTCGGTATATGAAAATATCTGTGCCTGAAACATACTGACACAGTCCAAAAGGGGGCAATGAGTTTGCATACTCAGAGGGAAGGTGAGGCCGGTTCCACTTCAGTTTTTGGAAGTTTTAAAATACTCTCAAGTATTGGGGCGCCTGGGTGGCTCAGTGGGTTAAAGCCTCTGCCTTTGGCTCAGGTCATGATCTCGAGGTCCTGGATTGAGCCCCTTGTCGGGCTCTCTGTTCAGTGGGGAACCTGCTTCCTCCTCTCCCTCTGCCTGCCTCTCTGCCTACTTGTGATCTCTGTCAAATAAATAAATAAAATCTTTAGAAATAAAATAAAATACTCTCAAGTATTGACTATAAGGGAAGAAAATGCTTATTTTCTTTATATTTTAAATGAAAAGATACAGCACAGGGTATACATTTTTATATTTCTCACACATACTTCCACATGCTGTCTAGCGGGCACCTTGTGTCAGGCAGTTATGGGTTTATGTGACTGCCCATGGCCTCTGTCTGTCTCAGTGCTGTGCGAGTAAGCTGTGATTAAGTGTGATACTGAAATTTCTATTTTATATTTGTTTTTTAATAGAAAATGCATCAGACGCAGATTTATGGCTCCTGAATAGTTGTACTGTAAAAAACCCAGCTGAAGACCACTTTAGAAACTCAATTAAGTAAGTGGAAGTTGTTTTTTTCCTGTTTTTGTTTGTTTGTTTGTTTGTTTTTTAAATATAAGTGAAGATAAGTTCAGGAAATCCACTTTAAAAAAAAATTCCCTAATAATATAAATATTTAGTATGTATCAAAAAGAGTAGGAGTTGGACTTGTAAGATTATACTGTTTTGACTTTATCTGATAAAGAATGAAGCTTTACTGTGCACTTTTGCTGATAAGTGATTTGAATATCTGTGAAGGTAGCGAATTAAAGGTGATTTGAATATTTATTGATTATCAGCCACGTCCTCTTTCCAGGGAATCCAGTAAACCACACTTTTTGGGCCGACTTGAAACAGTCCTTCCTTTTTCTCCCTTTCCTGCCCTTTAGCACTATGCTAGACGCTAATAATGCCCGGCTTTCGAGGGAGTCACCGTTCATGTGGGCAGAGTGGCATACGAGTCCTTGCTTCTTACCGTGTTCCCTCAGGTTCAAGTGAAAGAGGCCTCCTTTCTCACATATGCTCTAACTCTTGTCCCACTCACTTTCTCAGAAACCTCGCTTTTTAAATTATGTCCTTATTTTCCTGTGTTTTCAACCTCTCTTAACTCCATGGATGCCTTCTCCCGGGTATTGAAACCTGCCCTAGGGCCCCCTTTTAGCTGTTGTTCTGTTTCCCTTCTCGCCTTCCCAGCCGGCCTCCTCCTCACTTCATGCTCAGGCTCAGCCCCCATGGGTTTTATTGTGAAATACAGCAAACCAAATAGATCAAAAGTTTATGAAACTTGTACAGTTTACATAGTAATGATAGACTCAACACCTGTATATCTACCACCCAGCCATTGAATCCTATCCCCATGAGGTCTTTACCTTGATTTTTGTGTATCGTTCCTAACTCTTTTTTAGTAAGTTTACCATTTATGAAGATTATCTCTAAACAACGTGTGGTTTAGTTTTGCCCTGTTTGGAACTTTATTTATTGGGCTTCACACTCTGTGTGTTCTGAGATTTGCTTCTTTTCCTCATTAGGATTTTTGATTTATCCTTTGATGGACGTGAAATCACTGGTCATTCTTATATTTCACTGAATGAATTTGTTAACCATTTACTCATCTTAGTACTGATCAGAGTTTTCCCAGCGTTTTGCTTTTATGAACACTTCTGCTGTGAATATTTTGAACGTGTTTTCTGGTGTGCCTGTACAAGAATTATTTTAGTTTATGTACCTAAGAGTTGAATTATTGGGTCACAGGCGTGTGTGTGTTTAGACTTTAGTAATGTCAAGCTCCTTCTTGTGGACGGGCCTGCCGGTGTTCACTCTGTGTGGAGTTGTTCTGCTTTCTTGCCAACTCTTCATATTGTCGGATTTCTAAATTTTTGCCAGTCTTGTGGTACAATTGATATCTCACTGTGGTTTTAATTTGCATTTCTGTGACTCCTAATGATGTTGAGCATCTTTTAATATGTTTATTAGCCATTTGGACTTACTTTTTTTGTGAACTGGCTTTTTAAATATTTTTTCCTGTTGAGTTGTCTTTTATTATTTGTGGGATTATTATATGTATTCTGTCTACTAATCTTTCTGTGTTATACAGGCTGCAAACATCAGTTGTAACTTGTCTTTTCACTTTCTTTGATGGTATCTTATGACGAAGAGAAATTCTGGGTTAAAATTTATTTTTTTTCTTTTGAGTCTCTGCTCTTACTATTTAAGAAGAGTTTCTCTGTCTTGAAGTTAGGATATTCTCCAATATTGTCTTCTAAATGTCTCATGGTTTTTACTTCTTATGTTTAAATTTGTAATCCATCTGGAGTTAATTTTTGTGGTGTGGTACCAGGAAGAAGGTCCAATTTTATTTTGTTTCCATGTAATCACTGAATTTCTTCAGTATCATTTCTTGTTTCTTAAAAATACATTCTTTTCCCTTTTTTTCTGTGTATTACCCACTGTGTCATGTTGAGTGTCCGTAGATGTTTGGGTCTGTCTCTGGACTCTGTCTTTGGTTCCGTTGACCTCTTTCTTTATTCTGGCACGATTCTACATAGTCAGTGATTAATACAGATTCATACAAAGCCAAAATATTTGGTACATATTAAGAGTGTCTTGGTTTTTCTTGGTCCTTTGTCCTTCTATAAATTTATATCAGGCTCGAAGTTCAAGGAAAATACTGTTGTGATTCTGATTGTCATTAGAGCGAATATCTTGATGACTTTGAGGGGAGAATTGGCATCTTTCTACATTTTGAATTTTCCAGTTCATGAATAAGGTATTTAGGTCTCCTTTGACCCTCCAGAAGTGTGTAATTTCTTCCTCTAGCATCTGTACATGTTTCAGATCTTTTCTCCTAAGAATGTAGGGACAGCTGCATTGTCCCAGTACCATTATTATTATTGTTATTTTAAAATCTGTCCATTCTCCTTTTACCTGTGCAATAATTTTTTTTGTTGTTACACTACTATACAAAGTAATTTAAAAGAAATACTCATTTTCTAGCTGTGTTTGCTCCCTCGGTCTCTCGGGATTGATTCCTGGAGCAGTGCAAAGGATGCTTGGGTGCAGGGATGAGCGTAGATCAGGAGGCCGTGGCTGGCGAGAGATGTGGTATTGGAGGGGCTGTTGGCCTCATCTCCCGGAGAGGCACTTGGATTTGGAAGGAAGGAGTTGACTGAAGAAGGAAGAATTCTTTCTTTCAACATTGTCAAGTATGACTCCAAGACCCACGGCTTGAATACAGTGGGGAGTGCCCAATGGGGAGTGCAGCTGGAGGGAAGAAGTGTTTTGATTTTGAACAGGCCATTATTTGAAGCCGCAGCTAAGTACTCTGATGAAGTGATGGTCCTGTTTGATCCTTGTCGAGTCCTTCTGAGTGCTGGGCACGTCTGAAATGCTGTCCTTAATTGGGCATCACCCAGCGCAATTCTCGCAGTCTGTTGCTGACTTGTAGGTGACAGTTTTATTCTGCTTCTATAGACGAAGCATCTCTTTTCCAGAGGAAGTTCTCTAAGGCTGGTCATAAAGGCGGGAGTGGGGACTTCTAGCCTAGGCAGCCCAGAGTCACTGTGTTTAACCATTTTATTGCTGTGCTTCCCAGGAAAAGCTGTCAGGTAAGCCGTTATCAGAGACCAGGACTGAGAGATAAGGATTTTATATTTTTTTGCATAGAAGTGATAGCTGAATGGGATGGCATCCTCAAGTCAGAAACTACAGAAGGAACGGAGAAGAGTTCTTACTGGCACTGTGGTGGGAAGCAGAAGAGGTGGAGGTGATGTGGGCTGGGCACAGGGGAGTTGAGTTGTGGTCAGAAGGAGGAGGAAGTGGAGGAGTGACAGCGAGCCGAAAATGACGATTCCCAGATGCTGCTCGTTTCGAAAGAATGCTTTTCATTTCACGAGAAGTCTGTCATGTCCCCGGGTTATCTACTCTTTCCCTCTGAGAAAGGTAAATAAGATGTAAAGATATTTTGGTGCTGCTGATACCCCCTCAGTACAGAATCCAGAGAGTTTAGTTTCTCTGATTCTCCATTTTGTAATGTAACTAATGGCTGTGCTGCTAGACTGTTTCTAAAAGTTTATTTAGAACCTCAAATATAGCTTGTGTCAGTGAGTTTTGTTATGTACATGAACTGGGTAGTGAATGTGGTTCTCAGTAATGACCCGGTGTTTGAATGATTTGGTGAAGTAATCCCGTAAGAGAGCTGTCATTTGAACCACTGCAGAGCCGGTGCCGGCCAGCATAAGTTCCTTTAATGCGCTTGTCATCACCATCCCCTAACAAAGGAAAAGAAGGTGGATACTTTGTAAGCTCTAGCGGACCTTCCGTTACACTGCGTCCATTCCCTTCAGCCTCCTCTCTCACCTGGGTTCTTTTAACGTAGTGAGACAACACTGAAATTCTAGGAGAGTCTGATGTAGTGAGACAACACTGAAATTCTAGGAGAGTCTGATGGACTGTTTCCCTTCTCCTTGTTCTGCTTCACTTAATCCCTTATGCTCAAATTTAGAGATTCACAAAGGTGAGCCTAGATCTTGCACAAATAATGATGGCGTCACTTTGCCACTCATTCCTGAGTGTCATCATTTCTGATCTTTTGTCTTTGTGTCTCTTCCAGTGTATGTCTGATATTTAATAGTTTGTCTTTAATCACTTATCATCTCATTTTTCTCTCTGGTGAGCCACCAGCCAGTCAACCATCTCATTTTAACAGGAACGAAGAAAGGTAACTTTAAGGGATTTACCCTCTTTTATGTGATTAATACCATTGATATTAAGATTCATGAATCATTGATCTCCTTGATTCAGATCCATGAATTGGGTAATCCTGACAAGGTAGCCTTGGACTGATTCCCTCCTTCCCCCCCGCCCCGCCCCTGGTGGTGGTGGTGGTGAAGCTTCACACTGTGTATTGTGGAGAGTTATTTAAGGCTGGCCAAAGAGAATATTGGCTTAAAATTACTTGGAAGTCTTCATTTTATAACTAGTGCTGATGATAAAATGTTTGCTCTTTAAATAATTCCCTAATCTAGGCAAAGTAGCGTACCCAACAGGGAAATGTCTGTTTGTATTTATCTGTAGGCTGTGCTGCTCCATGCTTTATACTGGCTCTCTTCTAGTTGATCGGATTATGAGGGTTTTTACAGTGTTTGTGTTACTAGTGTTCAGATTGATAAGGAGTAGGAGTGTTAGTAGTGAAAATGGAGTTGAGTGATTTTTGGGGGGAGGGGTTGCCTTTTGAACTTTGAAATCTTAGATGCTGTTGCCTTCAGTAATTTTGAAAAAAGTCGCTAATGAGCCCCATATTTTGTGATGGCAGCCTGTTGGATGTATACTCTTTCTTCTTGAGCCTTTGCTAGTTGCCCTGTCCTTGTTTTATTCATTACACCAATTTGATTTAGACAATATGGCCTTTAACTTGAGGGGCTCTTGAATAAATGAAAAAGATCAAAAGTTTCAAAAAAATAAAATTTGGCCTTAATGAGAGTATCAAATAAGAAAACTCCTTTGGTTAATGCTTTATAGAAATGTGGGATCTTTTCTGTGCCACCTAAAGGAGGTCATTCAGAGGCTGGTGAAAATAAACACATCTTGTGTGTTCTATATAAATGACAGAAAGAATAGCCAGCTTGCTTTGATCATGGACTGTCAACCTCTGTTTGACCTTGGGCATTATTAACCCAAACGGGCAGTGTGGTTTAGCCATGCTGATAGTGGGTAGACAAGAATCACTAGTTCTTTGAACCACCTTCGCTATAGAAATAAATGGTAATGTTGAAGGGATGGTGTAGACATCTGAGTGAAATTACTCGAAAGAACAGTTAGGATATAAGGAGGAATGAACAAAGAGGAAAAGTTTGTGTTGAGACAGAGTGTTGGCTTTGAGTAACATCTTTTGGGTATAGGATGTTCTGTTGACAGAACATAGAAGTTAATGGACGGTCATTCTTACTATGAGATGGTTTTTTTTGCTTTATGGTAGATTTAACCTGGAGTTCTTCATTGTGATAGTATTCTTTCAAATTGGATTTGTGAAATGTTTTAAAACTGACTTAGGAAGAACAGAGAAGTGCTTGGCCTTTCAGTTAGTAATTATCCAGCTTATAAGGAAATAAAAAACTTGACCGATTCTGTTGTTAACCTAGATTCATTAACAATCAGTTATCTTTTTCTTTTTCTAATAAAAATAATTGGCACTGAAAGACAAAAGTAACAGTAGACTTTAGTTTGTGCCTTTTGCAAAACACAACTCAGGTGACACAAGTTGTTCTGTTAAACTAGTTTTTTATACTGTACATTGTGGAATTTTTTTTTTTTTTTTTAACTTAGATGTTTTAGTTCTGGCTTCTCTAGTTGTATGAGATGCCTTTGGTTCATTGTGTATTTTAGGTCCTTGCTTAAACTGTCCGTGGCAGCCAACCGAGTCCCTGTGTGATCTTATCACTCACAGCCTCTTGGCTTCAGTCTTCCCTGCTCGCCAGGAAGTTTCCCTCCGTACGGAATGTTACTTTGGAGTTTTGGACCGTTGGGCTGAGTATGTGCCGTAGACCAGGTGTGGGTCTCCGAACAGCGCTGTGCTGACATGAGTTTACATTTCCTCCTTTCATTTTCCCCCTCATCTCCTTCACTTGTGTAGATACTCTCTGTATGCTGATTACTTGCACATTTCTGTTTCCGACCCTTATCTCCCTGCCCAAGATCCAGACCTGTGCATCCCACTGTTTCCCAGCCTTCTCTATTCAGATGACTCCCAGACACGTCTGGTTATCGCACGGAACCTTTTCCCCAGCTGCTCTGTCCCCTCCTGTTGCCTGTCCTGTTTGCCTGCACTGTCCTCTTCCAGATAGTCTCTGAGTTTTCTTTGATTCCTTTACTTCTAAAATATCTTTTTCTGGGACACTGGGTGGCTCAGTCGGTTAAGTATCTGCCTTTGGCTCAGGTCATGATCCCAGGGTTCTGGGATCAATCCCCACACTGGGCTCCTTGCTCAGCGGGAGGCCTGCTTCTCCCTCTGCCTGCTGCTCCCCCTGCTTGTGCTCTCTCTCTCTCTCTGACAAATAAAAAAATAAAATCTTTTTTAAAAATTACCTTTTCCTTTTCCTTGTGAACCTTCTACGTCCTTTTTTTCTTGCTCGATGTTAATTAGCGTTGTGGTCCTTACATGGTAGTAAATGTTCTCTGGGAACTTGCAGTGAACCTCTGTGTTGTCGTGTTTCCTCAGGGTGCCATGAACTAGACACACATCTTCTGGCGGGAACCCTTTTCGTGCATGCCTGTTGTTGCTGATGTCGCTGCGGGTCCTCCTTATCTCTTGCTCTTCGTTTCACAGCAGAACTCCGGCTTGTTCTCCGCTGCTTTTCTGCCAGCCTGTGCTCTGCCCTCCTTCACACCCTGTGCTGGGTCCTTCCCAGCCCTGGGAGGAAGATGAAATCTCTTAGTGTAACAGGGTCTCTGTACAAAATCTCTTTTTCGCCTCCCTCTCTAACTTGTTTTCCTGCCACTCCTTCACAGAATTCTACTTCTCCCCGACATGATAGGATTTTGTGTTTGCATATGGTCTTCCTTTTCCCTGGAATAGGCTCCCCTTTCTCCCCAATGCAGGCCTCTATGCCCGTGTGTGCCCTTACACACACACACACACACACACACACACACACACACACACACACGTAGTCCTGCCTGGCAACCTGTTCAGCTTTTGGAACTCATATCAAAAGTACTATCATCTGTAAGGTCATCTCCCTTCAATTCCCACCCTTTACCTCCAAGGTCCACAGAGTTAATCATCCTCCATTCTCTGCTACTTCTTGATCCCATACAGACATCTGTTGTTGAATATTACACTTTATTGTCCGTTTACATATTTGGCCTTCTACTAGATTGTGAGTCTTGAGGTCAGGTTACTGACCTCAGGAAAATTCTTTTTTGTGGAGTTTTTGGCCCTCTGACTCTACTCTAATGATCTTCCTTTTCTTGGGAAACAGAAATCATTAATAGACTGCTTGTCAACTCTTCTAAGAATGGTCCCCCAGAGCCCTTGTGAGCCCCTTGTCAGAGACAGCTTGTGTATTTGCAAAGAGGAGAGACAGAATTCTGATTTTCAGATATCATATTAAAGGAGCCTCTTTTTAAGAAATCATGCTCTTTTCTGGGGCACCTGGGAGGCTCAGTGGGTTAAAGCCTCTGCCTTCGGCTCAGGTCATGATCCCAGGGTCCTGGGATCGAGCCCCGCATCGGGCTCTCTGCTTGGCGGGGAGCCTGCTTCCTCCTCTCTTTCTCTGCCTGCCTCTCTGCCTACTTGTGATCTCTGTCTGTCCAATAGATAAATAAAATCTTAAAAAAAATCATGCTCTTTTCTTTTTATATTTTACTTATAAACTAGGAAGAAACCTGACCCTTGTCCTAAGTGAGGTAAGAAACTTGTGTTTATCATTGTTACCCTGCATTTTCTTTCTAGAGGGAAGTAGTAAAGGGTGTCAGAAATCTTTTTTTTTTTTCCTCCTTTCAAGTTTTTGTTTAAAGTCCAGTTAGTTAACATTTTATGTAATATTAGTTTCAGGAATAGAATTTAGAGATTCATCACTTACCTACAACACCTAGTGCTCATCACAAGTGCCCTCCTTAATCTCTATCTCGCATTTAACCCACCCCCCTGTCTACCTCCCCTCCAGCAACCCTCAGTTTGTTCTCTGTAGTTAAGAGTCTTAGTTTTATGGTTTGCTTTTCTACCCTCCCCCCCACCAAATTCAATAATGAGTGGAGTCATATGGTACTTGTCTTTCTCTGACTTAATTTGCTCAGTGTAATGCAGTCTAGCTCCATCCATAGCATTGCAGATGGCAAGATTGTGTTCTTTTTGATGGTTGAATAATATTCCATTTTATGTATGTGTACACACACACACACACACACACACACCCCACATCTTCGTTATCCATTCATCAGTTGGGCTGATCCATTCATCATTTGGGCTCTTTGCATAATTTGGCTTTTGTTGCTATTCTATGAACATCAGGATGCATGTATCCCATTGAATCAATAGTTTTGTATCCTTTGGGTAAATGCCTAGTTGTGCCATTGCTGGGTTGTAGGGTAGGAATTCTTGTCACTTCTTGGCCTGGTCACTTGGTCAAGCTGGCAGACGTCCAGCTGTGAATGGCAAGACCTTGTTCTCCCTGACAAATGAACTGGGCCAGCTTCAGGAACCTGCCCCTTGGCTCAATTGAAGCATCTCATCTGGAGTCAGAGGAGAAGAAAAAGTTGTAGATAAAAACCTGGTAGGGTTTGGCTTTGAGTTTGACACGCAACTAATTACTCAACACATGTTCGTACAGTCAGATTGAACTGATTCTTCCTTTTTGGGGAAGAGAATTTAGCCTCGTTCTATCTGTGCATCAGCGTGTCATTGTGAGTGTACTGTTCTGTGTTAGGTATGTTATACATAATGTAGCTATGTTAGTATCATACATTTATTTTACATTTGAGTATCAAATTGTTCGGTTTCACAGAATGAGCAAAAAACATCAGATAAGCCATCAAATTAAAAAAAAAATCAACATGGCTATTGCAGGGGAGGAAGCAGAAGCGTTGGTAAGGTGAACTTGAGAAAGGATGTCGTGAGGGAGTCACATAGTAAGATCTCTGCGGACAGTAATACTGTTGAAGACCACATTTCTCTGGAGAAGTTGTTTAGGCGTTAGGTCTTATCATCATACCATGTGTAATTTGTATTATTCAAGCCTTAAGTCATGGTTCTGTTTAGTCTGTTTTCTGTTGTTGCAAGGACTTTATATGTTTTTATCCCCATCAGCTAGTCTGGGGTAAATAATGGGGCTGGAACAACATGTTTTCCGGAAACCTAAATGAAGAGCTCTCTGTTGATCCCTAAAATGAAGGGTAAGAGTCATATAGGTTAGAGCAGACTTTGGCTCATTCCTTGTTACAGGCTTTAGGTTGCTTGTCCCCTAGCCAAGGAAAAACACAGAGATGAAGGGGAATACAGCGAGATTATTATGTATTATGTCCCAGGGAGAAATGTGATTGCAAATAAAGGAGAAAGTGTGTTTTGGGGTTGAACTTCTGGTTGACTTAAGCAAAACCAAAGGAGGGAATGGTTAAATTCACAGTTGAAGAATTAGTAACTTATTTTGCAAATCAGAAGGAGAAAAAGCAGTTCAGATGTAGTAAGCCATTTCAAAATGCAAAACCGAGTTTTGCAGTTATCTAAAATCTTTTTGGTGAATAGTATTTTGCATATTTCATGATTACTGTTACATCAACAGTCGCTTTGTTTTTGCCATTTTAAGCAAGAGTAAGTGAAAGAGGTCAGTGTATTATGTACCGGCAACAGCTGGCTGATAGCATTGAATACTTACGTAATTAAATATATGTGTTGGCTGTTGTCCTAACAGCTCTGTAGGTGGAGGCCCCAGAAAGCATGCAGAAACTTGCTTTAGCAGGATTAAAGAAGAAATCAACATGATCTGAGCCAGAGCTTTCAGCCAAGAGTGATTTCCTATTGTTTTGGTTTCAAAGACATTCTACTTATTCTTGGTGTGTGTGTTTAGACAACAGAGAAAAAGACTCTTGTGTTTTTTTTTCTCCCCTTATTGTATGCTCTAAGTGTAAGAAACATAATCTTTCTTAATTTTTAGTCGCTCAGTGGTATTGTTTAATAACTGGTAATAAATGAAATAAAAAACCATCTGACCTTTAAACCTATAGTACATGATACCAAGATCGTACGTGTTAACTGTTTCTGTTCCCTGCGGACGGGTGCACTTAGGTATCCTCTGGGCCAGTTTAAAGGGTTACTTCGATCTTAGACCACGTTAAGGCATGGTTGTCTGTGATCATGGAAAACTGGGTCATGTGGCTGTGCAGAATAAACAGAATGCACAGGTAAAATGCGACTGCACTTTTCGGTTGATAGCCTCATCTGTGGAGGCAAATCCTATTCAAAGTACCCTATGATTATTTCTATTCCTATTTTTATAGCTCAAGGGCTGAGGCCAGTCCTTAAGGCACCTTTGAATACAGGTTTTGATGACCGGAGAGCACCTTTGTGGGTTTTAGAAAAAGATGCCAGTCCTTGTAGACACAACCCCACGTGGCTGTGGATGGCTGCCCTATATAGGTAACCCTGTATTGAACCATCTCTTCTTGTGTCTGTACCTCACATCAGGGTGGCTGCCCCTTAGGAACTCGCTCTGGTAACGGCGCTTGACCGTGAGAGTTGAACAAATGAATGAACCGAGTCATGTGTTTACTTTCTTTCTCTATTTATCCCTTTGACCCCACTATCCCCAGCCTCCGTCAGAACAGGTATCTTCCTCTGTAGCTTTTCATAGAACTTCTTCTGTATCCCTGTTTTCCGATAGATTGCATCATTTAGAAATTAAGTTAGGCTGCATGTTCTAGAAAACTCAAAAAGTAGAGGCTTAAATAAAATGGGGCATTTATTTTTCCCATGTGATGTGTGAAGTCCATCGTTAGGAAGCTGCCAGCTTTGGTTTACCAATTTAAGGATGTACGTGCTTGGTCTTTGCAGTTTTATTGATCTTTTTGTTATGGTGTAAAGTGAATGTTACTGTCCAGCCATTATATGTATTTTCTAAAAATGAGGAAGCACCAAATAGGACAGTGCCCCTTGACTTTGTCCCTCCTTTAAAGATTTATAGGAAGTCCCACTCAAGACTGTGTGCATATAGCCCAGTGGTTGGAACCATATTGTTTGGCTGCTCTTTAAGGGAAGCTAGGAAATAGATTTTTGTTTTGGACTGGTTACATTGTTGTTCCAATAGAATTGGGGTTCTGTTGATAAGCGAGAAGGGAGAACTTTATCTGGGGGCTAACTTGATGTCTTTGCTGTAGATTATAATCTTTGAGACAAAATATAGATTTTGTTTCTTTTTTTTTATTAAAGATTTTACTTATTTTTTGACAGAGAGAGACAGCGAGAGAGGAACACAAGTGGGGGGGTGAGAAAGGGAGAAGCAGGCTTCCCGCTGAGCAGAGAGCCTGATGTGGGGCTCGATCCCAGGACCCCCCGATCATGACCTGAGCCAAAGGCAGCTTAACTAACGACTGAGACACCCAGGCGACCTTAGATTTTGTTTCTTATTTGTCAGGATCCGTGTATTAATTAGTTTCTCAATATACTTTTAGACAAATGACCCTCCTTTCTCCTGTTTTCTTTATTAAGAACATTTAAGAAACAACATAGGTGCCACTTGAGAACTTCTTCTCTTTTTGGTTATCCTGACCTGGCTTTGATGAGGTACTAACAAAATATGCAGGAGTTCATGGCTTAGGTGTTACACACACTAATACTGATACTACTACTGTTGATGATGATGATGGTAATGATGATAAGGACTTCCTGGGATTTTCAATTACTTTCTGCTCCTAGGACCTGCAGGTAACATACTTGACCTGGAACCATTAAGGAAGGTATCTCATTGTTTCTAAGATTCAGTTTTGTGACACAATAATTATAAAGCTGGTTTAGAAACTAGAAAGTTTAAAAGAATTTAGATAGAAAACAAGAGTTTAAAATTGAATATCGTCGAATTAAGACCAAGTAGAAGACAGGTTGAGCCTTAAATACAGTCTATAATTAAATATTAGAAAACACTATTTTACATAATTCTAAAAAGTTTGTTTCCGCTGAGAACAATGCTGTTTTTCACTGAAATGGAAATTTAGTGTTGTACCTCTAATGTGAAAAAAGTGGAGAATTATAAGTAACCATTGAAACTCTAAACAATGGAGGGCACCTGGGTGGCTCAGTCCAGGAAGCGTCTGCCTTTGGCTCAGCTCATGATTCCAGGGTCCTGGGATCAAGTCCCGCATTGGGCTTCCTGGGCAGTGGGCAGTCTGCTTCTCTGTCTACGCCTTCCCCCTGCTCATGATCTCTCTCCTTCTCTTTCTCTCTCTCTCTCGGATAAATAAATAAAATCTTGAAAAAAAAAAATCTAACCAATGGGAAGAGCCCTATTAAACTTGTAGAGTTTCTGTAGGTTGGAGCCATTGGCAGTTATTACAGGAAAGTTAAGGATTATAAAATTCTCACCCTGGAATGTACCCTGAACATTCAGCAACAGTGTCTTTTGTGTGCTTGCAGAGATACACTGTTGAACCATTGTTATGAACTACCCAGACAAATTTATGTTCTAATGACCCATTCTTTAGTATTTTTCTTCTTTTGTTGAATGTCTGTGTGTGTGCACGCTTGTCTGTCTGCTTTTCTCAGCGTAGGTGCATTGAGAAAGAAACTGACAGAATCCCATGATAGAAACTGTCCTGGGAAAAGTACAAATTAATGTGTATGTCAGGGATCTCCTTTACAGTATGTTTTAGAATCAACAGCTCATCCTTTGTGCCAGGCAGTGATGTGTTTTCTAGCTCATAAATTTCTTTTCTATTATAAGGGGTCAGATAAGAAAAGTTTATGGCAAAACTAAAAAGTTTAATTTGATGCTTTCCTTAAACACCGGTCAGTATTTTATGATAGCTACTGACGAAAAAGACTTACTTTTCTTTGAATGAGAAAATGTCAACGTATTTTATAGTTTTTTTTGGTCATCCGTGGTTGAAGCATAGGTTAATTTACCGTTTTGATGTTTTTACCATTTTTAATAAATAACAAAGATTTTAGTATGCTTGATCAAGTTAATTTTAAAATGGTAATTAAAAAAATTACAATAGAACTGATGGGTATTCATTGAGCAAACCTGGACACATGGCGCTTTGAGTTTGTATTTCTGATGCCTTCATTGTCCTACTGCCCACGTAACTTCAGGCAACTGGTTGAGCCTTAGAACTGGAAGTGTGAGGAGAGCACTGACGGGGCTGAGACACTGGGTCTTGGGAAGAAGGTTCACTGTGTAGGGGGATTGCAGGACGACCCTTATCCTAGTGGAGAAGAAGAAGAAGGTCAAAGACCAGGAATTAGGGAAATCTTCACTCTCCTGTAGTCTGAGGGCAGTAGTTCTGATCCTAGCAGGCTCCGTGATCCTTTTGTGTAACAAGTACATTGCATTGTGCCCTTTATTATTCTGAGGTAAAATTCATAAATAATATAATCTATATTCATAAATAATATAATCTGCCTATACACATAATAACAAATAGAATTAACATAAGGGGAAAAACCAAAACTGGATAAGGTAATATATGTTTTAAAAATGTTAATGTTCAGGCATAGATAATGGTAGGAAATGCAAGGAATGTGTGTATCTAGAAGCACACTGAATGTGAGAGGAGTGAAGGCGGTGTCATACGTGTGTGGCCTTATTAGCTTAAATACCGAGAATGCCCTTCCCTAGTGATGCGCCTTTTTCTCAAGCAGATGGCTAGTCTTGGGAAAGTTCTCAGTGCAACAAAGTGTGATTTTCCCCCCTTCTATTTTCATAAAAGTTGGATTCCTGAAACTGTTTAAAAAAATGCATCGTGATTGTATGTGAAATAGATGTAGATTCTAGATATTATTAATATTTTTAAAAATCTACCTGAATGTTCAGTGAGACATTGAGAACTCATACAGGACATATGGAATTCTTTATATAGGACAAACCTATGCATTAGAAGATGTATAGAACCTCTGACTTCTGTCCACTAAATGGTAGTTGCAGTCTCCAGTATCATAATCAAAAAGATTCGATTAATTTAATGACTTAATGGTTTAAATTTCTGTATGGCCTGAAGCACCCAGATCAGTATTCTAAAAAAAACCCACAGATTTTTAAATATATAAAGTTTATATGTATGTATGTATGAATGATTTCTATTTATATGAACATATAAGTCATATATAAAAATCATATATATCCATATATATACATATATATGTGTATATATGTACATGTGTATATATATGAATATTAATTGGACAATTTCCAAAGGTTATGAATAAGCAATATATAGAGGAGGAAATGTAAGTAAAAATGAAAGAGTTTCATCCTTACTGGTGGTCAGAGAAACACAAATTAAAATGAGACACTGTATTTTGCTGAGTATGTTGGATTTTTTCCCCTCAGGAGATCCTGTGCTCCTAAGATTGTGGGGAAATACATTGCTACATTGATACATTGCTGGTACATCCAAGTATATTTGAATTACTACCATCTTCCGGGAAAGTAATTTTTTGATAGGTATAAAAATAAAAAATATGTATGCCCCTTGATTTAGCAATTCTGTTTTATGACCCTCTCCCCTACTGATAGGAAAAGACTTGTCTGCAAGGATAGGGATATAATCTCCGATTACATTATTGTTGATAGCAGCCGGAAGTGTCACAACAGCTCTTCATCCACTCTCCGCTTCCCTTCCGTGCTCTCTCCTCTCTCTCTTCTTTCCTCCCTTTCTTCAGTGGTACCTTCTGGAATAATTCCATACAGGTATAGATAAAGCTTCCTTATCCTTTCATTTATGGATTTATAGAATACTTCTTTGTGCTCTTGTTCATGGATTCCTAGAAATAGTGTTCTATCTTATGTACATATTTTATTTAACCACTTACCATCGGATGGACATTTAGTTTTTTTCCTAATAAGTGGTTATTGTAAATACTGTCTATGAACATGTTTTGACTGGGACTTGATAGAGCCTTAACATTTTTTTAACTTGCATCTTGAAATGATAGCATAGTTAGAGAAGAGATAGATGCAGGAGTAGTGCAGAGGACCCCCCAGACCCTTCACTGCAGTTCTGTGATGCTCCCGACTATAATGCAGTCGTCAAAGCAGGAAGTGAATATTGATCAGTACGATGAACGGTTAGGCAGTTCTTACGCACCCATTGTCTTTTTTTCTAGTTCAGGGGCCCCATTTTGGATCTCACAGTGCATTCAGTTGTCATGCCGGTGTCTCTCAATCTGGGACAGTTTCTCAGTCTGTCTTTGTCTTTTATGACATTGACACTTTTGGAGACTACTGGTCAGTTATGTTGTAAAATGTTGCCTCATTGGGGCTTTTCTGGCATTTCCTCATGGTTAGTTTCAGCTGTGCATTTGATCAAGACTACGAGAATGGCAGATATGTGTCCTCGGTACGTCAGTCATACTGAGGAGTTTCTGGGTGCTGTAACATCTCTTTATAGTTAACTTTAACATATAGTAACTAGTTGTTAAATTTATTTCATTAAGTTGGTGGCTTTTGCCATTCTCCAGTGTAAAGTTATTATCGTCCCCTTTGGAATGAACAAGTATTTGGTGATATTTTGAGATTATGCAAATACTGTTTCTCATCATGCTTTCACCATAAAATTTAGCCATTGATTATTCTTACCTGCAACAGTTAATACTATAGTATTTATCAAGCGGTGATTTTTCTATTTCCATCATGTGTCTACATTAATTAATTGGAATCTTGCTGTAGGGAAGAGCATGGACTCCTTTCTGTTTACTTCATTATAGAGTCAAGGTTATTTCTTTATTTTGTGGAGCATAATAATCTCTTACTACCATTATTTTATTCCTCAAATGGTTCTGGCATTGACCAGTGTAAATTCCTTTCGGTGACTCCTTTCTGGTGCATGGGATAGACCTAGCTTCAGTGCTGAATGGAGCCATTTCTCCACGGATCCTGGTTCCTTTCATTGGTGACTGGTATAAAGACCACTAATCCATATGCTTTTTGCTAGTGGGGTGTCGCTGCTTCTAGGCAATGTTAGTGGACAGAGTTAGGAGATGTATATATGTGTACAGACTGTATCTGTATCTGTTTATCTGTGTATGTATTAAAAAGCATGAGGTCATACTACTGTCTCTGATTCTATTTCAACTGCATGGGGTTTATTTCTAGCCTTCCCTCCTTTCTTACATGTAACTCCATTCTAGAGCTGCGAGAAACCTCTCCTTTCCCACCATGTACATGTTATTTCTTTAATCCTATTAAGCATATAAAGTAGTTTTGGAATTACTAACCCAATCTCCTGTGAAAAAGACATTTTACTAACTAGAATATAATGTTTAAGTCCTTTTTGTCTTTCATCTTGCAAGATGTAGCCAAAATGTTACTTTCCAAAGTTAGATTGAATGTGGTTATGTTATTAATTTGTGATTCAATTAAGTTCATTTGAAGCCACTTGTATTCCATTATGGATTCTGCCCACTTCCTGTCTGGTTTTAATTTTTTTTGTATTTTTTATTTTTTTAGTATGTGAAACATTAGCATGATTTTCAGCATCAGAACTATGCTAAGTAGTTTACTGAGAGAAGGATCATTGCCCTGTCACTCCTCCCGCCCTCCCCATTACTCTGTTCTTTTCATCCTCATCCCCTCCATCTCCCAGTAGCTTCTGGCTGCTGCTTGCTTTTTTCCACATACAAGCACACGTCAGGTTGTGATTTTCCTATTTCTGCCTTTTATATTTATTAACTGCAATTTTACTGTGAAGAACTGTTTTTTCTCATTTCAGTTATTTATTTTTTTAAAAGATTTTATTTATTTATTTGACAGAGAGAGAGATCATAAGTAGGCAGAGAGGCAGGCAGAGAGAGAGAGAGGAGGAAGCAGGATCCCTGCCGAGCAGAGAGCCCGATGCGGGGCTCGATCCCAGGACCCCGGGATCATGACCTGAACCGAAGGCAGAGGCTTTAACCCACTGAGCCACCCAGGCGCCCCTCTCATTTCAGTTATTTATATCAGTATGAACTCATGATTATTTTTCTGTGGGTCATAATCCCACAGAGTACGTTGTACCAAATTCTGGATGCGGAATCTATGTAATTTTTAAAAATTTCCCTTTTTTTTTTTTACTTAACTGATAACATACTTTAGATATTCTTTTATTCTGTACTACAGCCTATGACCTTTGTATCAGGTGGTAAGGAATCGGTAAGGTAATGGTAAGGATCCATTTGGGGTATGTGTGTAAGTACGCTGTTGAGCTATGGCTCTGCTTTCATCCTGTCCAAATAGCTCCTTAAATGTCCCAGTGTTCTTTATTGAACATTTCATCTTTGCCCCAGTGTTTCGAGATGCCATCTTTATCATACGTTACATTTCCAGATTGACCTACGTCTAACTTGAGCTTCTTGCCTTATGCCACAGGTCTGTTTATTTATGTTCCGTCCACTGTGTGTTTATGGAGGTTTTATTTATGATATCTCGTGGAGTTATCTTGTGGAGTTAATCTCTCTTTGTGGTCTTTCATTTTTCATGTTTTTTTTTTCCTCTCACTATTGTTGCATGTCAGTTTCTTCAAATGAACTTTATTATCACTTTTCTAACTCCATGACAAAAGCAGTTGGTACTTTTCCTGGTAAATAAAAATTAATCATAAATTAACTTGGGGAGAACGATATTTTTATGATGTTGATTCATCCCACCCAAGGATAGAAGAGGGTACGTTTATTCAGATCTGCTTCTCTTACTTTCAGGAGTGTGTTAGTCTTTTTCCCAATATCAGTTCGGGGTATAGCTTGTGAAGTTTATCCCTAAGAATTTTATGGTTTTTGTTTGCTATCTTAAATGCTTTCTCTACCTCTGATGAAGATTTTATTTTTTGTCCTCAACTTGGTTATTGTTTGTGCCTGCAAAGGCTGTTGTTACTTTATTTTATATTTTAACTTAATTTTTTATCATCAATTTTTATAAATTTTTGTAGGATTTTCTAGATGCACTGTCGCTTCATCTGCAAATAGAGGTTCCTTTCTTCTTTACCAGTTTTTATCCTTTAATTTATTTCTCTTGCCTCATTACATTGGCAGTAAGCTCATTGGCTTGAGGGGGGAACTTCTTGGAGGATATTCATTGGACAGGAGATAAGTCTCTGTCTTCTGTGAATCAGCATTTACTGGAAATGTCTCTCAGCTAGCTCCCTTTTTCTGCGGGTTCTTTTGGGATATTTTCCATTTCATATCATCCGGCTCTATGTTAGACTGAAATCCTTTCACACTTCCGACTTCTGTTTAGTTTTATAAGGGTGGTTGCAGCCTTATTTCATTCATGGATATTTATAAGTTACAATTTTGTTGTCAGTTGTGGCTTCAGAATTAAAGTTCTTTTCATGGTTAAGTCTTTTGGCTTGAATTCTGCTTTGCTCTCTTTTGCTTGTTACTGCTTTGTATACCCTTTTAATTTTAGCCATTCTGAACTACGCTTCAGACATCTCTTATATGTAGAATAGAGTTGGGTCTTGCTTTGTGAACAAGATTTGAAATCTTATTGTTCTGTTGATATGGCTGATACATTTGGTTTCAAGTCTGTGGTCATATTTTGTAATTCTGTGTTATTTTGTAGTAGCTGTGTTTCTTTATGAGATATATTTTATTTTAAATTAATGACATGTTATTTAGGAATATTTGTATTATTCTGTGCTTACCTTTGTCTCTGTACCTCTTAAATGCCTGTAATCCTCTGTTACCCATTGAATTGTTTACCTTCTGTTGTGTTAGAGTTTAATGGTACCCTTTAACTTCTGGCTTTTGCCAGCCAAAGAACTTATGTTACTTTCTAAACTCCTTTCCCTTTACTTCCTGTTCTTTTTGCATTACTTCCATTTTGTTAGGATATATAACATTTGCATATTAATCTTCAACTTTCAAAGGTTAATGTCTCCACCTTTATTTTCATCATAGATTTAGTTATGTGTATGAATGGTCTTATCACTCTTTTTCCTTTCATATGATAGGTGCATTAAGCTAGATTCTTTGAGAAAGGATAGTGATTCTTCTGTGTTTAAAAGAGTTTTTACAAGGCATTGATGCTTAAAGGACAGCTTGGTTGGATATAAAATCCATTATTCATACTTTCTTTCATTCAATTTCTAAACAGTGCCATTCCCTTGTTGCTTTGCATTGTGTTTTGTTTTAGACAACTGATGCCAGTCGGATTCATTTGCCACTGTTCATTGTTGTCTTTTTTGTTTTTTAAAGATTTTATTTATTTTATTAGTCAGAGAGAGCGAGAGAGTGCGCGAGAGAGAGCGAGCGAGAGCACACAAGCAGGGGGAGTGGCAGGCAGAGGGAGAAGCAGGCTCCCCTCTCAGCAAGAAGCCTGATGTGGGGCTGGATCCCAGGACCCACCTGACCTGAAGGCAGATACTCAACTGACTGAGCCACCCAGGCGTCCCTATTTTATCTTTTTTTTTTTTTTTTTTTTGGCTTAGGGGCCTTGAGCTTATCTTTATGTTTGAAGCCCAAGAGTTTTCTAAGATTTATTTGGGAGTTGACTGTTTCAGGTAAATTCTTCCAGGCATTGGTTGGCACTTCGAATATGTAGATTCAGATCTTTTATTTCTGCAAAGTTTTCTTGGATTATAGTTTTAAATATTTGTTTTACTCTCCTCAGTGTTTTTGTTTTTGTTTTTTGGTTTTTTCTTTTCTTTTGGGACTCCAGTTTTATGAATGTTATTCCTTCTTTCCTGTTTCCTAATTCTACCCCTTCTGACATTATTTTTTACCTTTTTTTTAAATCTCATTTTTATTATCTTGATTTTTTACCACATTTCTTCAATACTCCCTATTTTTATTTGAGTTTTAGGATGGATCTTTATATTTACATGGCATCATTTTTGGGCGGGCTGGTTGGGAAGGCCCTTTGAAGGCGTAAGTCTAAATATAGACATCAGGTGAGTTCTGTAATACTTATTCGTAGTCAGTAAGAGAAGAACATTCCAGACAGAGCAGGAAAACACTAAAAACAAAAACAACCCCCCTTTTTTTTCCTGTTTCTATTCTTAACTGCTACCATTCAGGTTCTGCCCTCTCCAGGCAAGACCTAGCTTATTATGAGGAATGGAAATTATATGTGGGTAGTGTTTTGTTCTGTTTGGAACTAATTGACAAAGGGTTCATTATAATCAGTAGTGGTGGATAGAATAAATGAATTATTTTCCCACTAGTAACTTGTGGATGTGAAGCAGAGTGAGAATGAGTGGCATTGTTGTCCATGCCATTGGCTACCTCATAGAATAGACTACCATGTGGGGAGATCCTTTTAGCCATTTCTTGAGCAAATGCTGTCACTCATCTCTTTCCTGTTAGATACTGTAAGAGGCACTGGGGACATGGACCCTTTCTGAAAATGAGCTGAAAATAAGCCTCTTTCAATAAGATCTTTAGATACAGTGCTATTCTGTGTTGAATGGCTTATGGATGGACTCAGGTATAATTAAATGTTGTAGTTCCCGAAAGATGAATGAACATTGCTTTTGAAATGTATTGGAAGAACATCTTTTAGTATATACTACATCGAATTTTAAAAACTTTTTATTGTAATAATTCTAGTCTCCCATGTGTTAGGAGCATGTGACTCTTGATCTTAGAGTCATGAGTTCAAGCCCCACGTTGGGCAGAGATTACTTAAAAAAAAAATGACATCATATTTGAAGTTCATTTTCTTATAAATGTGTGCCAAACCAAGAAAAACTGAGGATGAATTTCTTGCCAGAAAACACTGTTAGCAGTATTGGATTCTTTACATCCATTGCTTAAACCATGACTATTCTAGGACTAGTCTTTTTTTTTTTTAAGATGGTTAAAACTAGGGCAGGTTGTCACTTGTCTGGGATTGTTCTTTCAATAAGCAAGACTTTATGAACACTGAATGTTGTCTGTCACTGTCTACATCTGTGATTCCCTTTATTCTGACTGAAAGAAAATCTTTACTTCCCGCAAGTAGCTTTATGTAGAAAGCTGGCATCACAGAGCACTTTTGGATCGACTCTTTTGCCTTAAAAAACACTGAAAGATGTAATTTAACACTGATGTTTCTGTTCAGCAAGGTGAGGCTGCTTGTAACAGGGCAGCATTTAAAGCTGGGTTTCTTGTTTACTAACCTGCAAAGAGGCATCTTGTTCTATCATCAAAGTTTTCCAACATCAGGATGTGATTTTAAGAAAATAACAGTCTTTGATACCAAGGATACGATTTAGTGCCTGAAATGAACAATCAGAAATGAAAAAGCAGGTTGGGAAGGGTACATGGCTTTAGTTGTGTTTGTTGCATCACAGTGATTGGGAATATTTAGCTCAAGTGTCTTTCCTGGTGGCCCGCGTTAGCTCAGTTGTTTTAGTTGTCATGAATGCATTTACAGTTCCATGAAGGATGGTGTCTCGGGGTGGATGAATCCCTGTAAGGACATTACAGAACACTGTTCAAGTGTGGTCCGGAGTCTGAAATGTTTCTAGGTAGAAACAGCCCTGGGCATGCCCACCTTTAGGAAATCCATTTTTTTTTCCATATGCTTATTTGGGTAGCTTACTCCCCCTACTACTTCCCCTTCTCCCCACTACTCTGTGACTGGGCGGCCTGGCCCAGTATCTGCCTGCATTGGAATTCTGTGTTCTTTCCATTTTACCCTGCTTTGCAAATTTATTGAATTCCTACTCTGTGGCAGACGTTGTGTTAGAGGCCAAATATTAAAAAAAAAAAAAGAAGAAGGCCAAGTCCTGTCTTTTACTTGAGAGGAAAGACAGTATGCCCGTTACCAATTTAAAGTTTCTCAGTCTCCAGTACAGTCTTTATGGGACCAGAAGCCAACCCTGAAGTAATTCTCCCTTGTTAGTTTCTGCAGTATTAGCTCTGTCAGTAGAGGGCGCCGGAGAGAAACTGCAAGGTGGGAGGGGCAGGAAAGCTCTTCTCTGGGGCACAGCCCTCCTTCCTCTCTCCTTCCCTGCAGGAGCCGCTGGTGGCTGTTTGGACCCTATGGTGTGGCTGCTGGGACAGCATCCATCCTGCCTCCTTTCCCTGATCTTGCAGGCCACATGGCTGATGTTCCGTTCCTCCTCTGACTGGATAACATTTATTTTTCTGTTATCCAGCTCTAACAGCACTTCTCTCTTAAAGTCTTCCTTAAACTCCAGCCCCCATGAAGTTTCCTAACTTATAGGTCTTTAGAGCAGGCTGTACTTACCGTAGCTGCCCTGTAACGTTTTGCTGGCTTGTGTTTTCTCTCCCTGCAAACTGCGAGCTCCAGGTTCCTTCAGCGTGCCCAGTGTCCTGCAGGGCCTCTCAGATGCCTAGTGAATTGATTCAAATCTTCTATTATGCTCTTGACTCCTTGCTTCCACGCAGTAAACATTGCTTCTGAGGGAAAATAATAGCTGTCTTTTGTTGAGTAATGTGTGAGGTACTCCTGCATACTCTGATTACTTAGCCTTATGTTAAACCTGCAGAAGCACGTACATTTTGAGGGATGAAGTATCTTCCCCCAGGTTTACGTGGCTGGGAAGTGACG
This sequence comes from Martes martes, assembly GCF_963455335.1. Classification (NCBI taxonomy): domain Eukaryota; kingdom Metazoa; phylum Chordata; class Mammalia; order Carnivora; family Mustelidae; genus Martes; species Martes martes. The sequence goes on from NC_137893.1 coordinate 141,232,733, forward strand.
GAGTTGTTTTTTTCAAACCTGGGTCTGTCCCACTTCAAAGACCCATACATGTTCAGAAGATGTTAAAACTTAGACCAGTTTCTATATGTTTCTCTCTCTCACTTTTTAAAAACTTGGTATGTTTCTGATGCTTTCTTTTCATTATAGTTAGTGTAGGTCCAGTAGAGAGCCCTACAATCCAGTTCGTTAAAAATTCCTAGTTGTGGGGCACCTGGGTGGCTCGGTGGGTTAAACCTCTGCCTTCGGCTCAGGTCATGATCCCAGGCTCCTGGGATCGAGCCCCGCATCGGCTCTCTGTTCAGTGGTGAGCCTGCTTCCCGCTCTCTCTCTGCCTGCCTCTCTGCCTACTTGTGATCTCTGTCTGTCAAATAAATAAATAAAATCTTTTAAAAAATTTTTAAAAAAATTCCTAGTTGTATTTATATTTAGAGATTTATCTGTTAGCAGAAAGTTGCTTATGAATAGTGTCTTGTCCTCTTCAAAGTTGGAATTAATAAAATGGTTCTTTCATCTCTCACAGTTATTTCTAGGGAAAGGAAATCACAGAGGAAAAAAACCATAATGTCCATTTTATGACATTTGTATAATCCCACCTGGGGATAAATTGTGTTTTCTTTGTCATTGATTTTTGTTTGTTAAAGGCTTATGTTGTGACATTGATTTTCAAAGTCATAGATACTTTATCTAGGAATCATTCAGAATTGAATAAGAAATGCTCTATTTATTATAAAGGCTCATGTTTTATGAAGCTGATCTTAGTGTTTAAAATAGATGATTTTTAAAAATACCATTGGTTGTTGATCCATAGACTTTTCAAACCGTTTTACTAGCCAATTATAAAACGGTAGCTTGCAGATTGTAGAACATTTGGGAAATACAATTTAAAAGTCACCTGTACCCCCTTATGTAGTAGTTACCATGGTTAAGATGTTGGCATATGACTTTCTAATTTTTTTTCTGTATTTGTTTCTCTTTGACATAGAGGAAATTGTTTTGTAGTATTTTTGTATCGTACTTGAAAAAAAAGAGTTTAACACAGGATATATTAATTTTAAATGGCTGCATAATGTTTCATTTTAGAGATCTATTATTTATGTACATTCTTTGGCCAAGTACTTAGGTTTTATCCAATATATCACTTACTGAAATAATTATATTATAACCACCAAATAAATCAACAAGTTTGGGGATAATTTTTTGTGTTCATTTCTGGTTATTATATACTAAGCAGATCAGATTCTCAAAGGTGGAACTTGGGGTTAAAGAATGAGCATTTTAAGAACTCTAGGTATGTTTTGTCTCATTGTTCTCTAGATGAGATGTACCCATCAACCTCCTTACTAATTGTGTGTGAGAGTGAGGGGGAGACTCTTTTCTCTCCTGTGCCGCTGGAATTCCTAATTTTGTCTTTGCTAATTTAATGGGGATTGGGATGATAACTCATTGTTTTAATATCTGTCTCTTTGATAACCAGTGAAATTAACATTTTTATATTTGGGTTAGTTACCGTTTGTATTGTCTTTATTTTAGATTTCATGTCTTTCAAGTATACGCATATGAACTTCTTGTATATTGAGAATCAGCTATAAGAGAATTTCAAAGTTAGGACTTCTTTATCATGCTCATGCAAACAGTAATAAGATTAAACTTTACTTTCGAATTTTGAGAAAAGGTTTTGCAGATCTAGTATGAATTCATTTAATAATATTTTTGTGTACCCCCTATTGTCTGCTTGAGTACTTTCGTATTAAAAAAAAAAAGGAAATTGAGATTGTGGTATGCTATAATTATTTAGCTCATAAATAATGACTTATATTTCTAAAATAAAATGAAGTATTTATCCAAGGGAATAGACAATAATGACTTTCAAATTCTTCAGGAACTACAGGTGAGTTGGATGCTTTATGACTCCTGCCCTAGAGGTTTTGTGGTTCGCATATATAAGCTACCATTTGTCGTCCTGTCTCTTGTCTCCAGCTTTTCTTTCTGAATCCTTGGACTAGTTCCTGCGGAAACTCTGAGTTCACAGTGGTGCCCTCCGGGCCAGGGCATCTCTGGGCCGGCAGATTGTGAGCAGCCGCTGCTGCTGGGCGCAGGTGTACGTGCAGATGGCATGGCGGGGCCAGCCTGCCTTCTGCTTGGCGGGGCCTGAGAGGTGATGGATAATACAGCTTGCTCTGCATCATGGTCTGAGGCAAGGGGAGCAGGAGGACCAGCCTGCGTGAAAGTCCGAGCTGGCAGAACAAACACACACACTTAATTGACTCTGTAGTTTTATTAAACTTCCTTATTAATGCTCTTAACCAGTGGCCTCAGCGCCTGCCAGTTTGTCTCCTTGCCGCCTCTCTTGCTGTGTATCTTCAGAGGGATGTCAGAGTCATAGCTACGGAAAGGGGGGAAAGCAGCCCTCCTGGGCTGGAGCAGGTATACAGTTGTCAATGCGCATTACATACCCTAGTGTGGACTCCACGGCAGTGTAAGGGCTGCTCAGTATGTGCCTCAGTCTGTTTGTTTTTTCCTTTCCTCCTACTTGTCTCCAAAATGGGGAGGACATACCCCTAGAGTAGAGAAGCCAGGGGAGGACATACCCCTAGAGTAGAGAAGCCAGGGTACTGCTTTTGTTGTTAATACCAGGACACTGGGACGTTTACATAAGGTTACTGTCTACCTATTAGGAGTTTTTCCTTTTTTAAAATTTATTTATTTTTTTAAAGATTTATTTATTTATTTGAGAGAGCATGAGCGAGCGAGTACATGAGCAGGGGGAGGGGCAGGGGCAGAGGGAGAGAGAGGATCTCTGGCAGACTCCCCGCTGAGTGCAGAGCCTGTCATGGGGCTCTAGCCCACGACCCTGACATCATGACCTGATCCAAAATTAAGTTGGATAATCCACGGACTGAGCCACCGAGGTGCCCTGAGTTTTTCCTTTTTTAAAAATTTGTCCTCCAAGTCAGCCTTCATAGAGGACATATGATGACATGAAGTCGAGGACACTTGACACCCTTTCTTTGCCAGGATTTTACTCTGAATTTAAAAATGTCAAAATGACTAAGGACTTCCGAAATGACTAGCATGGAAGTATTCTGTTTGTTACTTACCCTCGGAGTTCACCTGGAGTTTTATAACTGTTTTAGGTAGTTTTCTGTTTGGAGTCCCAAACATCAGGGGATCTTGTGAATTCTGTCTACAACTAATAAATAAGTGTAATTCGTCTATGGTTTTCTTCATTTTCTTTTAAATGCTTATCTATAATGTTCAGAACTGCTCTGGGTTTTTGACTGGTATTCCACAGAATTTCTGTCTGGGTCACAGAGGACTTAGTTTTTGGAACTCTGAAATTTCATTATTCTTACGGTTTGAAAATCACGAAGCCTAACGTGAAAGCCGCTGTAGAAAGCTCACTGCTAGGGAATAGGGCTCTGAGACTTTATAATAATTATCATTTTGCCTTTTTTCCTTTAGGACACCTTACTTTTTGAGGCTTCATTTTTAGGGTGTTGTTAGTGGTGGTTTTAGCAGGCAAGAAGGTAAGTCACTCTTTAACAAAACGTTCTGGGCAAATTTGGAAAAACAGTATTTTGCGGGGTCACAATTAAGAGATGTTGGAGCTGCCCACAGCGTTAAGAACTTGCCACAGAGCAAAGCGTGAGATCTCAGCTGCGATCGGAGGGGCTGGCACTCCAGGCTCTAGGGCAGCCTCTCGATTGTCATCCTCTCTTCTCATTCCCATGACAAATATTTTAAGTGCACAAATATTTACGCCTTTTCTGGTTAGTCAGACAGCATTTCTGATAATTTATCCACTTGAGATAAGGTGATTCTTGTTATTCAGATCAGGTCACTGAAATCCCTCTGAGTCTAAACTTACAGAACTCTCACCTAGCTCTTGGCCACATCGACTGCAAGAGTGAAGCCCATTCTCAGCAGTGAGACTGTCAACATTTCCAGAAAACGTCCACATCACCCTGAAGGGACAACACTGTTACTCTGAAGGTCCCCAGAGGAACCCTGTGAAGCTACGTCAGTCCATTGACGTAGAACTCAGTCTCCTTGGAAAGAAGAAGAGACTCCAAGTTGACAAATGGCGGGGCTAGAACAGAGCCAGCTACTGTCCGCACTCTCTCCAGTCACATACGGAACATGGCTGAGGGCAGTGCCTTGGGTTTCCACTACAGGATGGGGTCCATGTATGCTCGCTGCCCCGTCAGAGCTGTTGTTCAGGAGAACGGCTCTGCTGTTGAACTCTGGAATTTCTTGGGCCAACAATACATCTGTGGGGTTCGGATGAGGCCAGATGTTGCTTATTCGGTATCCCAAACCCAGAGAGATGAGTTAATGCTTGAAGGAAATGACATCGAACTTGTATCAAACTCAGCCACTTTGATTCAGCAGGCCACAACAGTTAAAAACCAGGATATCAGAAAAACTTCGGTTGGTGTCTATGTTTCTGGAAGAAAAGCAGTTCAGCATGCTGATGAGTAAGATCTAAGCCGTCCGGAATCAGCAAGATGCCGGATGATTTTTCAGACTGATTTGTGATGCTTGAAAGATGCAGTAAAAGCTGTATTGATTTCAGGCTTTTTCTTAAAACAACAACAGCAGCTATTTGAACTCTGTGTTTCATCAAGACAAGAAGAACAACCATTTTCCTCTTTCTCAGAAACACAGAGTGAAGAACAGGACAAATGCCCAAATTACCTTTCCAGATAGATGCGTTTCTTCCAAGACAGATGTTCTGTACTTAATTGTCCTTAGTTACCGTGCCTCCTGCTGATGTCTTCCTAGCACCGCCTGCAAGAGCAGCCTTAATCTCTCGCCCGTGACTTCCTGAAAGGTCGAGACCACGGACATGCTATTACCTTCTCTTGTCACGTCTCATCCATTTAACGAGGGTGCTTGAAGTCTACCCTAAAAGCTTTTCGTAAGACCTAGTTATACTTCAGCTTGGAGGAGCTAACCTCAGGAGAGTTCCTTGTTTCACTAACTTGTAAATAGTCATGCTTGGCAAGAGTTTTTTCGAGAGCCTGTGGCTACTTTCCTAGGAGGCACAGTTTGAATTCTGGATGCAGGGAGAACCCCTTGAGTTCCACAGAAAGAGAAGAGTGGACCCCTCCACCGGGCATCAGGATGCCATCCTTGGAGTTGTGCAGAGAAGGTTCTGCTCCCACATCGTCTACGTGTTCTCCATGTTTATATTAATTCTTTGGTGAAGCATCAACTGGGCAGATGTCGTAGGAACCAGGGCTAGAGATGACCCTTTGCCCTTTTCTCCAAACAGCTCACGAAGGTAATGAAATATGTCCTGACCCCTTGTGGTGACAGACATAAAAACCAGAATGAAGGCCTTTTTCAGTGCTTTTTACCTCTAATGTGAAGTAGAAAATCTTTTCAAGTCCCTGTGTAATGCCCAGCTGCTTCTTTCCCAGCCAGTAGTTTTGAAGGCTAGAGTTACACACTGTGTGTCTCTAAGGACTGGGGGGAGAAAAATCAAGTTGTCCAGTACCTTCGGAACTGGATGTTCTCGTGCTTCTAGATGAAATTTGATACTGACAGCAATATCTGGAATTATTTCTTGGAAGATATCCAGGACATTTGGCCTGCCATCCAGTGGCCCTTTTTCATCTGTTGGATCTCTTCTCCATAATGTTCTTTTTTGTTCCAGGTGGGGCAAGGGCTTGCTATCAGAATCGCCCTCGACGACTGATCAAGTTATAGGTCCATCCAGAGGTTCATAAATACACACCGTTTTCTCTTTTTGAGCTGAGCCTCAGTGGTCAGTTTATAGTTGGAGGAAGTGGTATTTCTGCACCGTAGGGAGCTCTGGTTTCTCCCTCTCTGCTGACTCAGTTGCACCACCTCCCTTCTCGGCCATCAGTCGTGCTCCCGCCATCATTCTTTTGCTCCCCTTTCCCCTGGCCGTGCAGGTGTACTCCGGATTGCTGCCCATGCGGCATGAGGCTGTGTGCAGGCCCTCCTGGATTTCACTGATACCTTCTTGTGGTAAAACACAGAAAACATAAAATTTGCCATTTTAACCATTTTAAAAAATTCATTAAGTACATTCCCATTACTGTACAGGCATCGCCACTACCCATCCCTGGAGCTTTCTCATCCTCCCAGACCAAAACTCCATCCCTCATTAAACAATAACCTCCCATCCCCACCCCCGATCCCCGTCCCTGGTAATCCCTGTTCTACTCTCTGTTTTGTCAGTTTGGCAGTTCCACATGCCTCTTGTAAGTGGATTCACTCATGCCTTAAAAATAGACCTGAGAAAGCCACCACCGCCTTCCTCGGCTCTGTGGCGGGCACACCCGAGGATCCCTCCTCCTTTAAAGACTGATCCCGAGGAGTCCCCTAAAAATGAAATAGTGTTCTTCCCCAAAGTTGTATAACCTGCGTGGCTCCAGAGTTGTCCTGACAAAATAAGGAGAATTTCAGGTTACTCAGCCTTTACCTGCGCTCCAAGGCAAGGCTCCCAAGAGGTCTTCAGGCCAGACCGGGAATTCTTTAAGAAATCATACCAGTAAAGGCATCTGAAATTAGTGAAGAAAATGAAACCCGGTCTTGAGAAAACAAAAATTAGTAGTTTGCTGAACAAAAGGACATCTTCCTCTGGCTGTCTCTAGAGCAAGGAGACAGACATTTTTGCTTTGAACTCCTTTTGTTGCATGCTCGGAGTAAAGGAAAAAATGTTTTATTTTTAAAAGTTTTATAAATGTTTTAACAAAAGTATTTAAATTTTGACCAGGTAGCTCTAAAATTGTTTCTAATGGAAGATCTATTAAGTTGAAAGGTATTGTCATGGAATAAGAGCTTCTGTAGCATTTGAGTTAGTGCTGTGTGACCCTCTTACTAACTTCTGATAAGTAACCCTGTCTGCTGCCTGTTTTCATTCCAGCGTCCTCCATTGAGGACCTGCCTCAGCCAGTATGTGCTGAACAGTATTTTTTATGATGTGAGGACTCAGCAGCCATTTTTCATGATGTTCAGTTGTAATTCATGACAACATTCTCCATGTCTGCTCATGAGGGTTCAAAACAGTTACTGTGTGTGCATTGCCTGATCAGAAGTTTGGCTAACGAGATGGCACTCTCACCTTTAGCAGCATTTCTGGTGACTCTGTAGAACATTACTTCCTTGTGCCAGGTTGTTGGAGATGAAAAAATATTCACCAAAGAGGTACCCAAAGGGAGAAAATCGGTCGTTCTTTCCCAGGGCTGGCTGAACTGGCAACTCCCCTAGTGTGAAGATGCTGTGAAAACATGGCTGAAATAAGGGAATGTGTTTAAAGAATAGAGCAAAACCTAACTCCACTGAGGTGTACAAGTGATTCACATCTTCAGGTAAAATGGTCTGACATTAAAGAAAGGCACAGTGCGTCATTGTGCGCAAATAGCGGCTGCTCGAAGAAAGTTTGGGCTTCTGCTTTGGGAGAGATGTTTGAAATTTCAAGTGAATTGTATTTCCTAATAGTTACCTTTCAAAAACAGAAAAAATTGGATGTGGTATTTAGAAGAAACTGGAAGGCCACTTTTTTGCAAGGGGGGAGGGATATAAATTGTGTAATTTAAGGGAAGACTGATTTTTAATAGAAAAAAACAATAGTTGGTTGTTAATTACTCAGGGCTATGGTTGTTAATACTTTTTGAGTCACAGGCTCTTTTAATCATCTGATAAAACCTAAGGACATTCTCCCCCCTACCAAAAAGAAGCCCATTCACAAAAACTCAAGTTTTCCTATAATTTGAGTCACCGTTTTGGAAGGCCATGCTTGGGTGTGAAGTTTGAAGCTCTTTCTGTAAGGCGACTTGACATAAGTGAGCTTTGTCATTCACAACACGTAGTTTTTGCCAAACAAGTTCAAGGTGGGGGAGGATCTTGTCTGCAAGGCTCATATCACACTCGTCCACACGGAGATATATATTAATCTTTCATCAGTGAAGCAGGCCCAAAGCAACCAATACAGTTTGTTACATCAGCTTGGTGAGGGCTCAGATCTCTGTGCTTATAAGTGCCTCGAGTACCACTTTGTAGGAAGGGTTCGTCCAGCTGACCCAGTGACCTTTTAAAAGTAGGTTTCTGTTACCTGCATATTTGACATTAAGCAGCAGAGAATCTTCCTAAACCCATGACTGGACCCAGGACCTTTTAGAGCTTAAGTTTTGGGAGCCATCTCTAAGGGTAAAGGCTGCAGGCCTCACTAATTCTTTTTTTTTTTTTTTTTTTAAGGTTTTATGTATTTGAGAGAGAGAGAAAGAGAGAATAAACCTGGGGGAGCAGCATAGGGAGCGGGAGAAGCAGGCTTCCCGCTGAGCAGGGAGCCTGATTCAGGGCTCGTTCCCAGGACCCTGAGATCATGACCTGAGCCGAAGGCAGACGCTTAACAACTGAGCCACCCAGAGGCCCATCGGCTCACTAATTCATATGCCCTGTTCACTCAGAAGTGTGTAGTTTCTCTGATGATATTAGTCAGTCTACATTTCTTGAATACTGTTACTTTCTTTTTAATTTTTAATTTAATTTTTTACAACCTAAATTCAGTTAATTAACATATAATGTATTATTGGTTTCGGAGGTAGAGGTCAGTGACTCATCAGCTGCAGATAACGCCCAGTGCGCATTACAGCACGTGCCCTCCCTCATGGCCATCACCCATTACCCCAATTCTCCCCCGACCCTCCAGCAAGTTACTTTCAGTAAGTGAAAATCCATTTTTAGCAAGAATTCCGCCAGCCAACAAGCTACGATTTTTACCAATAAGAACTCATTTCTGACACTTAGGATGCTAATTAGCAACCGAAGGTTCTTACTGGAGATATTGATAATGAAGTAATTATAGTAGCTGTTTCTGGAATGGGGATTCTGACTTGATTGCCCTGGGCTTTGCATTCTTGAGTAGGGCAACCGAATGCCCTTAGTCTTAACATTTGAGCTACATAAACATTTCTTTCTTTATGTTCCAGTATTGTGACAGCAAATGCTAATTTGTATTCTTTTTTTTTTTTTAAGATTTTATTTACTTATTTGACAGAGATCACAAGTAGGCAGAGAGGCAGGCAAAGAGAGAGGAGGAAGGAGGCTCCCTACTGAGCAGAGAGCCCGATGCGGGGCTTGATCCCAGGACCCCAAGATCATGACCTGAGCCGAAGGCAGAGGCTCTAACGCACTGAATCACCCAGGCACCCCACTAATTTGTATTCTTGATGTCAGTGAGGCACCCTCTTCCATACACACGTGCTTGTAATCCTTTTCCCATCAGCAGTGGAGTTCAGCCTCAGTTTTGTGGTGGTCCTCTGTGCTCTCATCGACCCCAGAGCCTTGTATTCTATGTGGCTGCAGTTTAGTGACTGATCAGTGGATTTTGGTTGAATGAATATTCAGAGTCCCCAGTGAACAAATTTTTAGACAGTCTTTTTTTTTAGAATAATTTTCACTTTACTACAGAGGCTGCAGAGATCGAATCCATGTATACACTTCATCCAGTTTCCCCTCTTGGAACCTTTTCCATCACTACATGCATTTGTTGCAAGTGAGAAATTAACGCTGGTACATTACTGTGTTTAGATTTCACTGGTTTTCCTGAATGTCCTTTTTCTGCCCCAGGATTTCATCTAGGGTGCTCCACTGCATTTAATTATCTTGTCATCCTAGTGTCCTTTGGTCTGTAGCAGTTTCTCAGAGTACCCTTGTTTTTGACAGTTTTGAGGAGCACTGTTTTGTTAGAAGGTCAGCTGTTTTGTAGAATGTCCTTCAGTTTGGGGTGATCCGATGTCTTTCTCCTATTTAGAGTGGGGTCATAGGTTTTCGGGAGGAGGACCGCAGAGGTGAAGTGCCACTCTCATTATATCATATCAGAGGTACATACTAAACAATTTTATTTCTAATGTTTCATTCTCAGAATGGAGAGGTGGGGGAAAGCAAGAAAGCAGCATTTAAATCAGTCAGTTTTGCCATGGAGGAAATTGTGTTAAAGACAAGTAAGGGAACTGAATCTAAAAGAAAAATTTAAGTTTATCTGGGAGAATTCAGCCCTTGGTATTCCTGTCATGCCTCCCTTTGGATGTTTATGAGATGGTAATATTTACTTTATTTAAATGCTTGACTGATATAAATCAGACAAATGAAAAGGCCAGTGGTTTATAGATACACTTTAAGGCAGAACTGCAGTAATTTTTACAAGCCTCTCAAATAACCAGTTTTTTTGAAGTGGGAAAAATCTTTAATTGGATTTTTTTTTTTCTTTTCCTCTGCTGCTGTGTTTTTTTCTTTTCCTGTGTTCTTTTGCATTTGGGTTTATGTTTTTCAAGCTGAGTTAATGTTATTGAGAAACATTTCAAAGCATTTGTCACTGGAGTAGTTTATCCCTTAATTAATGGTGAGGTGGTTTTGCAGACAGGTGACACGCTTTAATGCATTAGAGAGACTAGTCTTGTTAGTTATTGATTGCTGATGAATAAATTACTGCCATTTTTAATCACAAGAAAATTTCTTTTGAGGATAATTAATCAGATTCATGCATTTCTTAACCAGTGTAGGATTATCCTCTGTTTTAGTTACAAGAATGAACCTGCCTGCCTCTGCCCTAGGTAAAGTCAGGAGAGAGGAGACAGGTTTCTAGGTTTGTATTTTGATCTTTACTTTTATTAGGCAGATGAAAAGTAGACTTGCTTAAAAATTACTTCAAACTGCCTTTCTTGTTGAGTAGGTTTTGAACTACCTGCCTGACAGATGGTGTTGGAAGTAATTACAGAAATCATGTGTTTACCTGTACGTGGACATGTGTTCACCAGATGCACCCTGTTTGCCCAGTGCCGCTGATTTCTTAAAGAAATACACACCTTCTGGCTAGAGTTGCATAACTCCGGAGAGGAGAAGCTGTGCCAGCCGGAGCTCTGTCGCTCTTGGTTGCAGAATCAGCTCTAGTCAGAGGGATTGGTCAGGAAGGCCAAAGAAGCACTTTCCCAACGTTGATTGCCTTTACATTTTTTGATTTATTAGTACTTTAATACACCTTTTTATTTATTAGTACTTTAATTTTACCCATCTACGGAATGATTTAAGCACTAGCCCCCCGTATTATATGTTCAGAGCTGTAACAGTAGTCACTCTTTTATTATGATGATTATGGTTTGTTATATTGTTGTATTATTTGTACTCAGTGCTTTTAGAAATGTGTTTTCCCAGGCCCATGTTAAAGATATATGTACCCATCCTCCCCATTTCTAGATTCTGATTTGGGAGGTCTGGCTTTTGGATTAAGTGTTAGTTACTATTTTTATATTTTTAAAAACTCATGGGTAATTCCTATACTCGTGAAAATTGGAAATACCTGCTTTATTTTATTAACCATCAAAACCTAATTTATGTTTTCCACCTCATTTCTATTTTACTTTTGCTTAAAAAAAAAAAAAGTCAAAAAAACCCTCAACGACAGTGACCCCTTTCGCATGTATGCCTTAAGTGTTCAGTTTTGAAACAGTACATTTAACTGTGTGTAAACCCTGAGGAACAAGGGAAGTCATTGTTTCAAGATTTTGACAGGTGCAAAACTGTAAATAATTACAGGCCTGGGCAGAAGCTAGAACAGAAGTCGCACAGCAGCTGGCAGGCCCGACCTGTGACAGGTCTGACCTGAGCTAAGTAGCCTAAATTTCATGGCAAGCTCAGATTTGTTTTATAGTATGAAATTCACCTTCTGCCACAGAACGTTTCTAGTGATTCAGACTAGATACCAGCTGCAAAGGGAGGACTACATGCAGAATATTGAGAAAGAAAATGCCTACTGAGCCACCTTTTGTACGACTTCGGGGCCAGATGGAACTTGTATAGATGAATTCCAAAATTGATTTGCACCCTGACTGAAATAAATCACCCAGCACCAAATGGTGTTCAGCAGTCACCTCTGAGGAGGGTGGGCTGACTTTTTTTTTTTTTTTTTTTTTTTTACTTTTTATGTTACCTACTTCTAAAACATCAAATTTTTTAGTCTATGAGCATATCTGACTTTTGTATGAAGTTATGTCTGGGAATACCTGAGTGGTAATTTTTTTAGGTCTTCATAGAGAGTAAAGCAAATTTTTAATGCGATTTTATCGCTGTTGGGTTCCATCAGGCAGTTGCCCACCTTAAAAGTACCAGATTCGTCACTGATCCCTAAAGAATCCTGCTCGTTGCCGGCAGCTCCCCCTCCACACCCCGTGATTTCACCCCGGAAAGCTGCACTTTGGAACGGACGGGATTCTGCTAGAGCAGAAATAAAAAGCTGATGACTGGTGGGCCCTGTCGAACCTATATACTCATTTTCTTTGGCTTGCACAGTGTTCCGAAAGTTTGACAGACCCACACATAAAAATCTGTATTTCTAGCTTCCTTAGAAACATGGACGATATGGCAGTACTGGACCTGTGTTCCTGCAGCTGGCGGTGCTGGTGGCGGGTGCGCCTTCTCTGTCTTTCGGTTTGCTGCGGCCCTTACCATCCTGTGGTTTAGTCATTTCTGTTACCTGCCTCCAGACATTTGAGTTGATTCAGCCCCTCGGACTGGAAGATGTGTGGGATTACAAGTGGACAGGCCTGGGGAGAAAGGACCACATGAGGAGAGACTGATGGAGTGTTGATCTGGTCAGGGGTGGTTTGCCTTGTGCTCCGTTCCCTCCGTGTTCTTGCATTGTTTCCACTTCACTGGAGACTCCCAAGAACTTTGAGTTGTGATGTTCCCCCAACCACCCTTCATAAAGGAAACATCCCAGGTATCCGGAGGAGAAGTTTTCTGGATGATTACCCGTCCTTTAATTCACATTTTGTTTGATTTAGTGTTGCCAGCTAGTTTTTCTCCCTGTTTTTAGTAGTGATCAGCTTTATTGAAGGATGAGAGTTAAATTAGAAAAGGAAGAGAGACATTTTTCAAGCCCTGGGCGTATTGAGAGGGCAGATCCTGGCCTAATGTCAGGGTGGGTGACGTAAGTGAAGCCGACAGCACCGAGACCCTTTACGAAGTGGACAAGAAGTAGAAAGATCCCAGAGATTAAAATTTTCCTAGAACGGAGAGAAGAAAGGGTCCTCTTCTACCTTCTTGATACCCTTGTACTGTCTGATGTCCCAGCTCTATGCTTTCTCTTTGTTTCTAATTAGGAAGAGAGAAGAGAAGTGGGGAAGAGTTGAGTTTCATTCGTCTGAGAATCTCACTACTAAAATATATGGGAAAAAATCCACCCCGTTGTAGGTTGACTTGGCACATAGTAGACTCAGGAACTGGGTTGTTCTGAGCTTTGTTGAGTGAAGTTGGGTCAGAAGGCGTGGTGTAGACCAGGAGTTGGGAAACTGGACTGCAGACAGATCTAGCTTACTGGCTGTTTCTGTAAATATAGTTTTATTGGAACACAGTTGCACCCATTAGTTTATATACCGTCTATGGCTGCTTTGACATTGTAAGGGCACAGTGGAGGAGCTGTGATAGAGACCATATGGTTTGCAAAATCTGAAGTATTTATTACCTGGCATTTTACAGGAAAAAAAAGATGTGATGATTTTGATGTAGAAGGTTCTGTCCAAAAAAGAAAAAAAAAACAAAAACCAAAAAAACAAACCAGTTCTTTTATGTGGTCTAAGTTATTTTTGTTGAAAACAAAGGGAATTAGATGTGTGATTGATTTTCACAATTTATATGGCTTTTTGATGATTTTGCAAATATTTTATGTAAGTTACTGTTCCATTTGAATGAAATGAAAATTTTATAATGCCTAGGACTTCAGTGGGGCTTTGATTTCATTATGTCATTTACAACAGCTGTTTCTGGGGAAGATTATAATATAGCTAATGGGAAAACATGAAGTAATATAGTTAGTCAAAACATGATATAATTTTAGCAAAAATTAATAAAATAAAAAAATTGGTTATGTTTGGGCTACAGCTTTTTGGAGGGACGAGTATAATGACAGTATAAAAACACAATGTTATTTAATTAGCTTTAAACATGATATTTTCAGGAATATATTTAATGCACAGATGTGCACATATGGTCCATTATGGTGTTAATTTAAACTTTGAAAACTGCCAAAAGTTTTATATTAGGGAAATAGTGAACTTTCATCTAATGATCACATTAAACATTAATAATGCTACGTTTTTATTGTTGTTTTCAATTTGGAGAACATTTGAAAGTAGCAGGCCTGTATTGTAGGATTCATCTAACATGATTCTTGAATGTCTCAAGAGTAAGCACTGTTCTAGGCACTAGGATTGAAACACCGGATAAAATAAAATATGAAATAAGCACTTCGATTGCTGTTGCTGCCTGGAAAAAAAAAACGCAGAGCGCTTTTGAGCTATAAACATTCATTTACTCAGTCATTTATCGAGCTGCACCAAGTGCTCTGTACGTCCTGAGGACGTAACAGTCAGTAAAGCAAGTTTTTGACTTTTAAAAGTAGCTTCCATTGTAGTTGGAGAAGAGATAGACCGTGTTCAGTTGGGTAACAAATGCCATGAAGAAAATGAAAGAAAGGACTTGGGAGAGATGGGGGTGTTATTTTGGGTAGGTGGTCAGGAAAGAGTTCTCTGATAAGGTGATATATGCGGGGACACCTGGATGAATAAGGTAATGGGCAGTGGGGGTCTTTGGGGGAAGAATGTTCCATGCAGAGATAATAGTGTGAAAGGCCTGGGATGGGTGTGTGCTTGGTTGTTGAAGGGAAAACAAAGAGAAGCCAACTGTGGTTGGTGTCAAAGGAGCCAGAGGCGGGGCACCTGGGTGGCTCAGTGGGTTAAAGCTGCTGCCTTCGGCTCAGGTCATGATCCCAGGGTCCTGGGATCAAGCCCCGCATCTGGCTCTCTGCTCAGCAGGAAGCCTGCTTCCCCCTCTCTCTTCCTGCCTCTCTGCCTACTTGTGATCTCTGTCTGTCAAATAAATAAATAAAATCTTTAAAAAAAAAAAAAAAAAGGAGCCAGAGGGAAATGGGAGGAGATTTGTTTGTTTCTATGAAATGCACAAGGCTCTGCCTCTAGATCAGAGGTGAAGTCCTATGGACCCAAGCTAAATTCTGTATGCAGTGACAGTAGTACAGAAGTAGAGCGTAAGGGTCTATGGAAGATGCCGTGGACCAGACGTCAGGAAATAATAGAGTTAATTTGCTCATTGTTCCTCGAATTAAATCTCACTTCTGTGAATCTCTTTGTCATCTACTCTTTCAAAAAGGAATTCTGCATGGTATAGTCCAGTGCCCTGAGGTCTGGATAAGTTGTTGAATTTATGGTGTGCCAATACCCATTACAGGGTGACCATCCGGTGAATTTGTAACACAGAGTCTGAGGCTGGGAATAAATGGGTCAGAAAGTCTGACTAAAATGAGAATAACAATTCACGTTCAATTAAAATGTGCATAGCCTGCAATAATTTTTCATTGTACTAGGGTTAAGGGGAGAGTAGAAGTAGGTTGATAATTAATAGTTGTAAATTTAAAAGTCAGCTTTATTCCAAGTGTTAATTTTTCCTGGAAGTGTTTTACAAAACGGTCAAGTTCCTGAAATTGTAGAAACACTGATCATGGTATTTATAACTGTGAGGCATGCTAGGTACCTGACCTCAAGTGTGAACTAATTAACTTAGGGCTTGTGTAATATGCTTTAGCAAAAGTAGATATTTAAAAATAATTGCTTGTTTTTTTTTCATTTCACAAATGACAATATATATGGTGTTTTAATTTATTTTAATATTACCGAGCACATTTTTGTGGTGATCCCTTCAACTTTAACACAGATGGGTATCAATAAGTGAATTTTTTTTTCTGGCACAAGAGGATGATTAAGCTTATTCACCAAATATATATTTTATTAAGAACACCATCTATCACAACTGTCATAAGTCTGCTGTACTTGAAACAGTACGGGTTTCTGAAACTCAGCAGTTAGTAACGATTATTGAAACAGCACACAAAGACAAGGCAAACTTAGCATTCGGAGCAGTATTTCACTGGGAAGGCAGGTGCCCACGTGGAAGCAGGTTCGCTTAAAAAAGTTCTCCTGCAAAGACTTGCTGGAGTTGAGGATGCGGTTTTCCTTAGGAGTAATAGTATCTATGGTAATTCGGTTTTCAGGCCAACCCAAAATGTATTAGGAATCTCTCTATAGTTCGTGGATTTTTAGAGGACTTTGGTACTGGTTTTCAAGCAGATCTAATTTCCAGGAAAATGTTACGGCTTTGCTTTTCCTTGGTATACGTGTATCAGTAGAGCACCCCTTCTCGAATCTGTTGGGGATTACGGCTCTGTTTGTTTTCTGCGTTGCTTTACCTGTGTGGTGGCTTAGGTGATCTGTGCTCAAAGAGAGGTTGCTTTATGCATTGGGCCTACAGGTGAGGCCATTATCGACATCCTCCAACATTTAATTCTGTCACTAGCTGTTCCCAGGGCAGCAAGTCTTACCTGTGGATCCCCATGCCCTTGATTAGCAGCCACAGGATAAATGAGGTGATGGGGAGGGCTTATGTCCCTGAACACCCATCTGTTCCCCGTTGGACTGGACGGTAGGAGGCAGTGAAGGCTAGGCGCAGTGGGGTGGCACAGGTGGGCCCTCTCTACTTACAGCCCTGTGGCGTGTCCTGTGAAGATTCCTTTACCTTAATTCTGCCGCTTGATCAAGGGACACCCACCCCCCTCAGTAGCCTGCCCGGTGTGGGGAGGCAAAGCTGTTGGGCTGGGCCTTGGCTGGAATGTTGTGCCGCGGGGGAGAAGGGGAAGGAAGGAAAAAAAAGAATCGTGCAACCTAACTTCTTTTGCTTTATTACGTTATGCTTTTTTTTTTTTTTTTAAACCCCTTCTGGTGAATTTGAGGTAGTTTTCAGATGCCCTTATATTGACCCAGCCAGCTTCTGCTGACTTTTCACTCTGACATTTCCCTGAAAAATATCCTACAATTCAAATTTAGTGAAACTAGACACACTCTTCTCCTTAGTCCTGACTTTATTTCAGATTTGTAACATTTTACTTTTATCCACCCAGTCCTAAGTATTCATTAAATTCAGCCCCCTCATAACAGAGGAAACGGAATACCCTCAAGTAAATAACTGTATTTAAATATATATGTGTGTATCTGTGTTTATGTATATTATTGATATATGTTACCCAAAGTAATAAATAATCCAGGAGTCCAGCTTCTGTCTCACCTGCTGTTCTCTTTATGATGTGAAGCGGTGAGTCACACGAGTAATTGTATTACTTGTACAAAGTACTTGGAAGACAGTTTCACTTGCACAAGTCCTTTGCTGCATGTCATAAAGATGAAAAGTTTGAGCCATCTGTTACTTAAAAAAAAAAACAAAACAACAAAACTACCCTAGTATACCACCTGGTGTTTAACTAGGCCTCGGGATTTGTTCCAGTTATGGCTCTGCTTCATTGAACAAATATTGGGGTGAGGAGTGGGTAGGGTTTGGTGATTACTCCTGTGACTTGGGAGGGGCCCTTTTCACTGAGTCTCGAACAATGTTATTTGGATCATTGTTATCTCCTATTGTGGCTTGCCTGTCATCAAAAACAATTTTGTCTTAATTTTGAAAATTGGATGTGAGGAGTAACATTACACAAAAACAACATTATACAATGATGGAGATAATGTTCTGTGCAGCATGATTTAATTTGGAGCAGTGGATGGCCACCTGCTAGGCCTTTGTTCTGTGGCAGTCTGGCAAGTGGCCCCAGTGTTTTGGTTCTTTCCTTGGTCACGTGGCTGTTGAGATCCGCCTGGGTTAGTTGCAACCCATTAATCTGGTAGCGTAGAACGATGGAATAGTTGACTGCTGGGTTTTTTGAATTAAGAAAACAAATCCCTTTTAAAGTTATTATTCAGCAATCACAGAATGCTTTTAATGTGTTGATATAACATCTGAGCCTTTACATTTTATCTAGGGGTAGCCTCGTCTTATCTGCAACATTAAAAAAAAGATCTAGTTGTACTTGGCATTATGGTAACTAGCTGCCATATAGCACCTGTCTGCTTACCCATTGTGGTGGGGTAACCCTGTAATTCAGTGACCAACCTGGGACACCTTTGAGAGTGACAGCCACTAACAATAATGCTGGGATAAGAGACATAGGCAAGGACATATGGTCACACTGTTTATAAGGCATGGTCATTTTTACCATCCTCTATGATCAAGAATAACCAAATATCCCATATGTATTTGAGGATAATTCCTATATTTAAATTGCATTAATTGTGGCTGATACGGTCCTTTATAAAAAGTAGGTGCTCAGATTCAATATTTGCAAACTGATTAAATGTTTACATTTATTTATTTTTATTATGTCATGTTAGTCAAAATTAAAACTTCCTGCCAAATATCTTAAAAAATAGACATTTTAAACAGCTTTGGGCTAAAACTCTTCTCTCTGTTCTTGATATTAAGGATTGGTCTCAGGCTTCCCCATAGTGATGCTACCTATTGCCCTATGATTAGAACTCTGAAATCATCTTAATATGTGGTGTAAGGGTAGGGAAGCACTTAAAAATTGCAGATGCCTATCGTTCTGTCTAAAATAATTTAAACTGACTACTAGTAGAGGGGGCCATTTAGTCAAGTGCTTATTATGACATATCCTGGTAACTTAATTTACTTTTCCTTATTACTTGAAGTTGTTAAGTGATTCGTTGGTAAATTAGCAATTCCTTAAGTTTCTTCTGAGGAAATCAGGAAGCCAAGTCAATCAATTTCATTGTCTAATAGTACTTTGAGACTTTCATAGTACAGAAGGATCGAGACTGGATAATTCTTTAATGCTAAGTTTTAATCTGTTTTTATCAGTTTGGGAACTTTCTTTCATCAATTTTCTCTTTCTTTACAAGCCCTCATTTATTACCTATAAGACATAGGAAAGGATGCAAGAGTCTCTCTCTTTTTCTATCTGAGGTAATAAAAAGGGTGTTTGTTGCCCATTTGGGCATCTCATGAGACAAGTTGGATTTAGCTCAAGCCTGGAATGTGGGTTATGGTGTTGGGGGTTTTTTGGAAAGCCAGTTGTGGTTTAGAAGGACTCCATGATGTGGGCTGGGAACTTTGGTGTTTTCTTCTGGTCTGAGGTAGGTGTTTTTAAAAGTGAGGTGTCGGAAGATCTTGGGTTCTAGACCATCCCATTTGTCCTGGTCTCTGTGTTTTACAAAAGAGTTGAAACAGATGCTGTTTACACCTCCATTTCTTTTTCCTTCGTGTGTGCGTGTGTGTCTTGGTGATTTCATAGTCTTGTTCCTTTTGCATCTTTCCCTTTTGCATTTCCACCATTCCGGTCTGGTTTCTTTCCCTTGATCAGTTTTTTCTTTGTTTTCTAGGCCTTGCCTGTTTCACCTGAGTGGGAGAGTTCATGAAGTCGTCTTGCTTGTCTCTACGCTGATTGTTCATGATACTTCTTGGTCATGAGGGAACTTGCTCGGGTGTTTATGAGTTTTGTACAGTAGGACAAAATTCACGAGGAACCATAGGCAGGTGTTTTGCTTTGTTTACAGCTATATCCCCAGAGCTTGGAAGTATGCTGGGCACCCAGTGACTTTTTTCTCTTTTTTTAAAAGGAATAGGTTAACATAAATTTTAAAAGGTTGGGGGAGCACCTGGGTCGCTCAGTCTGTAGAGCATGTAACTTCGTGATCTTGGTGTCATGGGTTTGAACCCCATGTTGAGGGGTAGATTGTACTTAAAATAAAAAAAAATATTAAAGACTAGAAATGCCATAGCTTTCTTTTTTTTTTTTTTTAAAGATTTTATTTATTTATTTGACAGAGATCACAAGTAGGCAGAGAGGCAGGCAGAGAGAGGAGAGGAAGCAGGCTCCCCGCGGAGCAGAGAGCCCGATGTGGGGCTCGATCCCAGGACCCTGGGATCACGACCTGAGCTGAAGGCAGAGGCTTAACCCACTGAGCCACCCAGGGGCCCCAATACCATAGCTTTCTGATAGTTTACCAAGTCAGAAATTTTTTAGGGAGAGTCATGGAGCTCCTTCGCTCTAAAGAAAACCTTCTGAACCTTAGCTGGTATTTGAACCATTTAATGAGGGAGGAAGTACTTTGGAGTGATTCTTCTTGTAATAATGTAGGTTTTTAGTTTCTTTCCTTTCTGGTACTTATAGTCCCTAGACTTGATTTTACTACTTTTATCAGTTAAGTTGCTTTTTGTTGCAAGTAATAGAAATCTCAGCTGAAACTCACTTAAGCAGTAAAGAAGGGGGTGATTCCCGCGAGTCCAGGAAGGTTCCGGAATGGGCTCATTGAACTCAGTGCTGTCCTGAGACACCCAGGTTCGTTTGTTCTTTCTCCTCTTCCCTTGGCTCTCTTGGCTTCAGCCCTACAGCTTGTTCTTCCTGCGACTATGAGGACAGGAGCAACAGTCAGGTCCATAGAGTTCTTGTTGATATCTAGTGGGAAAAAGACTGACTTCTGTTCCTTGACAACTGGAGCGAGACTTCGTTATGTATCATTGGTCCAAATCGACTTGGGACTACTCCCCCCTGAACATTAGCAAAGGAGGTAGAATTGTAGCATTTGGCTCAGGCTAATCATCATCTCACGTGAGATAAATGTTGGGATCAACTGCACTACTCACTAAAATCCCATGTGAATTAACCTTTATAAATACATTTTTAAAGACTGTTGATTTCCTGAACTCCAAGATAAGACTTCCCAGAGTAATTAGGTTCATAACCAAGAGGATGCTAGGTGAAGTCAACATTATCATCATAATTACTTCATTAGGGAAATTACGGCCTTTAAATAAAAAAATGTGACAATTTTTGTTCTGTCTTCCCAAGTTTATTAAATAGACATGCGGTATTGTTTTTGTAAAGTAGAAAGTAGCTATGTAGAAATTGGTTGGAACTGTGACGCCCCCTTAAGTGTGTTTGCACTGATAACAATTGATATGTCTCAATTATTTAAATAAAATGAAATCTTGTTGACTAGAAAAGTGGAAAAAGATAGCGAGGACATACTGAGGCTTACTTAAAAAAATAAGTCAATATATAAGGTAATGTGCATCTGTTACCTTAACTTACTAAAAGGTTTCTGATTTACTTGAACATACAGTAATGGATCATTTTGTTTGTCGAACAATGCTTAGTAAATATTTAATAAGCCGCATGGAAGCATTATGCTATTGTGAAGAAAGCACTGAATTAAGAACTGAAATCCAAATTTCTCTAATTTTTCCACTGATGTAATAGGAAAGGATGGTTTCATTCAGGTTAGTATTCTCATTCGCTCATTCTGTGGGCTCTAGCTGCTTCCAGGACTTAAGGGTAGTTGAATACTCATTCAATACACAGTAGAATGTTCCACGTTGTGAAAATCTACTGGCCGATCTCTCTAACAAAGACCCGAGTGGAGTTACTTTTTTGGTTCAGGTTTTCTTTTTTATTATTTTAAAAAGTTTTTAAAGATTTTATTTCTGTATTTGACACAGACAGAGAGAAAGAGAGCGCACAAGCATGGAGAGCTGTAGGCAGACAGAGAGGGAGGAGCAGGCTCCCCACTGAACGGGGAGCCCCATGTGGGGCTCGATCCCAGGAGCCTGGGATCATGACCTGAGCTAAAGGCAGACGCCCAACTGACTGAGCCACCCCGGTGCCCCTTGGTTCAGGTTTTAAAGAGAAATAATCATTTTTCTCCTTCAGAAGGTAAAAATCTTCTCTGTACATTCTGTTTTCTGCAAGCACTTCCACGTGCTTCTTTTGGCTTTAAGTAGGAGAGACCAAGGTTAATTCATCTCTTACTCTTGTATTCCCTTTCTGACTTCCTTCTCCGAACCTCATTTTCTTGGTTTGTAAAGTGAGCATCACCCAGATTCTTCATAGGGATTGGCAGGACAAAGCAGCACATGACATGTGTGAAAGTCGCTCTGGAAAAATCTAAAGCAGGATGTTCTCTAGAAACAGGGACAGTTGCACAGGATCACCCCTTAGACTCCTGCCTGTTATCTTACATTTGTTTTTTTCCTTCCTTTTTTTGTTTTGTTTTTGTTTGTTTGTTTGTTTTTCCCCTGTTAAAGACTTAGTTGTAGTGTCCTGGATATTCAGGACCTTGATGTGAGGGGTTGAAATTTGCATGCTACAAACTGGAGGTCAGAGAAAGGAAAGCTGAATGTGTTGCCTGTTTTTTTAATGGTTTCTTATCCAAACTTGTAAAAACCACAAGGTTTCCCTCGTATCACAGTTTTACAATGAATACATGAATGAACCAGAATTTAAAATATGACAATAAAACTTCTTTCTTACATTTTTTATTTGCTAATTTTCGAATCTACTAAAGGAACTTTCTTCTTTTGTCAGCTAGGTGTAAAATACTGCACATAGATTGCAGCTTTTGGGGGGAGTTTCCAAGAAATCTTACGTTTTTCTTATAAAAAATGTAAATATTTGGAAATGAAAATAATTTCTAATGGCATCATTTGCTGCTGTGGTATTTTGTGTTAGCCTTGTTGAATTCTGGTGGGCAGTACTACTTTGTGGGACAAGTATTCCCTGTTATGATCACAGATTTGTAGTGCTACAGTCAGCCTCAGAGTTGATCCTCTTTTACCCTTTCCATGTCTTTGTGAGAAAATAAGGCTCGGGGAGGAAGATTGGTCTCACTGTGTGTTCCTGGCGCAGCCAGGAGCCGAGCTCAGGTGTCTGGGCTGTGAGCGCGGGGTGCTTCTCCCTGGACCTCTTGGAGCTTACATTTGTGCTCTCAGAAAGTTCCAGGGACATCCACGGTGCGGCAGAGCAGACAGACATGTGCTCTGTGCTTTTAATCTCCCTGTCCTTTCCGGGGTAAAGATGTTCATCAGTTGCCACAAAATACAGAAAATACACTCGTTCTCTTTGAAACCTCCTCCTGAGTAATTCTGAATTATTGGGTCTTTCCCTTGTCGCTCCACTGACCTGGGACGAGGATGGTCGGAGGCCAGAATGCAGTTTTGTTTCTCTGAGTGTACATCGGGCTGCTTCCAGCTAACCGGGGCATCCTGTTCACACGCTCCGGGTTAAAACCACTTTCGGGTGGCTTCTGAGACATACAGGAAGGTTCTAAAGACTTCAGAGACGGCTGCCACAGTGTTACTTCTCTTCCCCTTTTTGTTGACTGGGGAATTTTTGGTTATTTAGTTCTAGAGTATTTTTTTTTATTAATTATTCATTTTATTTTTAACTCCTTTATTAG
Source organism: Martes martes (assembly GCF_963455335.1). NCBI lineage: Eukaryota > Metazoa > Chordata > Mammalia > Carnivora > Mustelidae > Martes > Martes martes. The sequence continues at coordinate 141,255,907 of NC_137893.1, forward strand.
AAAATGCAATCCGAGATTAATGAATCACAGAAACGCAGGGAGGTCAGTGCATTATTTTCAGGCAGCCCTCCACCTCCTTGTAAACCCCGGCCCGCGTGAGAACGAGCCCGTTGCTGAGCTACACTGGTAACCCTGCCCTGTTTCCAGAGGCGGTTTCCCCCCAACCACCCCGTCATCCTGCCCCCTCCAGTCTTCACTTTTGTAGTCATCACTTCTTACGGCTTTGTCACCCATGGTTTCTTTTTAGACAGTAAAGTTCAGTCCTGCTCATGTTTAAAAACCTGATCCGTGCTTTAAATCTCTCTTAATCTGCATCTGCCCTCCTCAGTTTGCGTTTGAAGAAGCTGGGCCGTTTGACATGTGGGCCCTGCAGAGTCTGGGGTGCGCTGCTGGCGTATTTGGGGTGCAGCTCGCCGTGGTCCTCTGGCCTCTGTCCTGCAGCCTGGACGAGGCAGTGGGGCCTGGGCGGGGCTCTCGGCTGCACTGTACTCTGTCCTTGTGTGTGCGTTTCTTGCTTCTCGACCAGCCAGAGATGCTTAATGTCCAGATTCATTCTTTTCTTTGCGGTGTGGAAAATGGTGATATTTTATCACCTTGTTGTCATAAATTGGCTGTAATAAGTTTATAAGATGATTCCCCCTCATTTACTGTTTGTTCATTAGTACAGTTCACAGGGAAAGGCGCAGTACGTTTTAGAGTCTTCTATTTACCTGGTTTCCAAGATAATGAATTAGTTTCCTGTCATTCTCAGAAGGTGACTGATAACTGTTTTTTTTTTTTTTTTAAATATGTGATTAGAAACTCATGAATCAGGCTTCAGTTAATTGTAGTTCTTTTCCAGGTTCGAACTGTCCCATCTTTGACCACTGTGCCCCTTTTAGATTGGCTTTTGACATGACCCTGGTGTTCTTTGATAGCTTCCTTGCTCTCCGGTGGTATGAGAAGATGTTCCAGGTGCATCATGTACCTTTCCTGTCCTGGACCTGGGTTCAGCCATTTCTCTAAGAAGCCCTGGTGTCTTTAATGGAAAATGGCATTTCATAACCACACCTGGGTGTTTTACTTCTTGTGTTAATCTTTGTTTCTAGGCCTTTTCAGCCTTTTCAGTGGAGACACATATGTGTACGCACGCACACACACACACATACACACATGTGCACACATATTTTAAGATAAAATACCTTACTGAGTTCATATTGATATTTCCAGTTTACATTTAAGACTACAGGGGTTTTGTTTTGTTTTAATCTCCTTACTTCTTGATCAAGAATTGTAGTTCTTAAGGACATCGGGGATGATAGAACTGGAATTATGCTGTAGTCCTCATGAATTTTATCCTACTTTAATTTATCCCACATAGTTTCAGAATAATAATACATGTACATATACCAAATTATGATTACTGAAAAAGTTGAAAAGACTTCTTTCTCAAATCCTCATTCTCCCCCTCAATATTTATAATGGGTGTTCTGTATCTTCATTTTCAAGCCATATAGCCATTACATACTCACTCTTCTCTCTTAACCCTTATTTGGTATTTATTCCATAAATAACTATATGTTAGTGCTTGCCACTAGACAATATGTAGATAGCCTTCTTCTTCTTCTTCTTTTTTTTTTTTATTTGAGAGTGAGAGAGTGAGAGAGAGAGAGAGAGCATGAGAGGGGAGAGGCTCAGAGGGAGAAGCAGACTCCCCGCTGAGCAGGGAGCCTGATTCGGGACTCGATCCTGGGACTCTGGGATTGTGACCTGAGTCGAAGGCAGACAGTTAACCGACTGAGCCACCCAGAGGCCTTATCTGTAGTTATCCTTATGTAAATATCCCTTTAGTTAATTTTTTGGTTGTTTGAAGTGCATTCCTTGTAGGTTCTTCAGGAAAGGTGTCTGGGAACAACATGTTGGCCCTGAGCTTGGCATGTTGATGGTAGTGCTCTTTATACTTGAAAGTCAGTTTTGCTGGATATAAAATCCTTGGGTTACATTTTCTTTCTGGCGTAGTGCACTCCTTTCAAAGTCCAGTGTAATATTTTTCCCTCTTAAAAGTCACGTGCTCTTTTTGTCTAGTTGCTCCAAGGAGTTTTTTCTTTTTCTTCAGGATCCAGTGATTTTATTAGATTTGTCTTGATGTTGGTTGTTCTGGGACAATATTCTCAGGTACGTAGTGTGATCTTACAATAGTGAAATCTCTTAAATCTCTTAAAATCTCTTTTAATTTTTTTAGGTAAGTGAAATCTCTTAAAATTTTTCTGAGTAAGTTTTCTTGAATCATAATTTTTAGTATTCTTCTCCTCTGCCTTAGGAGTATTCTTTAGTAGTATTCTCCTCTGCCCCACCCCCTCCCCCCATCTAGGAGCTTTTCTTATTCATATGTTGGCTTCTCTTTGCCTGTCTTCAGTAATTGCTACTTTTTCCTGAGTCCTGTGTTCTTGCTAAACTAACTTATAAGGTCTAGTAGTTTTTTAGTAAATTCCTTTGGAAGTTTATATATACTCAATCATTTCTTTTGTGAAAATGCTCTTCTAACCCCCCTCCCCCCCGCCCCTGCTGGATTATATCCTTTTTCTTTCCTTATTGCACTAGCCATGGTCCCTAGGACAATATTGAATACAAGTGGTAAGAGTGGGTATCTTTGCCTTGTTTCTCATTTTAGGGAGAAAACCTGTTAGCTCTTGGTTTATTATAGATAGTCTCTCTCAAGTTGAGGAAATTCTCCTCTGATTTTAGTTTGCAGAGTTTTTTTTCATGAATGGATGTAGAACTTCGTCAGATGCTTTTTCTGCTTTTATTGAGATGCTAATTTGATTTTTCTTTGTCAGCATGCTAATATGGTAAATGTGTTAGGAGCTTTGACCCTAGTTGTTTAGGGGGTGATAGAAGTGATGATAGGATCATGAGTGGCTTCCTTTTGGGAATAGGGGAGATGCTGGTCTTTTAGGTGTGGTGATTTGGGGGCCCTGTGGTGGCCTGAAGTCATTTGGTCGCACATGTCTGCTTGGTCGCAGTGCTGATATGTATGGGCCCATCTCTGAAAGCTGCTTTTTATTGATAGCCGTGCTCAGGCCTTAACTTCTCATTCACTCTGGAAGCCATTCTCTGTGAGGGCAGGGGGACGTCAGTGTTTATGCATCTTTGATTAAGGAGGTTAGCTTTCTTGGCTTCTTTCACTTTTGACTTCCAGATTTTCTTTGGAAAAGTCACCTTGTCTTTTTGAAGTTTTATATGGTTTGCTCCATGATTGGGGTTACTTACAGTCCCTTTCCCCAGTTCTCCATCAGTGCTATGGATTTGTGTGCGTGTGTTTCTCTCCTCTGTAGAATTTTGCGATAAGGTGCTTCTGTTCATTTGGTTTTCTCAACCCTGGGATCAAACTACATAATTTGGCTTTATCTTTTAGAAAGACTCAGAAGATAGTAATTCACATCCCTCTTGACAGTAGCTGTTGTTCCCGTTACAACTTGCTTTTCTGCAAGTCATTTTCTGTAGTCATTCTGAATATAATTTTCTTATTTTTTTTTCCGGTCCCATTTCTTTGGTTTCTAACTTCAAATGAACAAATTTTAAATATTATTTATGTCACCATAACAATCTAATTTTCTGTATGTGTAAAAATACAGATAATGTGAAGTACCTTGTTTATTAGTTCGGAGGTTGAAAGGGGGTGACCTCAGTGCAGGAGAGGGTTGGTTTTCTCTCTCTCTCTCATGTATATGCATATATATGTACGTATATGTTCACTTCTATGCACCAGTAGAATATGCAGTTACTTAAAGGAGAAATTAATTGACTAATTTCAGTAGAATTCAGAGAAAAATCTCCATAGGGATATGAAACTTCTAAATTAACCACAGATGTTGCCTCTAGCCTTAATAATTAAAAAAACATCCTAAGAACTGACATGCTTTGTTTGTACCCATAAAGTGAAATGGATAATTAATGCGATTATGCAGTTAAAGTAAACCAAATCTTCTTATCCTCAGCACATGTAACTTTGCATCCCGAATAGTTTTCACTTGCTACACTGTGATTGTTCAGTAACTATTAGTTGATTGTATAAAAAGTTAATTATGGTGGTCCTACATATTGTTTTTGTATATACATACAGCCTTTTTTTTTGTTTTTTTTTTTTTAAAGATTTTACTTATTTATTTGAGAAAGAGAGTGAGAGCATGAGAGGGGAGAAGGTCAGAGGGAGAAGCAGACTCCGCATGGAGCTGGGAGCCCAATGCGGGACTCGATCCCAGGACTCTGAGATCATGACCTAAGCCAGAGGCGGTTGCTTAACCAACTGGGCCACCCAGGCGCCCCCATACAGCCTTTTTATTGTTACTGCTGTTCTCCTAGGGACATTGAGCGTAGAAGAGGCAGTCTGAACACGTTCTTTTCTCTTATATGCCTTAGAGGGAGCACCCAGTCCCTTTTTATAGACTGGCGAGCTTTAGTTTCTTCCTACTGAACAGAGGTATTAATGAAGAAAACCTGTTTTTTTTTTGTTGTATATTGTAGTATGTTTTCATTTTTTTAAGTTATGCTGCTGAATGTTGAGTGCCATTCTCTTGCTCATTCCACTTGATAATTTGAATGGAAGTCAGTGTGAGCGCCGTGACTTTCGTCTTCTGGCTGGCATTGCAAACAGTGGGAGCCTGATGGGCACCCCCCATCCCCACCCCCGCCACATGATGTTTTGTCCTTTTACCTTGGCGTTAGGGCATTTTCACATAGAAGAGAGGGCAGTGTCTGTTTCACCGAAACTGCTTTGCTTTTTGAACTAGAAGTGAGCCAGTTGCCCCAAGATTTTTGTGACCAGCTATGTTAGGTGCTCCTGTAAAAAGGAATTTTTTTTCCTCATGAAGTTAAAAAATAGTTGCATTTGTTATCAATAGCTTTCTATCTGAGGTCGGATTAAGTACAAGCAATAGCTGTATTACATTTCTGAAGATGTAAACTGAATAGAATTTTTTTTTTTTTTAAAGAGTGATGGAGGGGACAAAGGAGAGAGTTAAGGGAAAAATCATGTTGTTTATAAACACTAAAAAATAATCCTTAAGAATATGATAATAATTGTTATAAACTGTTTATTTGATCTGTGAATGAAAATCCTACTAGGATTTTCCATAAAATTAAAATTTAGATAAATGATGTTGACACTGATCACCTAGTTAGTTCATCTGATTAGGTCATCTGTTTCTGATGATGAAAAAGATAGATTCCTGTTCAACAGTGGCTTTATGAAATTTTAAGAGACCTAAGCATGGCTTCTTAATCACAACTTGAGTTAATGTTTGACCCTAGTGTTATTTTCTAGTCTTAGCTTTTCTTTCATTTGTTAAATTTCAAGAAGTCTTTCGAAAATGTTTCTAATGTGAATCCCATCCTGGCGTTGCCCTCAAGGAGCTCATAGTCGGGAGAGGTGTCTGTTGTAAGAGCTACAGTACGATAAATCAGCACGGAACATTCTGAATCCTTTGTCATAGGAGCAGGACAGAGAATGTAGGACCGTGATTTTTCCAAATCAGCTAGTTCACCTAGAATATGTTATACATGAGTTGTTGATAGTGCTCTGAGGTACTCTAATTCTTTGCCTCTTGCCCCTGCAGTGAAACCTCGTGATCACGCAGGCGTTGAAGTTTGCCGAAGCCCAGTTAAGGCAGTTTTGAAGGAAGTTTCTCCTCTCTTGCCTGGGTCTGTAGGCAGGGATTCCATGATTGTATGAATTAGTCAGGGAGACAACTCTTACTTTCACTTGGGTGCCCTTTTTATTGTATGATTTTTGGAATAACAAAGTGCTTTTCTGTTACCCTCTGCAGGGGATCAGCTTTTATATTAACGCCTCTTGGGAAGAATGGCTTTGAAAAAAAGAACGTGGAAATCTTGTTTAGGAACTGTTTATACGTTTCTAATAACTGTTTGTTCAGACCTATAGGCCAATTCTAAATGCAGGTGGTCTCTCCCCAGAAACCAGGGTGGGATCTCACGGCTCTCGGCTCACGTGGTATTCAGGAGGGATTCGAAATAAACCCAGCTGCGCATTTTCCTTCCAAACTTTGGTACCTTTGTTCAGTTCCCAGTTGGAACCTAAAGTGTGTATTTCCCTCATCCCCTCCTCAAAATATGTAGATTTCTATTGTAATTTAATTTTTGTCTTTCTTGGTCAGTGTGATAATTAAAGTACAGTGAGATGTGCAAATTGGACAGTAAATTGAAAAGATGGAGGAGCTGATGGGGCGTCTCTTCTCAGTGTCCCTTTATTAGGGTCTGATACAGTCAGAGTCTGGAGATTCTTCTTTCCCCTTTTCCTTCCTCTCTTTGTGTCTTTGCTCCCTCCAAGGATATTACCAGCGGAAGAGTTTGCTATGAAGAGTGTCAGGACAGTGATCTTAGGGGAGGTGAACTAATTACAGATCAGCTTTTTATTCTATAAAATGAGTGCTCCATAATCGGAATATATCTGTCAGAATCTTAGGTTATTTTTTGTGTTAATCCTTTTAAGGAAGAAGTAAGTGTTTTACTTTGATTAGCTTAACGAGAAGGAAGTGATTGATTCAAATGGTAAGTGCTGGTCATCTTAAGTACAGTTTTAAAGGTTGTGAAGTATCCTCTCTTCAGGGGTCAGATTTTCATGGGCCTCACTCCTCTTACTTTTCCTTGGATCCAAAAGTTACACAGAAAGTTATGCAGAACCTTACACTTCATAATGTAGGGGAGGAAAAAAAAATCCCCTCATTGGCCTGGGAATCAACCTGATAAAAGATGCATTAACAGGGGGGAAAAAAAAGCAGATTTAGGTATATAGGTATACATAAAGAAATATGACTCAAGCAGGAGGCTAGAATTTGGAGATTATATACCATCTTAACAAAGGTAATAAGGAGTAGAGTTGAGTTTAGACAGAGGAGCAGGGGTTTGGGGTTTCTTGGGGAGAGGGAAAGGATGGTAATGTGATTAGGAAATGTGTGGTAAATCAGGGCTGTGTAGAAGGGTTGGTGACGCGTGAAGAGTCAGGAGGTCTGAGTTGTCCCTGGACTCATTCGCTTTTCCTGGTACTGGATGGGGCAAGTGCCTTTACAAGTGGAAATTTACATCCTTCTCTTAGCCTAATTGGGAAGGGGTCTCTTTTCCTGAGCCTTTGCTTTCAGCTCAAAATAATCTTCCTGGCAAAGTGCTGTATTTTGTGGCATATTCTGGTCCTCTTCAGTGACTAAAGAGGGTTTGAGGTGACTGTCAGCATGACACCAGATTGTAGGAGGTTTGCTACCCCTTTATTTGAGCCTGCAATCACTTCTCCCTGTTTGAACTCAGAACACGAATTTTCTTTTGCAGTAATTCACTACAGAAATTCTATTATTAAGGTATGTTTTATAATGTATATAACATATTGTTCTAGTACTACATGTGTATGATTTATATACAGCTTTGTATATTTCTACATCAAGATTATCTCCTCCCCTCCTTTTTTTGTTGGTGAGTTCTTTGATTAAAAGTTTTAGGGGCCACTTTTTTAAGATTATAAAAAAGTCTGTAAATTTATTCGTTCTTATTAATATACCACCCTTGTACTTAAACGTCCATTTGTATTTCTCTTCAATTTGCATATTTTAGGGTTTTTTTTTTGTTCTTTTCAATTTCATCTGTATTTCTTGAAGCACAAGTAACTCTTGATATCTGACAAGCTTCTAAGCATGCACTGTACCCATAATACCGCAAAATATTTCATTAATGAATTTGTGAAAATCATGTATAAAAAGAGGTAGTTGGTTGGTCCTCATTTACCCTGCAAGTATCATAAACTCATTGCATGGCAGTTAGAAGTGGCAGTGAGAGAGTTGAATAGACAAGTTAGAAATGACGTGTTGCGAGGTAAGAGGTGACGAAAGAGAAGGATCCATCTGTATGGCTTCCTGAACTCATTGATTATGGGGTCACAGCGCCTCACCGATCTCGGTAGCCCCGGGACGGGCGTCATTAGATTGAAGCAAAGGGCAGCGATGGATGACTGGCAGTTCTGTCTTTACTTTGACCTTGGGCAAGCTGTTGCATCTTTCTGAGCCTCTATTTTCTCTTTTACAAAGTGAAATGACAGGTCTAGAAAGTTTCGGGTGTCTCTCCCAGATGTGAAATTCTGTATCTGCAGTGATTAGGGCATCAGCAACAGGTTCAATTAGATTTGCCTCATTTGGTGCCATAGGAAATGTGAGCCTGCCGTCCAGATATTTCAGAGACATTTCCTTCACAGTGATCACGTATTGTTTTGACCAAACATGGTTTGGGATGTAGGCTAGAGTGGGGGATAAGGCTCTGAGAGTAAAAGAAGGTGACTTTGGGCGAATAAGTGGACACTATCTGGAGGTGAGCTTTACAAGTAAGAACTAATGGGCAAAAGCAAGTGTTCAGTGAGTACCTAGGAAACTCTGAAACACTGAGCTCCCTGCCTCTGGGAAGTAAAGCAGAAGCCGCATGACCGCTTGTGAGGGATACTATAGGAAATATGGGCCATTTGGGTAAAATCTGTTCAGTTGGGCAACCATCCTATCTAGGAGGAGCTCTACGAATGTTGGGGAGCTCTTTGAGGTGACCCAGAGCAAGTTAGGAAAGTATGTCAGGAGGAACATGCCACGAATGGCCTCCTTGACAGGCGTTAATCCTGGGATGACACGGTCCCAGGAGCTGGTCTGGCTGCTTGGGGAGTCCCTCCCCTGCCCTGTTATAGGGGCAAGTTTTCAACACAGCCTTTGTTTTCTTCATTTCTTCTCCCACAGACAGTGGTGGTTGTTTACAAGTTGGAACATTTCCTTTCAGGATTTATTGTATGCATTGCCTTCTTAATACCTTCTTTGTATAAATGGGACATAGTTTCCATCCTGTCTCTAACTTGATGTTTTTTCACAACCATGTAACCGTCTATCCACTCAAGCCTTGTAGCTCTCCATAAGGCTCTCAAATAATAGTGAGCTTTATAACGCTCTTACTGTATGTGCCAGCACTTTTTAAAAGTGCTTTTTATGTATTACCCCAGTTAAGTCTCACAGCTTCATGAGGTAAGAACTTCTGTTACAAGTGAACAGACTACAGCTCCCAGAGGTTAAGTAATTCACCTGCGGTTCCCCAGTAACAGAGCCAGCATGGGAATCTGGGCTCTCTGGCTTCAGTCTGGGCTCTGTCACTTCACTACTGTGTTTCCGAGGTGACTGTCCTGTTCCTCTCTACACCTCTGTTGGAGTTCATGGACTCCTCTGTGGCTGGACTTGTCGTGTCCCCTTTCCCCTTCTGGCCATTACAATATACCAGGTTCTGTTCTGTTCTACTTCCTTTTTTTTTTTAAAGATCTTATTTATTTATTTATTTATTTGTCAGAGAGAGAGAGAGCACGCACAAGCAGGGGGAACAGCAGGCAGAAGGAGAAGCAGGTTCCCCGCTGAGCAGGGGGTTTGATGCCGGACTCGATCCCAGGATGCTGGGATCATGACCTGAGCCGCAGACGCTTAACCAACTGAGCCACCCTGGCGCCTCTACCAGATTCTAAGTCTGGGGATTCTTCTGTAAGAAAACACACACCCAAATCCTCGTCTTTAGGAAAATCACACTCTTGTGGTGGGGGCAGATAGGGGAACCCACTATTTAAAAATTTTTGAGAATTGTGTAGGAGAGGAAAAGGTGAGAGGTGGCGTGAGCGGGCAAGCAGTGCAGGGAACGATGGCGCTGCCGTGGTGTGCCACGGGTTCGGTGAACACGGTCCACGTGCCAGGACCCGGCAGAGGAAGGGAGGCCACCAGGTGGACTTCTGCACGACAGGGGAAAGAGTAGTGGGGGTCACCAGAGATGTAGGGAAGCAGGGAAGAGAGGAGGCGACTGGGGGTGGGGGGCAGAGCCTTGGAGGCCGTTTTGAAGAACTTTGCCCTTTCATCTTTGTCCGATAATGAGCCATAAGGAGATTCTGAGGAGGGGGTGCTTTGTTCTGGTGTACATTTTACAGAGATCTCTCCGACAGCGGTGCTGAGTGAGAGGAAATGATAAGGGGACAAAGACAGAAGGATACGGGGGAGAAATGTTGCTGGCTTCGACCAGGGTGGTAGCTGGAGGTGGTGAAATGTGGTTGGAACCTGGGCCTCCCCTTGAGGTCCAGGGAGCTGGGTTTGCCGATGGACTGAGTATAAGGGAAGAGGATGTAATAAGCATACTTCTGTGAGTTTTGGAAAAACAACTGGGAGGACAGACTAGCTATTCATTGACTTACCATTAACTTGCCCAAGTGTCTTGATGCTGAATTTCTGAATCTGAGAACAAACCTGTGGCTTTCGGTCCTTCTGATACAACCTTTGGGCCACTAGCTTTGGAAACCAGGTAGCGTGGCTGCTTCATTGTCCTGGGATCGCATTTTCAGTTTTAGAGCAGCGAGAATGTACGTCGTTTCAAGCTGCCTTTCCATGTGGCATAACTAGGTGTGGTCAGTATATTTCAGGGTATGATCCTTAGTTTTGCTGATTCAGAAACTTGACTTTTTGTAGACTGACCTAGAGTTAAATGGGCTTGGGGACCGAATTCATAATAACAGCCTCACTCATTCAGTTTCTAATGCAGGCGTACCTGACCATGGTCAAGAGCAGCCAGCCTCCCAGAGTTAGAATTCCCCCCAGAGGTCCCCATTTCTGAGAAAATGCTAATTTCCTGACTCGCAGAGAGAGTGACTTTTAGCAGCTAGCCTGGGAGGATTCAGAGAGAAACCTCTTGCTTCCGCCTGGAGCCACGAGGCTGGTTAGGCCGACCTGGTGCTTTCTTCCCTGTGCTCTCCCTTGGCCTCTGCCCAGTGTGCGAGCACAGCACCCGCTTTCTGATTTCCTTCTGCTTCTTCCCATCCCTCCTGTTTTTGGTCTCACCCCCTTCTGTCTACACTTTTCTCTTGTAGCTTCTTTTTAAAACTTGTTTATGCTTCTTACTGAAACTCCATTTTTCTATAATGATCCAACTTTCCTTATGCCCTTAACCTCTGCATGGAAGTCTCTGCCCTTGGCAGTTACACCTCAGTGGAGCTGAGAAAAAGTCTGTGTCCTGTGCTCACCCCCCTCCACCTTGATTTATAGTCACCGAACCCTTTCTTCAAATAAAACCTTTCACAGACCTTTGGTGCACGAAGCACATCCAAGCACAGTAGCAAGTTATAGCGGACGAGAAAGCAGACCATGGTCGGCTTTGCTCAGCCTCCTCTGTATCCCTGACCGCGTCCCTCAGGGACCTTGTTGGGTTTCAGGGTTCCGCAGGAATGCTTGCAGAGAACGCTCCCTGTCCCTTGCAGCCTCGTGCCCCGGAGTCTCTTTGCAGGGACGCATGCTTCTCCCACGGGGCTTCTCGCGGCTCTCCTCGCCCCCTCCAGACCTCCCGTCTTCCTCTTCACACAAGAACCTGGGCTCTAAGGCCTATTTCTTCTTCTCACTAGACTGTGAACTGCTGGAGAACAGGGACTGTCCTTTTGTTTTTCTTTTTCCTTGTGTCTGGCACCTGGGGAGTGAAGGGGTGATAGAATGAAGAGTTGAAATGCCGAATTATTGACTTTACTCCTAGAAGTTCCTATCGGTCCTGGCAGTCGGCGTAATAAAGCAAGCTCACTGGGCGTGAACTCAAGTGGGCATCCCCTGACTGCTTTTGTATGGCCCGTTCATCCTGGTGTGGTCGTTTGCTGTGCCCGGGTTCACTTTGAAGAAATGACCGCTCTGGCTCTAGTCAGTGGCCGCGGGGGCCTACTTTGCTGGTCGCCGTTACAGATGTCGGGACATGTTTACCCTTTTGACTCTTCTGGGTGCCTGGGGACTCCTCCCCTTTCCATAACATTCTTTCTTATGGGGCATAAAATCTGCAGTTGTGTTCTAGTTTTTGTTTCGTTAACATACAACGGAGTCTTGAGATCCTGACTCTGTCCCCGGTTACTGTGGACTTGGAGGTCTCCAGCTATTCCCAGTTACATATTTGAATTACATATTTTTTCAGATTGAAAAAAATCCCATCAAGTCTTAGAGTAATTGATTTTCGGCTTCCGGCAGCCCCCAGCCCACCCGTCCTCTTTGTGGTGGTAGTTACGTGAGTGGACAGTGGCAGTGCTGTAGATGACCTGCTTCCTCAGCCTCTTGTTCCAGGATTAGGAAAGGCGTCGTGTTGTCGCGGTTTATCACACACACAGAGCCTTATTTGCTGGCATGTTTTATGTGTTTCCCATAACTGTTGCCTGCTGTGAGTACTTCCAGTAGATCCTCTCTTCCTTGAATATTTAAGTGCAGAGAACACTCACCTCCAGAGTAGTGAAGACTGTGCTTGCTGTGTACAGAAACGGGTGAATGTGACCCTCTTTTCAGTGCTCTTGTGAGGAGGAGTTTTCATGATTGTGTCAGTGTGCATTTAGAAATGGAAAAATCTAGGGCGCCTGGGTGGCTCAGTCGCTTAAGCGTCCAGCTCTTAATTTTGGCTCAGGTCGTGATCTCAAGATCCTGAGCTTGAACCCTGTGTCGGGCTCTGTGCTGGGCGTGGAGCCTGCTTAAGATTTTCCCTCTCCCTCCCCTTCTCTTTCTGCCCCTACCATACCCCCCCCCCCGCCCCCGAAGAAATGTAAAAGTCAGATACATATTTAAGAAATACTTTTTCATGAAAGAAGACTTTGGGTCAAGACCTAGTCATCATTATGAGTGTTTTTATATTGATTAAGCATCAAGTTGCAGGAAGGTTGTTAGGAATAGGAGAAAAGAACATGGAGAGAGAAGCTGCATTTCCTCCCAACCCACTGCTTGTAGAGAACTGTTTTTTTTCTTGATGTATACAGGAGTTATTACTCCACTATTAGTGCACAAAACTCAGGAAAACGGGAACTATCAAATATTGTGTTTCTACTTTGAAGATGTTCGATCTCTTATAATCCTGTAAATTTCTTTGTGGTTTAATCAAGAAATGTTTGCTCTAATATTTATTACATGATCAGAACCCAAGTTTATGTCCTGAGATCTGATCTTCAAGGAACAGAGAATCTTGGGCGCCCATCCCAGCTCCAGTACTAACTCAGAGTGTGGACTTAGGGCCACAATGATTGTGGCCCTAAGATTCACTATCTTCTTGAATCACAATTTTCTGTCTCTCTCTTTTTTTTTAAGATTTTATTTACTTATTTGAGAGCGAGAGAAAGAGACAGAAAGAGAGAATATAAGGGATGGGGAAGATCAGAGGGAGAGGGAGAAACAGACCTTCCTCCAGCCCCCAAGCAGGGAGCCCTACGTGGCACTCGATTCCAGGACCCTGAAATCATGACCTGAGCCGAAGGCAGATACTGAACCAACTGAGCCACCCAGGTGCCTCCTCAACTTCCTCTTTTATGAAATAAAGCAAATGATATTATACCACATTTATTTTTTGTGCTTTTGTGAATTTTAAGATTCCATATAAATTATTTCTTGTATTTAGTAGTTGGCAGAAAAGAGGAAAAGATTTCTTTGTTTTCTGCATTACTCAAGTTAGTGCTCTAGTCAATGGTATGTCTCTAATTTAGAAGTGTATTTCAAGAAAATAAGAATGATTATATTGAATTAACTTTACATGTAATTTTTGTTTTAATTAACATTTCAAGGCTATTTAAAATGAGGACACAGAAATTCATGCTACTTTAAAGTTTCTTGAGGTATTTTTGTTACCAACTTTCGTATTTTGAAGGATAAAATCTTTTCAAAATGTGTCTATGCTGGGTTCGTTTCTAAAGAAATTGTTTTACAGGCTTTTATTAACCTGAACAAAGCTCACCGAACAAAAAGAATAGGATATAAAAAGGGAATATTTAGAACAAGAGGACTCAGAGAAATTGTGTTAAAACTTTTGCTACTTTATTTGGTCATATATAAAGTGTGACATTAATATTCCATAACAGGGCTATGATTTTTGCTTTGGTTATAGTTCTGGTCTACCCTAGCATCTTACATCCAAATTCTGTAAGAGCATGAACTAGTATTCTAACTAAACTCCTTACGCAAGCATCTCTATTTTGAACTTTCCCTCTTAATTTTCTGGTGTTCTACTTACTCCCTTAAAATCAGCCTTGGACTGTTTTATGACCTGATTTAGTGTTTATAATGTCACGAGAAGATTTTTCCTGGATTGTCACACGTATAGGCTGCACTGTTTTCAAATACAGCTAACAGTGTAATAGTTAACTTGACGAAGTGCCTTTTAAGTGTTAGCCATGATTGTTGTTGTTGTTGTTGAAGTATGGTTGTCAGTGGTGATATTATCTCCTTTTCGTTTTCCACACTAATATTTTTATTCTGTGGAAGTGTTTCTATATCTCTAAAGAGGCTTAACATTTTGTACTCAGTTGGATTCCCTCCACACCTTTAGTGTCTGTTCTATCCACTGTTTCAACGGTCACGTTAGAATGCGTTGCGAAAATCTCCCCCAGCTTCGTTTCCAGCTGGTGACTTGAATTTCCAGAAACTGGATGGGCATTCGTGGAACCTTGGATTTACTGTGGCCTTTGTGAATTTGTTGCCTTCTATCTCAGGACTCAGCCAGCTGCTTCTTTGAGCCAAATCTGACCTACTGTCTATTTTTGTAAATGGAGCTTCATTGGAACACACACACACACACACACACACACACACACACTTATTATGTATGGTTTGTTTTGCATTAAGGTGGCGGAGTTAAGACTTTTCCAACAGAGGACCTGTGAGTAGCAAAACCTAAACTATTTACCAGGTAGCTCTTTATAGAAGATGTTTGCTGATGCCTTTTAGACTTTTGATTCTTCCTTGGGGTTTTCCTCAGGTATATTCTAGCAAGAGAACTAATTTCCTTTCCTTTAATCTTTCCTTTTTTGGATCTTCCACATGCCTTCAGTCGCCACATCCCTGCCTAGAGCATTCTATGAATTTCCTCATCTCTTGGTTTCTTTTCCCCTTGTGTTTCCTTTTGTATCTTGCCAGCAGTGTCGTATTCTTAAAGTTTGGTTCCTCTGTGTGTCCACGCTGCCACCAGACACTTCCCCATTGCCCAGTAACTTAAATAGAAACTCTCCAGCCTCTTTCTTAAGTCTCCTTCCATAATAGAAGCTTTACTAGACTCCCTAAAATAGGAATTCTGCAGTATAATACTTTCCTCCTACTTTTTACCTTCTTGTCTTTGTCCATGCTGGAACAGCTGCCTGGTGCTTTCTCTGCCCTCTGTCCCACCTTCTCCCACTACGGGAGGAGTTTGATTGGAATCCTTGTACTGTCTTTTTCTGTCTGCATATGCCTTTCTTCTCCATGATGTGTTTGTTGCCTGTGCAGCTTTCTGTCACGAGGGTCATCGTATTTGCTGCTGTGTTGTTGATGTTCTTTTACATCTCATCCATCATAAACCATGAGCTTTTTGAGCACAAAGCGCGTGTCTTCTTTACTGTGTTCCCTTCAGCTCTCAACATCATGTCTTCGATGTGCTTAATAATTAAATAATTGAGTCACATTATGGGAGGGAGGCCTTTTAATTTGCATGTAACTCTTGGTGACCTTAGAGACTCCCTTGGATGTTTGCTCTGATTCTAGGTGTTCTAGTTAAAAGTCTTGAGGAAACCAGATGTTACTTCCTCATATAGATTGTTTCTGTAAATGGGAAAAAATCTGTTGTTGTTTGATAAGGTGTTTCACGTTTACCGGAAGAAAGCAGTTTGTGTATAGTGATGTGCACGGCACGGATAAAAAAGTAAAACCAGGTGGTAGAGCCAGGCAGTAATTCTCTTGGATGTGTAAAGCAATCTATCAAACGCAGATTTTTTTTTTATTCCATTAACAAGTTTCTTTTTTTTCCGCCTGATTCCAAATGGAAGAATTATACTAAAGCTCTCTAATAAGTTTTGAAATGAAACACAGATGATATTAAAATAGTGTTTTATTCTCTACTTACTGTTTAATTGCTCTCTGCATACTTTCCAGAAGGTTTTGATGTGGCTGTCGATCACAAATAGCTAGTTCTGTTAATCCCAGGGTTTTTTTTTTTTTGGCCTCCAGTTCTGAGTTTGTACTCTTGAAAAGGTTGAAAAAAACAAGAGCGTGCCAGGGGTAGAAACTTTTCACTTCATGGTGGTGTGTTCTAAGAGTTACATGTCCCGAAACTGGGCTGCTGATACCCTTAACTTCAGTTGGTTTTAGAAAGGTAAAGATGGCCGGTGAGGCCAGCGACACAGTATGGTGCATAAAGCCTAGAAGCGAGCATCCAGAAAAACAAACAAAGGAAACAAAGCGCTGTACCCCAAAGCCCACATACTTGAAAAAGAATGGAAGACTTCAAAATTTCATTTTAAAATGGGCAAAGGATGTGAACAGTTTCTAGAAAAAGATACCGGCTCTGCTTGGTTGACCTCTGTCTAATAGCACGTAGTTAGTGTTTGCTGTATACACGTATGCGAGATGAATGAGTAATGCCTAAAATATATCCCAACCCCTCCTAAGTAAAGACGTGCTAAATAACCAGCCTGGTACACCTTTGGATCGGCATTTCTACTTCTTAGCATTTATGCTAGAGAAATAATTAGACATCTTAGCATAGATTTCACATCAAGTTTTCCGTAATCCAGAAACACTCTCTCAAATATTCAAGGATATCCACCCATCCACATATATATGTACATATGTATGTACATACATACATGCATGTGTGTAGGTGTACATATATGTGTATACATGCATGCTCATTGTAAAATCATTTGTAATGTGAAAGATTATCAACAACCTAAATGCCTATGAGAATAAGAATCATTAAATTATAGTATATCCACACTGTAATGGGTAAAAAGGATGAGAATGATCTGTAGGTAAAGATTGGGAAAAGAAGGATACAAGATGTATTTGTAAAGCAAAAGGTAGTTTCATCTTTATGTGTAAGGACCGAACACAGGTCCAGTTACACATCATGCTTGCACATGTGAGGACTGGGCTGAAAGTTAGCATAAGCACCCTATGAGCTTAAGCATAAGTCTCTGGGGAGCAGAACTGGGGAGTTGTGTGAATTCCCAGCATAGAGGGGATATTATACCTTCTATTTGTTAAACTTCTGTTCAGTGTTTAAAAGTTTATATTTACTTTTATGTTGGTCAAAGCACTGGGAAGTCATAGAATGAGTTTTAGGTGCATTTTCATTACTATTTAAAATAACTTACTTGAATGGGTAACTTGTCTGTCTAGAAAGTGGCTTTTTAAAAAATTATGTTCCGTTAGCCAACGTATAGTACATCATTAGTTTCTGACGTAGTGGTCAGTGATTCATTAGTTGCGTATAACACCCAGTGCTCATCACCACACATGCCCTCCTTAATGCCCATCACCCGGTTACCCCATCCTCCCACTCCCCTCCCTTCTGTAACCCTCAGTTTGGTTCCCGGAGTCCAGAGTCTCTCATGGTCTGTCTCCCTCTCTGATTTCTTCCCATTCAGTTTCCCTCCCCTCCCCTGTGGTCCTCCATGTTATTCCTTATGTTCCACATATGAGTGATACCCTATGATACTTGTCTTTCTCTGCCCAACTTATTTCACTCAGTATAATCCCCTCCAGTTCCATCCATGTCGATGCAAATGGTGGGTATTCGTTCTGGTGGTTGGGTAATATTCTGCTGTATGCGTGAACCACATCTTCTTTATCCTCCATAGCCAAACTGTGGAAGGAGCTGAGATGTCCTTCAGTAGAAAGTGGCTTTTAAGCATGACTCATGTCCTTGAGAATTCTGTATGAGTAAGTTTTTTGGTTTTGTAATGGGCTGATAATAAAAGACATGATCAGGTTGGATGGCTGTTGTACTCTCTGGTGGTATGACCAGTAGATGCACAGTGCAGAGGTCTTATTATGATGTGTTTTCTTTGCACAGTTGTAAGAAAATCCAGTTTCATGGGAGAAGGTTTTCTTAGGATTTGGACAACTTGTATGCACTAACATCAGTTTCCAAGGGTATACTTGTGAGCAAAAGAATCACACTGTTTTCTCTTCAATCTTTCAGAAAAGCTCAAGAGGAGAACAAGAAGATCGTGCTGGCGGGATGTGTTCCTCAGGCCCAGCCTCGGCAGGACTACCTTAAAGGACTGAGCATCATAGGGGTAAGCTCGTACCCGAAGGGGACAAAAGAACATCTTGGGCTGTCGAAACACGTGCTAGGTCCACATTTGATTTGCTCCTTCTGTGTCACTTATAAGCTCTGTTACACTTCCGACGATCTCTCCTCAACGTACTGGCCCTGTTGCTGCTGAAATTTCATCACGTTCCTGTAACTTTTTCACCTCGGCACAAAAATATGTTCTTGATTCTCTCCTTAAGAAAAAAAAAAAAACCAAACGCAATAAAAAGCCATAGGGAATTTAAGTCCCTTCCTGATACCCGTCCTTTGTCTGCCTGTCCAGCACCATTTCTTGCCATAGATTGTAATTTTCCCTTCCCACCGAACTCCTTGTCATCTCCCCAATGCACAGGTTCCTGTTTGGAACATGCCCCTTCCCTTACAGTCATCCCCCAGGTCGCCCTCCAGTGTTACCCACTCCGTAAAGCCTCGCTGATCACTCCGCGCGTCTTCCCGTCATCCTGTGCCTCGGTTCCCTGTGCTTACCGGTCAGCTGCCCTCTCAGCAGCTCACAGCGTTATGATTTTACATTCACTTACCTAATTTTATGGTAAAGGCCACCTTTCTACTTACATCACTAACTTCACAGCGACCACTTTTCAGTCTTTTTTTAAGCTGACTGTGTTTCTCCAACCTTTCCCGTGATGCCAGACATCCAGCAGGCCCTCAGTGTTCGGTGACTGACTGAAGGAAAGAATCTTCCTGCTCTTGGCCTCGTGAAGTCAGGAGACTTGCTGTCTGTCACTGGTCTTATTCACAAAATGTCCAAAGATCGTTGGCATTCAGTCACTGTTGGTGGTGGCACTTCCTCCTTCCCGCCATTCTTTTTTCTTTTCTTTTTTTTTCTTTTTTTCTTCCCGCCATTCTTCTAGGGCTGTGCTCAGTATGCTCAGGAATCCTCTTTTATTTATTTATTTATAAAAAAATGTTATTAATTTTTTGACAGAGAGAGGAAACACAAGTGGGGGGAGCAGGAGAGGGAGAAGCAGCCTCCTGGCTGAGCAGGGAGCCAGATGTGGGACTCGATCCCAGAACCCTGAGATCATGGCCTGAGCCGAAGGCAGACACTTAACTGACTGAGCCACTCAGGCGTCCCAGGAATCCTCTTTTAAAAAAGACTTTATTAATTAAAAAAAAAAAATATATACACACACACACACACACACACACATATATGTGTATATACATATATATGTGTAACAGAGTATACTCATAGAAAAGTAATATGAATAATTGGCACCTGGAATAAGATATATTGGGTTTTTCCTTATTTGATATACAACAGTACTGTTGACAACTTTTGATTTTTTTAAAGTTTTTTTTTTTTTTTAAGTAGTGTCTGTATCCAGCGTGGGGCTCAAACTTACAACCCTGAGGTCAGGAGTCGTACACTCTACCGACTGAGCCAGCCAGGTGCCCTGACATCGACAGCTTTTAATACTGGATTCTCAGTGTAATGAACTTGTTTTCTGCTGTCAAATCCTTGCCCCAATAGCAAATTTAATAATCTTCAAACAAACATTCTCATGTTAAACAGAACCTGAATGTTTGAGAAGTTTAGTTTGTTTTCACATTTGTCTGTTTACTTTTTGATTTCTCTTGGTTTAAGGAATGACATGTATATGGACTCCTGAGTTATCTCTTCATGTGAGACTAACTTTCCCCATAAACATAGTCCTGCCGTGGTAGGGAAACAGGAAACTCGTTAGAATTCTGTTTGAGGATGGAATATGGCAAAAGCATAGGATTCATCTTGAATTTCATCTCTAGGAGTTCAGTTACTGGAATAGGATAATTTCTTTAGTCTGACAAAGCCTCTTCTCTGTGTACGTTATTGTAACAGTTTCCCAAGCTCCACTGGGTGCAGTGAAGAGCTTGGTGTATGTTAGGATGTAGGGGAGATTCTAAGGGAGCATGCTCAGTGCTGCTGATGGGGAAGGTGATTTTCAGTAATGATATGACACTGTGGCTTTGGCAAATAACATCCCCCCCTCCCCATTTAGTCTAGCACCCTTTTTGTTCTGTCATTGAATCTCACTTAATTACCACTAAAATTCTTTAGATTTATGTATTTTGCTTCTTTATAATTACAGAAATAACTTAAGATCACATATTTAAAAATGGAAATAGAATATTCATAGTTCCATCACTGAAACATGGTAATTATAACTTTGCTGATTCCCTGTAGCCTTTTTTTTCCCCATTGTGGTGTGGTTTTTTGTTTTTTTTTTCTTTTTTAAATGTAATCTCTACACCCAATATGGGGCTTGAATTCACAACCCTGAGACCAAGAGTCATATGCTCTTGTAGCTGAGCCAGCCAGGTGCCCCCCATAAATGGCTTTTTATTTTAATTTTAAATCAGTATGTTGTGAAAGTTTCCAAAAGCGAAATCACACTGTTTGTAACAGTGTTTGATTTGTAATCCAATTATATATCAGCAGTTAGTATTATTATTAAAATATAGGATTATTCTTTGTAATCATCATTTTATAGAGCAATTGTTTCTGTGGCAGCTATGTAACATTTATCATCACTGACTCTTTCTATATAAAAGTTATGTCCACAGAACCTGAAATTTAAAAAATCTGAAGTGGGAAACCAAAGTCATCTATGACTGGTGTCTGAGAAGACCTGTTTCTGAAGATAATTGTTAGAATTGCTACAAAAACAGAAACCTTCTGAAATACAGTGAGTTTAACTGAAATAAAGAAATGAATTATATTGATTTAGACAAAGAAAAAAATTCTGAAGTGTGAAAAGAAATACAGTGATATTTAAATTCATTGACCTAGGAAACCAGTTTTAAGGATTGTACTGCAGTTTTTTTTTAATAGATGGAGTGAAAACTGTTATTCCCTCACAAAATTCCCCTCACAGACTAAGTGTGCCACAGCGCTTTAATAGAGGTGGAAGGAAGAACCCATGTAACTGCATTCTGTGTTTCTGCCATCTGCCAGGATTTGTTCATGTCACCCCACAGTACAGGGAGGCCGTGTCGATTCTTTTGACCAAGTGACTGAAATAAAAAGGTTGGGATTAGTGGCTGAGAAGCTACTTAGTGCACACCTGAGTTAAAAAGACATATTGTCCCCATGTTTGCAGGTACTCATGGCGTAAGTGTTTAAAAAAGAAGATTCTTAATAATTAAGAAGGATAATACTACCGTTGTAATGTGAATTTCCATCAGTATCAGCCTTTAGAAATGGGACGTTTAATTTGTTTTCATAATGAGAGAGAGCAGTGTAGTGAGGGCACGCAGCAGTCAATTGTCAGACCCCTGGGCATTTTATTATCATCTCTCCTACTGTCTCCTGGTATTATCTAGTTGTAATTAATATTATTTGTGTGGTGGTGAATGAACAGAAAATAACAGAATATCAAAACCTACCCACCTCTGGGTCCAGAAGAACTGGCTTTGGTGGCAGTAACCTCTCCACTTTCCCCGTTCTGGAGCACAAAAATGTCTAATTCTTTTACATTGGGAGAAGAGGGAGAAAAGATTTAAAAACACCCTGTCTTTGATAAAAAAGACCTTTTTGCAACCAAAACTTCTTTCCTAGACTGATGAAATGAAATTTTATCTAATATCCAGAACACATGTATTTATAGGTAACTCATATAGAATCAGGACCTTTTTAATTGTTTTTAGGATCTTGAAACATTTTAGCTCACAGTGAAAAATTTCATGTCGCTTGGGGCAAATAGTTATGATTAACCATCCCCCTTGGAAAGAGTTTTCATGCAGTGTCATTTTTTTAGAGTCATTTCTGTTATTTGTTTACTTTGGTTACTCTGTGTCTAGCTGTAGGTGGTTCCAAGATCTTGTGACTCTACTTTCGCATGTTCCTTTCCTTCTCTTCAGCTTTATTGGCAGGAAAGTTTCTTTTAGGTGAGTCAACCAGAAAGCGTGATGCTCTCTGTTAAAGTCTGGTAGAAAAAAAGAAGAGTAGACTTCGGGACTCAGAAAGCCTGACTTCACATCCCTGGGCTGCCACATCCTTTTCTCCTTAATAAGAACTTTCTGAAGACCTGTTAGGTGGTAGCTGCCAGGTGCCAGGAACACGCCAGTATATCAGATCATCCAAGAGCCCTGTCCTCACAGAGCTTACGTTCCAGTTCTTAGTGACACTTGATTTACGCCTAGAACATCCCTTGTCCTAGAGAATGTGGTGGGATGGGTCCGTAAGACCAGAGGAAGATTGGGTAGTTGGGAATCTCCTCTGAAGGCTGAGGTACATTTTGAGAAAATATACTTCGTGTCTATCAGTTAGAAGTGGTGTTGGGGATAGGTGGGTGAGACAATATTTACTTGCTTCAGTTCTTTGTAAGGTAGTGTTATTTCTCCATTATTGTAGGAGTCATTATTAATATGCGTGGCATTTAGGAGGATGGTTGGTTTATACTCTGTTTAGGAAAGCATGCTTACTAAATTGTACATTTTATGTTGATTTTCTGTGCTAATTACTAAACAAGGACAGCATTTGAACTTGATCTTTTTGATTCATTAGGCTCATCTTTGTGATTGTGTACTCTAGAAATCCTAAATAAACGGAATTAATACACAGGTTACAACATTTGAAAACATGCGGTTCACAGCAGAATATATAATTTAATGTCAAAAAATGTGTAAATGACGGAACTTCCTGATTTGCCAGCTGTGAGCCCTGCAGGCAGGTGCACAGCTTTCTTGGGAGAGCTGAACAACAGCGATGCTTACCACAGGTGTCTGCTTATCTCAGGGACTATCAACGAGGTTGATTTACAGTGGCTGGAACATCTTAGGCAGGCTGCCCTAATGGTGAAAAGTCAAGCAGCGTGGCGGGTATTTCAAATGGGGACACTTTAATTTTGGAAATTATGTGTATAAATAAAGTAGCATTTGCAAGAGGCTGTATTTGAGAAAATTTCTGTCATATATTGCCAAAGGCAAATGAATTCATGAAGTCACAATGTCGCAGTAATCATGGCTTTGATACTGAGGGCAAAGCTTGAGAAATGTGTTTTGTTTGTCTCTACTTCATGGCTTCCCGTATGTCATCTTGTTATATTACCTTTTTTTTTTTTAACCTGTAATTGTCAAAAAGGCACTATCTTAACAGAGTGACATGTAAATTTAAAAGCCCACTGATGCTTGTACCTTCTTAGATAACGTTGTTATTTCTTTTGTGGTCTTTTCTAATTTAACCTGTATGTGTACACATTCTTCAGTTATTCAAGTATAAAATAGAGTAAAAAGTAGTGTATCGTAGTAGTTAAGAGCATGGATTCAGGAACTAGACTGCATAGGTTCATATCTCTGAGGTACCATGTACTAGCTGTGTGGCCTTATACGAGTCACTTAACCTCTCTCTGCCTCAGTTTCTTCCTTTTTGGATGGGCAGTAATAATAGAACCTAACTCCGAGTTTTGTAAGGGTTAAATCAGTTAATACATGGCACGTGGCTAGCATGGTGCCTCGCATATAGTAAGTGTTCTCTCTGTATTAGCTTTATTATTATTATTTTTATAATTAAAAAAAATTTTTATAAACATATAATGTATTATTAGCCCCAGGGGTACAGGTCTGTGAATCACCAGGTTTACACACTTCGCAGCACTCACCATAGCACATACCCTCTCCAATGCCCATAACCCAACCACCCTCTCCCTCCCCCGCCCCTCACCCCCCTCAGTTTGTTTTGTGACATTAAGAGTCTCTTATGGTTTGTCTCCCTCCTGATCCCATCTTGTTTCATTTATTCTTTTCCTACCCCCCAAGCCCCCCACGTTGCATCTCCACTTCCTCATATCAGGGAGATCATATGATAGTTGTCTTTCTCTGATTGACTTATTTCGCTAAGCATAATACCCTCTAGTTCCATCCACGTCGTTGCAAATGGCAAGATTTCATTTCTTTTAATGGCTGCATTGTATTCCATTGTGTATATATATACCACGTCTTCTTTATCCATTCATCTATTGATGGACTTCTAGGTTCTTTCCATAGTTTGGCTATTGTGGACATTGCTGCTATAAACATTCGGGTGCATGTGCCCCTTCAGATCACTATGTTTGTATCTTCAGGGTAAATACCCAGTAGTGCAATTGCTGGGTCGTAGGGTAGCTCTATTTTCAACTACTTGAGGAACCTCCATGCTGTTTTCCAGAGTGGTTGTACCAGCTTGCATTCCCACCAAGAGTGTAGGAGGGTTCCCCTTTCTCTGCATCCTCGCCAGCACCTGTCATTTCCCAACTTGTTAATTTTTAGCTTTATTATTATTATTTTAATTTTTATTTCATTCACTTGCTAATAGAATGAGCATTGAGCACACCTCTGTGCCTGGGACAAGAAGTGTTTGGTAGAGACACAGAGCTGAATAAAATGTCCTTTCCCTAAAAACCGTGACATCTGAAGAGAGGCACAAATAATCATGGATAAATGTGCAGAGGGACAAAGTCCTATGGGCACACCGCGGGTGACACCGTCCCGGACTTGCGCTTGAAAGCCTGAGTAGCGGTTTGATGGAGAGAGGAGGAAAGGCTTTCAGCAGAAGCAACAGCATGTCTAAAGAAAAGTACCTGTGGGCCAGGGCACCTGGAAGGGAGAGGAATGGCGAGGAGTGTGTCCTGACCTGAGTGTAATCTGGAGGGGGTGGATTTAAGAGGTGTAGTTTGGAGCAATGCAGGCGAGGCTAAGAACAGGCTAGTGTGAGGGGAGAAGGAGTTTGCAGCGCATGGAATGCTTACTTCGGACCCAGCAGGGCAGGGTGAAAGACGGGGGGCGTCACGTAGCCCGGAAAAGTGACTATAAGAAGCAGTGTGACCCATGCCCTGTACTCATTATTTGTTAAATATTTTCTTGTATGTTAGTTGTACTGATCTTTTTTCTTACTTTAATGCAGATTTATTGAGGCATAATTAATAAAGAAATTTATCCTTGATGAATTTTGACAAATGTACACTATTGTATAAGCACGGTAACAGTTAAGAGAGACCGTTTCCATTACACCAGAAGGTTCCTTGTGTTCCGTTGTAGTTGAACCCTCCCTTCCCCCGCCCCGCCCCCTGCCAGACACAAATACCCACTGTCCTTGGCAACTGCGGTTCTGATTTCTGTCCTTAGAGTTTTGCCATTTTCAGAATGTTATAGAAATGTTACTTTTTGCTTTTTTTTTTCATTTAGCCTAATGCATTCAGTTTTCATCCATGTTGTTGTGATTATTAATAGTTCATTACTGCTTATTGCCTAGAATTATTTCATTTTAGGGATGCACCACAGTGTATCTGTTCACCAGTTGATAGAAATTTGTGTTGCTTACGATCTTGGGCTCTTAAGGCTCAAGCTCCTGTAAGCATTCACGTGTAGATCTTTGTGTGGATTCGTGTCTGTGTTCTCTTGGGTCAGTATCCAGGAGTGGTATCGCCTCTAGTCATGGGGTAAGCATCTGCTCAGCCTTTTAAGAAACTGCCAGAGTGTTTTCCAGAACAGCTGCACCATCTTGTTTTGCACCAGCTGTTCCAGTTGCTTCGCGTCTGCACCGAAAGTTCTTACGGCCAGTATTGTCCTCTCAGCGCTTGTCCTGGCTGTGTAGTAACAGCTCTCCGTAGTTTTTAATTCGCTTTTCTCTCTTGACTGATGATGTTCGGTGTATTTTCATGTGAATATTTGCCGTCGGTAGATCTTTGGTAAAGTGTTCAAATCTTTTACCACCTTCCCCTCTCTTTTGGTGATGTTGAGTTAGGAAACTATTTCTTAGGAGACAGTGTACACACACACACACACACACACACACACACACACACACACCTACCTACCTGTTTCTTATGACAGGAAAGCAAAGAAGTTGATAAAGTGGACTTCATCAAAGTTAAGTATTTTTGCTTCTCAAAAGATACTCTTAAGGAAATGAAAAAGGCAGGCCACAGACTAGGGGGAAAAGAGTGGCAAAACACATTATCTCCCAAACAGTTTATATCTAGAATATGTAAAGGACTCCTGCAACCGAACAGCAGGAAATCAACCTACTTTAATATGGGGGAAAGATTTGTCTTTTTATCACTTTTCATTGCCTTTTAAAAATTTTGTGATATTAGAAACTCAGAAATTTGGGGCAGGTGAGTGATGAGTTGGCAATGAGATTCTTCTGCGGGTTTCCAGACTTAAAACTTATATTCCCAGGAGCCCAGAGCAGGTCTGATAAAGTATGCATTTCTCTCTCTCTGTTTTAAACCTTTTTTTTTTTTTTTTAAAGTATGAAAAGGATTAATTCAACTTTTCAGTTTATTTACATTTTACTCTGATGGACACTCCTTTAAAGCCAAGGACTTTGTTGTTTATTATTTTACATGTTTAGATATTTTACATGACTTTCAGTGCTCAGTATGGTGTCTGGCTCAATAAATATTTGTTGAGTGAATGTTAAATATAAGGTATGCATTTAACGTACTTTTTTCCATGTTGTTCTGTTTTTCCCAGAGCGTTTGTTTTTAAATTTCTCTTTTCCTGTTTCATGGTGCTGACGCCCTCATATGTTGGTTTCTTAATTAATACATCAGTTTTGTATGCCACATATGTAATGAATTGCCACAAATATAGTTGCTTGTACCCAATACACAATAAATACACAGTAGGTATTTGTTATTTTACAGATCTGGAGACCAGAAGTGGGACACGGGTTTTATTGGACGAAGATCAAGGTGTTGACAGGGCTGCGTTCTTTCTGGAGGCTCTGCGAGAGAGGCTTTCTCGTTGCCTTTTGCAGCTTTTTGAGGCCACACGCATTCCGTGGCTTGGGACTTGTTATTCCGTGTTTAAAGCCAGTGGTGCTCTCTCGGACCTTTTCATCAGTATGTCTCTCTCTGTCCCAGGCAGGGGACACTTAGGTTTAAGGACTCATGTGAGTAGGTTGGGCCCATCTAGAGAATCCAGGTGAGTCTCATCACATCAGTGAGGTCTGTTTGCTAGGGAAGGGGACACAGTCACAGGTTCTGGGGCTTAGGACTTGAACATCTTGCCTGAGACAGCATTATTTATTACTTGATGTTCTACATCTCTCATGTGCATTTGTGTTTCAGTTCTGTTATCTCTTTTTAACTTCAGTGTCACTTTAAAAGTCATTTTTTTACTTTGCAATATTGTCCTCTTACTTAATAGGATTATCATATTCTAATGTCCCCAAAATGTGTCTCTGTGCAGTTCTGCTTAGCACATGTTGAGTTTTGGTACAATTGCTGGCAGAGTTGGTTTTTTTCTGCTACAGAAAGTTTCACAGGTATTTTAACTGGATTGAAGAGGAGGAAGTTTCCAGTATGGCTACTCATTTTGCTTGGTATCCCTCTAGCCTGGCCTTACCTGTCAATCAGTATATCTCATCTCTTACTGAATGTTAGTCACTCACTGGTACCATTCAGGTAGCAAATAAACTTTTAGTGATGTGTGGAACATGCGCCATGTAATTTGTGGAGAAAGGGCTGTTCCTACCATTGGGGA
Organism: Martes martes; assembly: GCF_963455335.1. Taxonomy (NCBI): domain Eukaryota; kingdom Metazoa; phylum Chordata; class Mammalia; order Carnivora; family Mustelidae; genus Martes; species Martes martes. The sequence continues at coordinate 141,283,471 of NC_137893.1, forward strand.
AGAATTTTTCTCAGTGAAGAGATGAAAGGAGATAAAACTAGACTGGGAAATGAGGTTTTGTTCAAGAAGTTAAGCCCTGTGTAGCATCCAGTATTCTTTTATGTACCTCATGAGCAAACTTGTTCACAGACTAGTGAATTCAGTGTTTTTTTTTTTTTTTTTTTTTTTTGTAGTAAGGTCAGCTTAGTGACTGCTATGGGCTTCCTCAAATTTTAGAGATTGGGACATTGAGCTGTCTTACAACACCATGTATAAAAGTAGGGACTTTCCTTCACAGCTTGGAGAAAAAATTTTAGAGAGAAAAATGTCTTACTTTTTTGCAGAGAAGTCGATATTGAACTTTAACTTATCGGGTGCTGATTATTGAATTAAACTCCCATTATGGTTCAGGTGAAAAGCTTAGACCTACATTTGATGAAAAGACTTTATATAGCACAGTTTTTAACAGAGATAGAAAGGCTTTTTTTTTTTTTTTTAAAGGTTGATGGAGTTTTAGGTGGTTTTGAGGTTTTGGTCTGATATTTCTTAATTAGAATGGTGAAGACAGGTTGCCCTATTTACATACAATCAGAATTAGGAGAGCCCATGAGAGAATTCCTTTGGATCTGTATTAACGTGTACCTATAGCGTATTAACCTCTCTTGCAAAAGGATTTGAGGTGTCTTGGGATGAGGTCTAGAAACAGTAAAACCCCAGCCAGATGTGTGCAAGTAGAAAAAGACTCAGGCCAAATAGTAGAGAAACGCAGGTGAACAGTAGTCTTTGTACATTTTCAATAGCATTACCCTGAGCCGTGCTGTTGCAATAGTTCTGTTAACCCTGCAGCGACTCCCTTGCGTGGGTGTAATAGCATCTGAACAGCACAGCAAGAGGTACAGTGTCTCACCTAATCTCCCTCCTCTGATCATCTGACCTCCTCTCCAGTCGCTGTGCCCCTCATTCACCATTCCTTCGTTCTCAGCCCCTGGAGCTTCACGCTGATGCTTGCCTTAGGGTTCAGATCCCAGGATTGACGCTGCCTGTTCAGGGGTTCATGCGGACTACTGTAGCGAAATTGCCCTCGCCACCTCCGGCCTCTCGCAGACTTGATTTTCTTCACGGCATCCGTCATGACCAGAAATGAATATTTCAGTTATTTGCATGGTTTGCCCCCTCCCCCAATAGAACGGAAGGCCCCCCGAAGCAGGGCCTTTGTATTTTCCACCATTATGTCCCCAGAACAGTGCTTTGTGCTTTGTTGGCGCTTAACAGACGTTTGCCAAGGGAATGCGTGCATGCCAGGGGTGATCTGTAGGGAAGGTCTAGGGGAGTAGCTGTTACCGGGGTCTCTTGAAAGTCCTGGTTTGGTTATTTCGCATTCTGTGATCATTTAGGAATGACCTCCACGCGTGTAGAAAAGGAGAATTCATGAAGTGTGCCACCCATGTGCCATTCCCCAGTAAGATCGCTAAAAATCCTTGGTGAGCCGTTAGCTGGATGTCCTTGTGCCTCGGTTCCCTTAGCCTCGGAAGTAACAGTGCTATTGACTGCCTGGCAATGTCGTGAGGATTAAATGTGACAATGCAGGTGCCGTGTTAGCACGGAGCCTGGGACGGAGTAATTGCTCAGGGAATGTTAGCTTTCCCTGCGTCACCACTGGTCATGAACGTATCCAGCTGCCGATCGCTCAGAAAAAAGAGGTACTTTCAAATGCATCCTAACGCAGACTTCCTTTTTAGCCCCGTTGGCCAGATTGTGTCTGAGGTGTGCGTAGGTTTCCTAGAGCTGCCGTCACCGATTGCCACGAGCTGGGGGGCTGTCTTAGCCATACCCTAAACCTGCCCTTGCTGGTGTGGTTGCCAGGAGCCGCGCAAACTGTATAAATTAATCAAAATTAGAGGTTAGCTTCTCCGTCTCGGTAGCCACATTTCCAGTACGCAGTAGCTGTGTGGGGCCCGCGGCCGCCGTGCTGGCCGGCTTGGCCTGTGCGCATCTCCATCAGTGCGGGAAGGTCTGGGGTAACACTGCTCCAAACACTTACGACGTTTCAGAACAGCACTTTTACTCGCTTTAGGTGACTGGGTATAGGTTTGTTCCTTCAGTATGTGTTCAGTTATAAATTCGGAGTAGTTCGTAATAGCCAAATAAAATATCTTTATGGATTTCTTTTAAAAGTTCTGCAGCAGAGTGACTCATTAATGTTATTTATGAATTGTTTGTTCACGGACTCCTTTCTTCCTTGTCGAGAACATATGGAGTCAGTACATACATACTGCAAGCCTTTTTTTTTTCCCTGTATATTTATAACCAAGTGCCTGAAGGACACAAGATACTGTTTTATTTATTTTATTTGAATTATATGCCAGAAACTAAGCTCTTGTGTATTCAGGGCTACAATTTATAGTATTAATTAAGAACAGCTTTCCTTTTCTCTCCAGAATGAATCCAATATATTCTTCATTACTGTGTGTGAATCTTGAGTTTGTTCTCTCTCCCTGCCTCCTGCTTGGGCTTTTTTTGCCTTCTGACTCCCCTCTTCCTCTAACTTGCCCTCTCCTGACTCTTCTCCGCCGTCCTTCTCTGCTTCCCTTTCTTTCTTTTTCTCCAACTACTTCCTCCAATATCCTCCTCACTAGAAATGGACACAGCACAGTTATTTTCTTTAGGTCATTCACTGTACCATCCCTTTGCGTGTTTGTAATCAAATGCTGTTTTTTTTCTTTGTCTTAATATTTGGTAGATACTTCTTAAAGTCCTAGAGGTCCTCTACACCACCAACCAGCAATTAACTTATGTCTGGGGAACATCGATTTTTCTACCATAAAGCAAATGTAATCAGTACTTTAAAAATTAGGATATATTTTTTCTGTGTGACCATCAGTGTAAAAGAAAATCTCTTTATTTCTTCAACACATACATATATATACACACACACGTATTTTTAAACTTTTATTTTGACATAATTTCACATTCACAGGGAAGTTGCAAACAAAAGGAATTACCATATACCCTTTACCCCAATTCCTCAAATGTTTCTGTTTTACCCAATTTACTTATAATTCTTATATATGTATACACACACACACACACATTTTTTTTTCTGATCCTTTGGAGGGTAAGATGAAAACATATGCCCCTTTACTTCTGAATACATATATATTTCAAAAACAAGGATTTTTTTATATGCTACTGTAGTATAACTTTATAGCAAAGATACACTTCTATAAGTTAGCATGCAGACCTTATTCAGCCCTTGCCAGCTGTTTTCTAATAATGTCCTTTAGAGGGGAAGAAAGAATCCAGATGCCAAGTTGCGTTCAGTTCTCAGGTTTCTTTAGGCCCCTTTAACTTGGAATATTTCCTTAGTTTTTCCTTGAGTTTCATTAGCTCAGCATTAGAACATTTGAGTACCTCCAACCTGTATAATTATTATTATTTTTAAAGGATTTACTTATTTTAGAGAGCTAGAGTGTGTGGGGCGGTGGGGAGAGAGGGAGAAGGGGAAGGAGTCTGAGCAGACTGAGCTGAGTGCTGAGCCTGATACGGGGCTCGATCTCATGACCTTGCGTTCAGGACCTGAGCTGAAACCAGGAGACGGAGGTTTAACTGACTGCACCACCTAGGTAGCCCATATTATTATTTTTTGAAATAACCGCTTTTTTGAGCTGTAATTCACATACTATACAGTGACCTACATAATGTGTGTAATTTAATGGTTTTTAATATATTCAAAATTATGCCACAATCACCACAATCAATTGTAGAATTTTGTCATCCCTCCAAAAAGAAACTCAGCACTCCCTGGCAGTTTCTTTCATTTCTTTTACTGCCCCGCCCCCAGGCAGTCACTAATCTACTTTGTCGTTGAAGATTGACCTGTTCTGGCCATTTCATATACCTGGAATCGTACAATATTTGACTTTTTTTTTGGTCTGGCTTCAGTTAGCATACTGTTTCAGCATATAGTAGCCCCTCCCTTTATCTGTGAGGGATGTATTTCAAGATCACAGTGCACACTAGAAACCATGGATTGTACCAAACCCTGTATATATTGTGTTTTTTCCCCATATGTACACAACTGAGCTAAAGTTTAATTTAGAAATAGGTGAAGCAAGAGATTAACAGCAATTACTACTAATAAAATAGAACAGTTATAATCATGTGCTATAATGGAAGGTAACGTATTACGTGATGTAACATGTGATGCGGTCTATCTCTCAAAATATCTTCACGTACTCTAGTCATCCTACTGTACTCATCCTTCTCGTTGTGATGATGTGAGATGATAAAATGCCTACGTGATGGGATGAAATGAGGCGAGTGACGTAGGCACCGTGAACTAGCCTGTGGACCTTCTAAGGATATGTCAGAGGGAGGACCATCTGGTTCCGGATGGCGGGTACATGAAACCGTGGATAAGGGGGGACTACTCTAGATCCTGTTCCCCTTGATGGTATCATGATATTTCCTTGTATGGCTGTACCACCTTTTGATTCTTTATCAGTTGATGAGAATTGAGTAGGTTCCACCTTCTGCTTATTTTGAATAATGCTGCCGTGAGTGTTTGTCGGTAAGGTTTTGTGTAGACGTCTGTTTTTCTTTCTCTTGGGTGTATCCTTACAATGGGAATTGCTGGATCGTTCTGTGACTCTGTGAACTATTTGAGGCTCCTCCAGACTCTTTTCCAAAGCAACCGCACCATTTGACTACGTTCCCACTAGCAAGGTAGGACGATTCCAGTTTCTCTGCATCTTTGCCTACACTTGTCATCTCACCTTTTGATTATAGTGGTCCTAGTGGGTATGAAGTAGTATCTCATTATGGTAAAATACATATAACATAAAAGTTACTACTTTGATTAATTTTAGGTGTGTTTCAGTGCTTTCACACGGTTGTGCAACCATCACCACCATTCACCTCCAGGATGTTTTCATTTTAACAAACTGAAAATCTAGACCCAATACACAGTAGCTACCTATTCTTCCATTGTGATTTTGATTTGCATTCCCTGGTTGACTAATGATATTGAACATTTTTTTCCATATGCTTATTGGCCATTTGTATATCTTCCTTGGTGAAGTGTCTATTCAGATAGACTTTGCTCATTTTCATTTTTTTAAACATCTCATTTATTTATTTTAGAGACAGAACGAGAAAAAGAGAGAGAGAATGAGTGTGTGTGTGTGTGTGTGTGTGTGTGTGTGTGGGAGTGTAAGCAGGAGGAGGGGCAGAGGGAGGGGGAAAGAGAAAAAGTCTCAGACTCCATACTGAGCCCAGATCCCGATGCGGGGCTCTATCCCACAATCCTGAGATCACCAGCTGAGCCAAAATCAAGAGTCGGATGTTTAACTAACTGAACCACCCAGGTTCTATCCCACAATCTGAGATCACCAGCTGAGCCAAAATCAAGAGTCGGGTGTTTAACTAACTGAACCACCCAGGTTCTATCCCACAATCTGAGATCACCAGCTGAGCCAAAATCAAGAGTTGGGTGTTTAACTAACTGAACCACCCAGGTTCCCCTGCCCATTTTAACTTTAATTTTTATTCTATCATTTTTTTTTAAGTAGGCTCCTTGCCCAGTGTGGAGCCCAGTGCAGGGCTGGAACTCACAACCTTGAGATTAAGACCTGAGCTGAAATCAAGAGCTGGATGCTTAACCAACTAAGCCACTCATTTTTGCCCATTTTTAAATGATTTGTCTTTTTATTATTGAGTTAAAGGAGCTCCTTACATATTTTAGATACAAATCTGAGTCATACCATGTTTATGATTTGCAAAAATGTTCTCCCATTTTCTGTGTTGTCTTGTTACTTTCTCAATGGTGTCCTTTGATGTATCAAGAGGTTTTAATTTTGATGGTGTTCAGTTTTGATGGTGTTCAGTTTACCTTTATCCTTTTATTGTTTATGTTTTTGGTGTATGTATCTAAAACATCACCATCTAACCTAAGGTTCACCTACATTTATGACAATGTCTTCTTCTAAGAATATTACAGTTTTAGCTGGCCCCCAACTTGGTAATTTTTTTGACTGCTCCACCTGTGATTAACTGCTCCAGAGAAATTCTGACTCTCTAGGAATACTACTTCCCTCCCAGTCCATGTGTTATAAGATTGGATGCAGTGGGGCACCTGGGTGGCTCAGTGGGTTAAGCCTCTGCCTTCAGCTCAGGTCATGATCTCAGAGTCCTGGGATCGAGCCCTGCATTGGGCTCTCTGCTCAGCGGGGAGCCTGCTTTCCTTCCTGTCTCTGCCTGCCTCTCTGCCTACTTGCGATCTCTGTCTGTCAAATAAATAAATAAAATCTTAAAAAAAAAAAAGAATATTTCCTTAAGATTGGATGCAGTAATCCCTTTGAGCTATTAGATCTCCAGCTACATAGGAACACTTTGCTGTTTTTGTTCCACCATTGGATTTTCTGATATTGTACTACCTTTTTTTTTTTTTAAAACATTTTATTTATTTAGGGGCGCCTGGGTGGCTCAGTGGGTTAAAGCCTCTGCCTTCGGCTCAGGTCATGATCCCAGGGTCCTGGGATCGAGCCCCGCATCGGGCTCTCTGCCCCGCATCGGGCTCTCTGCCCGGCAGAGGGCCTGCTTCCTTTCCTCTCTCTCTGTCTGCCTCTCTGCCTACTTGTGATCTCTGTCTGTCAAATAAATAAATAAAATCTTTAAAAAAAAAAAAACATTTTATTTATTTATTTGACAGACAGATCACAAGTAGGCATAGAGGCAGGCAGAGAGAAAAGGGAGGAAGCAGGCTCCCTGCTGAGCAGAGAGCCCGATGGGGGGCTCGATCCCAGGACCCTGGGATCATGACTTGAGCTGAAGGCAGCGGCTTTAACCCACTGAGCCACCCAGGCGCCCCCTTGTACTACTTTTATTCTTCGTCTTGTATCCTCAGCTGATATCTTGGTCATTCATCCCCATTCCACTGGGAAATTTGGGCAACTCTTCTTTCCTTGTCCTACCCATGTCTCCTCCTTTCCATCCATCTGTCTGTAGGAGTAGGCTCTATTTACTGTATTTTCTTAGTTATGATTCATTACTGTGACCTCACTTCTTCCCCTAAGCTCATTGACTCCCTCATTGTTGGATCAGGCATTTATATTCCATTCTTTATGTGAACTTATTATCTCTGTCGCATTTGACCCTATTGGGTACTTTCCTTCTCTTCGAACCCCGTTATTCTGGCTTTGATCACATTCTGTAAGGAGGCCATATGAATTCTCTTCATAAAACCAGAACCTAGTGGTTCCAGTGGTTCCAGTGAGGTGGGTTTGTTTGGGATCTACGATCCAACAGAGATTTACTTTGCCTTTGGCAGTTTCTCAGTAGTTAGTGCAGCTACTACTATTATGCTGGGCTGAGTGGTCAGAGGCAGAGCGGAATCCAAGTGTGTTCTCACAAGTCTTTTCCTCACTTCCCATAGCACAGTGAGGCCAAGGGAATATTTAAAAGAGACTTGCCACTGCACTTTTAAAAAAGGTTTTTACTCAGTTGAGTTCATTGCAGCATTGTTGTATGATAATGAAAGATTAAAAATAATATAAGAGTCTATCAGTTGGGGAATGGGTGAATGCATTATGGTCTATTGATACATGAGGTACTAGGCAGCTAGTGAAATAAATGAAGTAGACCTCTATGTATTGATGTTGTATAGAAAAAAATAAAGAGGCAGGTCTGTTATTTTCCCTCTCATCTATCTGTCTACCTGTTTATCTCATAATTTGTAAGTAAGGACAGAGCAGAGCTATATATAAATGTTCTGCATTGGAAGATGTCTGGTAACTACTTACTAAGGGATTATGAATGATACTATCGGAGGAGTAGAAATAGAGGATGTACGATAATACAGGTTACTTTATTTCCTTTTTATGTTTCTAATTTGTTTGAATTTTTCAATGAACATGTATTTCTTCTATAATAAAGCAATGATTGAAGATTTTAAGGCATGAGTAGTATCAACTTAGGACTCATTCTGTTTCAACTTTCTCTCTTCCCTTAGCTTCTTGCACTACAACCTTTGTTTTTTTCATTTTCCTTCTACACCCTAGCCATTCTAACTCAGTCTCCTTAGTGGTCTTCTCCTGTCTTAATCTGGTTTATCCCTCAAGAGTCCCCTTTGGTTCCCTGAGAAGCATTCATAGATCACTCAGTCACAATTTATTACCTTTCCTCTGTGTTCCCATGGCACCCCAGGGAGCTCTCCCTTAGTCACTGGTGTCTAGGACAGGAGCTGTTACTATTTGGCTCTGTCTCCCATTGACGTGAGCGCAGTGACCAGCACACAGTAAATATCCATTAAAAAGGGGCTTCCGGGTTAGAATAATAATGCATAGAATTTGGGGTAGATCTCAATACCAGCATGTCCTTTTGTGTAGGTTGTCATTTCATGCCATTTTTCTTAAAGAATGAAAAGAAGAGAATGTGTGTGTGAAGAGACATGTTTTAATTAAATGTCAGTTTGTATCTCAGGATGTGTTGAGTTTATGTTGATAGGCTATGCTACCAGAACTCCAGGCAGTTTATTTAAATGTATTATGATTTCTTCAGTTATCATTGGAGGACAGGAGAGTAGTAATTTCATACTTCACTGTAACACAAAACATTAATACAGAATATTTTTTATAATATCTCCCAATGCATTAATTAAAGAAAACCTACATTCGTGTGCTTAGAAAATGTGATACACTGACTCAAGCAGAAGGGTAAACACCAATTAATGTTTCTCATCCATGTCAATTGCTTGTCTAACAATTTGTTTTCTTTTTAGGTTCAACAGATAGATCGAGTGGTAGAAGTTGTGGAGGAAACAATTAAAGGTAATTGTCCAAGTAGGATAAGCAGGTGTATTTGGTGGTTGGTCCTTATCTACACTTTTGCTTTCTGGGTACAGTTAGCCACAGTTGACTGATGTCCAGAAGCGGATGGTCTTCCTTCTAATTTATCATCAGAAGTTCAATAGTGGCCTGACCCTGTGTCACAATGCCTACCTCGGTCACCTCGCTTCCCATCATATCATCACAAGAAGGGTGAAGAGAGGACAATAAGACGTTCTGAGAGAGAGAGAAACCACATTCACGTAACTTTATTGCAGTCTATGGTTGTAATTTTTCTAGTTTATTATTAGTTATTGCTGTTAATCTCTTACTGGGCCTAATTTATAAATTCAACTTCATTGTATCTGTGTATGTATAGGGAAGAACACACAATATGTATAGGGTTTGGTGCTATCTGTGCATAGTTTCAGGCATCCCCTGGGGGTCTTGGGCCATATCACCTGGCTGGTAAGAAGGGGGAACTACTGTAGTGTGTGAACCGTATTATAAAAATATCACGTAACATTTATTTACATATAAAATGATTAACATTTTGTCCTTGACTGTTTCATGCATTCACCAATCTAATACAGGAGGCATGTAGTTGATTGGCTTATAAATGAGTCAGATGTGAAATAGATTTCATTTAAGTTTTAGGTCAGGAAGACATAATTTAATCAGTTTTAAAATAAGGAAATGAAGAATGCCCTGGTGAGTCAGTTGGTTAAATATCCGACTCTTGATATCGGCTCAGGTCTTGATCTCATGGTTGGGAGTCTGAGCCCTGTATTGGGTTCCATGCTGGGTGTGGAGCTGACTTAAGTAAATAAACAGATAAACAAATAAATAAGGAAATGATTTTATTTATGTGGGTTTTTTGGGTAACTTTATTGAGGTACAGTTGACATTATGTGCGTTTTTTAAATCACCTAATTAGTTGCCGTTACGCTTTTTAAAAGTACTTAAATTTTTTTTTTTTTTTTTTAATTTTTAGGTAATCTGTAGACGCAGTATGGGGCTCAAACTTAACAACCCTGAGATCAAGAGTCACACGCTTTTCTGACTGAGGCAGCCAGGTGCTCCTACAAGTACTTTTAAAAGTAGTATTCCGTTTTGATATTCTCCTGCATATAATTTTTGTAGTTACACTGGAAAATAGAACTGATGCTTTGTTTCATTAGCCCTGGTTCTTCAGACCAGATTCTTACTGAAGCCACTGAGAAATAAGTTATCCTCAGTGCTATGGTTTAATTTTTAAATACTCATAGTTTGTTTTCCTCTGTTAGATTAGTACAAATGAAAACCAGTAATGCAATGTTGAAATATTACATGAATTGAGCATCTCACTTAAAATTTTAATTGTTTTGTTACAAGTGGGAATTGTATGTTTAAAAAAAAGAAAATGGACTCCCATCGCCACGCTGAGGTTTTAACCGCACACTTTCCCTGCCGGCTCGTGTCTGCCGCCTTCCATGTGCTGTTGTTCATTTCCTTTGGCTCCTTGCCATATTGGCTGGCCACAGAATGTGAGAATTAGATAATACCTTAATCTTTGGAATTTCAAAATAAAATGAAATAACAGCGATTAAAGACATAAAGCAGCGATCATTTTTCCGAGTTTGTCAGACTGCGTACGTGAGTGTATACAAGGAGTGTGTACAAGGGCCGGCATTTCTTGTGGGGTCTTGGTGCAGGAGGCCCGACGTGGGGCCTTCTACGGGGGTTACGTCAACTAATCTTCACAGCAGCACTGGGTCGTGAAGCGGGTGTAAATATGTTCCTCATGTTTCCGACGAGGAAGCTGAGACACAGGGGCGCACAGCTGGTGGTGGCAGGGTTGGGCCTGGCATACGGGCAGGCGTGATCCGGGGCTGTGCGTGCGAGTTTGATGCCATGTTCATGCCGCTGTACTGTGACTTCTCTCATCTCTCCCACCCGAGTGTCATTGTGTTCGTGGTTGTCGGAGTTCCTGGAAGCAGTGCTTCAGGATGCTTGGGGGTTTTGTTGCTTGTTCATCTTCTGTCTTTTTTTTTTTTTTTAACATTTTATTTATTTATTTGACAGAGAGAGAGATCACAAGTAGGCAGAGAGGCAGACAGAGAGGGGCGGGGGAAGCAGGCTCCCCGCGGAGCAGAGAGCCCGATGCGGGGCTTGATCCCAGGATTCTGGGATCATGACCTGAGCTGAAGGCAGAGGCTTTAACCCACTGAGCCACCCAGGCACCCCTTCATCTTCTGTCTGAAGGACCAGCTCCTTGATGGCCACTCGGTATGGATATATATACTCAGTTAATGGTGATGAAGTTAGCAGAGGAGAAAATCTAGGCAACCCGGGGTATGCTGATGACTTTTTTAGAGGCAACACTAAAGACTTGAGCTAGAAAAGATGTCACTGACAAGCTGGACTTAATAAAACTAAAAACTTCCCCTCTGCAAAAGACACTGTTGAGAGAGTGCGAAGACAAGCCATCGACTGGAAGAAAATGTTTGCCAAAGGTGTATCTGATGCAGGACTGTTATCCAAAATATATAAAGAACTGTTAAAACTCAACAATAAGAAAATAAATAACGCTATTAAAAAATGGACCAAATACCTCATCAGACACCTCCCCATAGAAGATACGTAGATAGAAAATAAGCATATGAAAAGATGCTCCACCTCATAGGTCATCAAGGAAATGCAGTTAAAACACGATACCACTGCACACTTATCTGGATGGCTAAAATCTGGATCACTCGCAACCCCAGATGCTCGTGAGGGTGTGGAGTAACAGGAGCTCTTGTTCACTGCTGGCGGGAGTTCAGAATGGTGCGGCCATTTTGGAAAACAGTTTGGCAGTTTCTTACAAGACTAACACACTTTTACCATATGACCCAGGAACCATGCTCCCTGGCATGTACCCAGAGGAGTTGAAAATTCGTGTCCACACAAAAACCTACACACAGATGTTTATTCAGTAGTTGCCAAAAGTTGGAAGCAACCAAGATGTCCTTCAGTAGGTGAATGGATAAACTGTGGTCCATACAGGCAATGGAATATTGTCCAGTGCTGAGAAGAAATGTGCTATGGGGTCATGAGAAGACATAAAGGAAACTTAAATGCACATTACTAAGTGAAGGAAGCCAATCAGAAATGGCTACACGCCAGGTGATTCCAGCTCTGTGACTTCTGCAAAAGGCAAAGCCAGTAAAAAGATCATTGTTGCCAGTGTTGGGGCAGGGGGAGAAAGATGAATAGGCAGAGTACAAAGCAATGTTTTAGGGTGCTGACAGTATTCTATATGATATTGTAATGATGGATACATGTCGTCGTGTGTTTTCCCAGACCCAGGGAATGTTCAGCGCTATAAGTGGATTGTCATGTGGTCTCTCGGCGATTGTGATGTGTCAGTGTAGGTTCATTGATACAACGAACGTTCCACTCTGGTAGAGGATGTTGATAATAGGGACAGCTTGGGAAACGGTATATGGGAACTCTGCACTTTTCTGCTCAGTTTTGCCGTGAACCTAAAACTGATCTAAAAAATAAAGTCTAATAAAAAACAGCAGATAGTAATATTGTGCTCTGAAGGCTGCCAGATGGCTCGGAGAGATATACTTTCTATAGGAAATCATAGAAGGTAAAGGTAAAGTATGTTTTTCTATACTGACTGACACCAAATGTGTAGGTTTTCTATACCAAGAAATTTTTAAGATTTAAACATCACAAGTAAGATCTTTTATCTGTCACCATTAGATGCCTGAACTTTCAACAGATTCTTGGCCTAGTGGCTCACATCCATCAGTTTGTTCACCTTTACACCAGTCTCATCCCCAGTAGCATTTCCAGATCTACTGCCTTGACCATGAAGCTTCATGAACATTCCTTTTCCGCCTCAAAGCTGGGATTCTTCAGCATTTTTACTTCTCGAATGAAGACATCAAGGAGTGGATAAAAAGATGGGCAGGACTTTTCTGTGTCTTTTCCGATGCTGCCTGGAATCAATTTATTGACCACTCCTTTCAAGCCATTTGTCAGCACATCTCAGGTCATGATTTCATCATCTTTTTCTCAATTTGGTGGACCTCTTGATACTGCATTTTTAAGTAAAATCAACACAAAATAGACGAAGCAAATAACTACCTGTAGTCTTGACATCAATCTGAGCTTCAATCACGGTCTGTCATTTTTTTGACCATGGAGCACATTTTGTCACTGGTAAGATCCATGCCGTGCTAATTCGTCAGGCACTTTTTGCCCTGAGTGTCCTCAGCAATTAGCTTGAATTTTCTAAATGCAACTCTTTCATTGTGCAAATCAGCAAGGCTCACTTCAAAAACACAACCCTTGAGGCCAACAGATGCAATTTTGCTTCCTTGAGTTCTCGTGACTAGTGTTTTTTCCCAGTATTTCTTACACCGTACGTAGCTAGCTGGTGCTTTCACATCATACCAGTCATTCTTAGAAGATGGCTCAAGCACTTTCTTCTTGCCTCCCTTTTTGCTGCCTTTTGTAAGGTGTCTGTTCTTCCCAGCCACCATGGTGCTGCTCGGGGAGCCAAAAGGCCTGTACAGTGTGCTCTTTGATGTTTCAGGTGCCGCATTTGCAGCTTGCTCTATGTTTCACTGAGGGTCCTGCCCATCAGTGGTTGGTTCTGTCTACTCTTAGAGACCCTTTCTCCACCCTGATGTGTGTCCAAGGAGGCCGACCTATGTGTATTATGTCCGTAGGACCCTTGCTATTTCGTGTCTAGGTGGGTTTTTCCCACTGGAGGTTGGGGGTATGACCCGAGTGTGAGACAGGAGTATTTGTTACGCTTTCCTACTCTCCCCTTCCCTCTTCCTGCTGGTTTTGGGCTTCCCTCAGCGGCGGCCACAGGTCCTGTCAGGTGGCCCACTCTGTTCTTCTGTTCCTCCCGGTTCTTCTGTTCCCTTCCTTCGCTTTTTCAGGCCCGGGGGCGGAAACAGCACCCTGCTGTTGCTAGCCACAGAGTAGTGCATTGTCTCTTGCTGGTGTTCCTAACCTTGCCAAACCTTAGTAAATAGTCCCTTTATTAAAACCTCTTCAATTATGCAGTGTGCCATCTGCTTTGCTGGGACCCTGATTGATAAATGCTCCATGGAGAAGCGAGTCTTGGCCCAGAAGGGCCAGATGGAATACTGCCTGACAAGGGGATTTTGCCACAACTGTCTTGTTTCCACATTGGATTCCTGTTGGGCTCTCTTCACATGTCGTCCTTGAAGGGGGTTTGGACGTACAGCTTCTGCCACAGCCTGTTTGCCTTGTTCTTACTGCTTATGTTATACCAAGTCATGTTTTAAAGATGTATCAATAATCTACATTGGTGCCCAAAGCATTCAACTATTGTGATTAACATAAAACTATATAAAGCATATTCATTTGTATCTGTCTCGGTTGGAACAAAATGGAAAGTTCCAAGTTATTCTGAATGAATCCTCCCTATTTTAATAGTGGCCTGAAGATTCCATCCATTTATAGCATTTGCTTTAGGAGAGAACAGATTATAGTGAATTTAGGATTTTCCTCTGTATCATCTTGATAATCCAACCAGGATATAACTGATTCGGAGGGAAGAAGTATAGTTTAAAAGGATTTAGACGTATTTCTTTCTTTTAAAGTATTCATGTGTCTTAGTCTGGGTTTACAGGGTCACTAAAACTTTTTTTGTGTGTGAAAGCTCTGAAGGGAGTGTAAGTTTGTATTTCTTCTGATACGTGTACATTATGGCCTCCAAACAAACAAACAAAATCCTTTAAAAAATTGTCTTTGTAAAAATAGTCTACATGATAACTTAAATGATTGCAAGTAAATATCGCCTGTTGATATTAGAAATATTTTTATTATTAAGTCATATTTCTTCCCCAGTCAACTTCTAATAAAAGAGGTCTCCATTGTTATTAATATGTTTGCTGGTATTTCATTCAGTCTAATTCCAAATGCCTCCAGTGTTGGTAATTCAAGACTTTCCCAATATGGCACAATCTGTAAGTTTAATTGATTTTCCGATTCCCTTAACTTCTCAGTAATTGATGCAGTCTTGGATTAGACTGACCTAAATTCCCAGGGTACTTCACCGAATAGCTCCTTCTTATTTAACACATTGCTGTTCATCTTCACTCTGTCAAATTTTGTACTTTGCGTTTGGTATGATTTCAGAGTATGAACTTTTTGTAAATTGAGACTGGAAGGCAGAACTCCATCAAGCATGGTTTTCCTAAGTGTTAATAACTGAGCAACCTCCCAAACATCCCGTGGAGATGTATGTGAGGATGCTTTCCAAACTTAATGAGTCAGCGAATGGAGCGTGGATATGCAACATGGTCCATCTGGGATGGTATTAGACCACAAAAGCACGTCTACTTTTTTAGGGTTTGGTTTTCAATAAAATAATTTATTTCAAAAAAATAAATTTTCTTTGAATAAAGTAATTCAGTAAAATGATTTTCAAAGTATGCTTTGAAGGGACTCTTCTCTGCATCCTCTCAATATGTGTAATTGCTGATACAGTTATTATGCAGGCAGAATGTGCTGGAAGGTATTGCACATTGCTTTTACATATTGGGAATACTTCCCAGTCTCACTGGTGTAATTAAATAAGTGATAACTTCTCTTGTAATAACTAAAGAAGCCAGGAATTTATGGCCGTGGTTTATTTAGTTTTTTTCAATGAGCCTATTTTAAGTGCCATGTTAATACATGATTATAGTTTCGCAAACACTGCATTTTGCCACCTTCTTAAATGTGTCAGTTTGTCTTTTCCTCTTCCTTTACCTCACTGTCCCCTCTCATGGTTCCCCCAGATTAGCAGTAGGATTCTAACTTTACTTAACTTGCCCTCCATACAGTATTTCCAGAATGAATTTTTTTAATCCATTGTATCTTTCATTTTGTCTGAAATGAAAAGCTTCTAAAGCTAAAATAAGCACTTAAGTGTGCCCCCCCCCAAAGTGGTCTTATGCTTTATGATTCAGAATTGTTTTATATGGGACGCCTGGGTGGCTCAGTTGGTTAAGCAGCTGCCTTCGGCTCAGGTCATGATCCCAGCGTCCTGGGATCGAGTCCCACATCGGGTTCCTTGCTCGGCAGGGAACCTGCTTCTCCCTCTGCCTCTGCCTACCACTCTGTCTGCCTGTGCTCGCTCTCTCTCTCTGTAACAAATAAATAAATTAAAAAAAAAAAAAGAAAAAAAAAAGAATTGTTTTATATGTTTTTGGTTTGTCTTTAATTACCCTGCTTTAGTGTGCCTATCACTTAACATTTCCTTTTCTGTTCAAAGATGCATTTTCGTACGGGTTTGAAGCCACCTTTTATTATTAACAGAATTAATTTTTATGAAGTCTTGGGTCTTTCATTAACCTCTGCTTCTTCATTCTGGGGTGGGGCTACAAGGGAGGGTACATGGTGTTGAATAGTTTGTTAGTTTGACGATCTTACTAGAGTTTTCACATAACACACTGTTACAATGGTTCACTGGATTTAATTGTTCAAAATAAGGAAAGGAAATTACTTTCAGCTTGAACCCCTCCGGCTTCCCATGACCCAACCCTTCTATTAGTGGTCCCACTGATCTGTCTGGAAATGTGGCCTCATCCTTCCTTGTTTAAATATTAACAAGGAATTGCCTACTGAGAATTGGATGTTCATGTTAACTCTTGCAATTTTTTTTTTTTAAACACAGATGGGCCCAATGTCCCTCCTTTACTCTGACTTCTGTGGTACTCCCCCTCCAACCACCCCCAACTCAGAGTAAAAGGTAAACTTCTACGTGGCCTCTAGGGGCCAGTAATGAGTTGCTTCCCCTGCAGTTTCCCTGCTCTCCCCTCCTTTAACTCTGTCCCCTTTTCATTCTGTTTTGGATGCATTGATCTCTGTGATGTTTCTCTCCCCTCCAGTTTTATGGAGAAATAATTGACGTACATCACTGTGTAAGTTGAAGACATACAGCAGCACGATGGTTAGATTTCTGTATATTGTGAAATGATTACCGAAGTAGGTTCAGCTAACCTGCACCTTCTCACATAGAAACAATCAAAAGGAAAGAAGGAAGAAAAATTTTCTCTTTGTGGTGGGAGCTCTTAGGATGAACTCTCCTAACAGCTTTCCTGTATGCCGTACAGCACTGTTAGCTGTCGTCATCAGGTTGTACATTACATCCCTAGTACCAGTTTATCTTCTGACTGGAAGTTTGTACCTTTCTCCAGTTTCTTCTTTTCTCCTCCACTGACCCCCTGCCTGTGATAACTGCAAGTCAGATCTCTTTTACTAGGAGTTTGCTTTTTCTTTCCTCCTCTTCCTCTTCTCTGTCCCCTCATATAAGTGAGATCATACAGTATTTGTCTTTCTTAGTTCACTTAGCAGAATACCTTCAGGGTCCCCCCATGTTATTGCAAATGGTAGGATTTCTTTATTTTTTGTGGCTGAATAGTATTCCATTGTGAATCTATACCACATTTTTATCCATTCATCCATTGATGGACACTTAGGTAGTTTCTGTATCTTAACTCTTGTAAATAATACTGCTTTAAATATGGGGGTGCAGATATCTCTGTGAGAACATGTTTTTAATGACCTTTGGGTATATTTTTAGAAGTGGAATCGTTAGATCATATGGTAGTTCTAGTTTTAATTTTTTGAGGATCCTCCATAATGTTTTCCATAGTGGCTGTATCATTTACAGTCCTACCAGCAGTGCACAAGGGTTCCCTTTTCGCCACATGCCTACCATCATTTATCTCTTGTGTATTTTGATGGTCATTTTTTAACAGGCAAAAGGTGGTATCTCATTGTGGCTTTAATTTGCCTTTCCCTAATGACCAGTGATGAAAGGTAGTATGGACATTTTAACAATATTTGTTCTTCCAAACCATGAGCATGGAATGTCTTTCCATTTCTTTGTGTCATCTTGAAATTTCTTTCATCAGTGTTTTATAGTTTTTAGAATATAGACCTTTCACCTCTTTGACTAAGTTTATTTCTAGATATTTTATTGTTTTTGAGGTGATTATAAATGGGATTGTTTCCTTTCCTTTTTTTTTTTTTTTTTTTTTTAATGATTTCAGGGTTGTTTTTAGTTCTAGAGCCTGCAACAGTTGGTCAGCAATGCTAGCTCAGCTGGTATAATCTGAAGGCCACTTGCCTTTCCAGGTGTTCATGAACAGAATCCCTACAAACAAGGTTAGAGACCATTGAGATGTATCTCAGTGTGTGGTGAGAGGGAGAAGAGGTCTTCCTCTCTCCTCCTGTTCCCTTCCTCCCCACTTTTTCTAACAAGATTGTTTTATGGTCAAATGCAACTCAAACCCATCACAACAGCAACCAGCCATCTTCAATGCCACTGCTTCCAGAGTAGGAAGCAAAGAGAAGAGTGGGATTGTTTTCTTAATTTCACTTTCTGATGCCTCATTATTAGTGTATATGAATGCAGTAAATTTCCGTACATTGATTTTGTATCCTGCGAGTTTACTGAATTCATCTATCAGTTCTAGTAGTTTTTTGGTGGAGGTTTTATGGTTTTCTATATCTAGTATCATGTTATCTGCAAATAGTGAGAGTTCTACTTCTTCCTTAACCAGTTTTTGGATGCCTTTTATTTCTTTATGCTGTCTAATTGCTGCGGCTAGGACTTCTAGTTCTTTGTTGAATGAAGGTAGTAAGACTGGCCATTCTTGTCTTGTTCCTGACTTTAAGGGTAAAGCTGTCAGTTTCTCACCATTGTGTGTGATGTTGGCTGTTGGTTTGTTATATGTGGCCTTTATTAGGTTGAGATGTGTTCTCTGTAACCTGGTTTTCACAGGGTTTCTGTCATGAGTGGATGCTGTCCTTTGTTGAATGCTGTTTCTGCATCTTTTGCAATGATCATATGGTTTTAATCCTTTCTCTTATTGATGTGATGTATCATGTTGATTGTTTTGCAAATATTAAACCACTCTTGCATCTGGGAATAAATCTCACTAAATAAATCATGGTATAAGATTATTTACTATATTGTTGGATTTAGCTTGCTAATATTTTGCTGATGATTTTTGCATCCATATCCATGACAGGTATTGGCCTGTAGTTCTCTTTTTTTATGGTGTCTTTATCTGATTTTGGTATTAGGGTGAAACTGGCCTCGGAATAAATTTAGAAGCTTTCCTTTCTCTTCTGTTTGTTTTGGAACAGTTTGAGGAGAATTAAAATAGCTATTTCTTCTTGAAATATTTGCTAGAATTTTCCTGTGAAACTGTCCTGTCCTGAACTTTTGCTTTTTGGGAGTTTTTTGATTACTGGTTCAGTTTCATTGCGGTGATTGATTGGTCTGTTCAAATTTTCTATTTTTTCCTGCTTCATTTTTGGTACGTTGTATGTGTCTAGGAATTTAGCTATTTCTTCTAGGTTGTCCAATTTGTTGGCATATAGGTTTTCATAATAAATCTGTTACAGTTGTTTGTATTCTTCTCTGTAGTAATTTTGTTTATTTGAATCCTTTTTCATTTTTTTAATGAGTTTCTAGAGGTTTATCAATTTTGTTGATCTTTTCAAAGAAATAGCTTCTTGTTTCATTGATAGGTTCTATTTCTTTTTGTTTCCGTATTATTTATTTCTGCTCTAATCTTTATTGTTTCCTTCCTTTTGATGGGTTTGAATTTTGTTTGAATTTTTCTAGCTCTTTGAGGTATAAGGTTAGGTCGTTTGAGATTTTTCTTCTTTAAGTAGGTCTGTGTTGTTATAAACTCTTAGAATTACTTTTGTTGCATCCCATTTGGACCATTTTGTTTTCATTTAATTTTTGATTTCCTGATTTAACCTTTTCATTGTTTAATAACATGTTATTTAACCTCCATGTATTGTGTTCTTTCAGATTTTTTCTTAGAGTTGATTTCTAGTGTCATAGTGTTATGGTCAAAAAAGATGCATGG
Organism: Martes martes; assembly: GCF_963455335.1. Classification (NCBI taxonomy): domain Eukaryota; kingdom Metazoa; phylum Chordata; class Mammalia; order Carnivora; family Mustelidae; genus Martes; species Martes martes. The sequence goes on from NC_137893.1 coordinate 141,303,170, forward strand.
TATGAATTCCATCTTTTTGAATTTGTTGAGACTTGGTTTTTGGCCTACTGTATGACGTATTCTGGAAAATTTTCCATGTGCACTTGCAAAGAATGTACAGTCTGCCATTTTATGAAGGAGTGTTCTGAATATATCTGTTATATCCATTTGGTCTGTGTCTTTCAAAGCCACTGTCCTTTTTGATTTTTTGTTTGGATGATCTATCGAGGTAAGTAGTAAAAGTCTTCTACTATTATTGTATTATTATCGATCAGTTCCTTTATGTTTGTAATTAACTGTTTTATATATTTGGGTGCTCCCGTGTTGGGTGCACAAATATTTACAATTTTTATATCCTCTTGTTGGATGGTCCCTTTATGATTATATAGTCTCCTCCTTTGTCCCTTCTTATAGACTGTTTTAAAGTCTGCTTTGTCCAGTATAAGTAATTGGACAAAGTAATTGCTTTCTTTTGGCATCCATTTGCATGATAAATGTTTCTTCATTCTCTCACTTTCAATCTGTAGGTGTTTTTCAGTCTGAGTGAGTCTCTTGTAGGCCACATATAGGTGGGTCCTGGTGTTTTAAATCTACTCTGTCACCCTGTGCCTTTTGATTGGAGCATTTAGTCCGTTTACGTTCAAAGTCATTATTGATAGATATTTATTGCCATTTTGGTACTTGTTTTGTGGTTGTTTCTGTAGATTTTTTCGGATCCTTCTCTTGCTCTGTTTCATGATTTGTTGGCTTTCTTTAGTGATGTATTTGGGTGCCTTTCTTTATATGTTTTGCATATCTATTAGTGGTTTTTGATTGGTAGTTACCATTGTTTTGTATATAACATCTTCTGCATATAGCAGTCTGTATTAAGTTGATGGTCCCTTAAGTTTGAACCCATTCTTTACTCTTTCCCCTGACACACACACACACACACACACACACACACACACACACACATTTTAGGTCTGTGTCATATTTTACATACTTTTATTTTATGAGTCTCTTGACTGATTTTTTTTTTTTTAAAGATTTTATTTATTTATTTGACAGACAGAGATCACAAGTAGGCAGAGAGGCAGGCAGAGAGAGAGGAGGAAGCAGGCTCCCTGCCGGGCAGAGAGCCCGATGTGGGGCTCGATCCCAGGACCCTGGGATCATGACCTGAGCTGAAGGCAGAGGCTTTAACCCACTGAGCCACCCAGGCACCCCTCTTGACTGATTTTTACAGAGATATTTATTTTTATACTGCTCTTGTGGTCTGTCTTTCTTTCTTTTTCTTTCACTTTTCATACTCTCACTTAATGGCCTTCCTTTCCGCTCATAGTCCCGTTTAATATTTTCTGTAGAGCTGGTTTAGTGGTCATGAACTCCTTCAGTTTTTGTTTGTCCGAGAAAGAATTTATCTCTCCTTCTATCCTGAATGGTACCCTTGTTGGAAAGCGCATTTTTGGTTGTAGATTTTTCCCTTTTAACATTTTGAATTTATCATTCCACTCCCTAATGATCTGTAAAAGTTCTCCTGAAAAACTGCTAATAGGCTTATATGGCTTCCCTTTTATGTAATGGTCTTCTGTTCTCTTGTTGCTTTAAAAATTTTTTTTATTACTACTTTTTTACCATTTTAATCACTATGTGTCTTTGTGTGGACCTCCTTATGTGAATTTGGGGGGATATCTCTGTGCCTCCTAGATTTGGATATCTTTATCCTTCCCCACATTGGGGAGGTTTTCAGCTATTATTTCTTCCAATAAATTTTCTGCCCCCTTATCTTTCTCTCTTCTTTCGAGGTCCGGATAATGTTATTATTACACTTGATGGAGTCACTGAGTTCCCTAAGTCTGTTCTCAATTTGAATAATTTTCTGTCCTCTTCTTTGGTCCGTTTGGTTTCTTTTCATTACTCTGTCTTCCAGGTCATTAATTCTGTGGCTTCATCCAGCCGCAGAATTTATTTATTCCATGAAGTGTATTTTTGATTTCATTTATTGTGTTCTTGATCTCTGATTGGTTCTTCTTTTTATTTTAGTGTTAAGGGTCTCACTAATGTCCTCCACTCTTTTCTTCAGTCCAGTGAGTATCTTTATGATGACTTCTTGAAGTTCTCAGTCACGTTTGTCATTTATATCCGTTTCACTTTGGTTTCTTGCCATGGCTTCATCCTGTTCTTTCATTTGGCAGATGTTTCTGTCTCCTCACTTGGCCTTTCTGTGTCTGTTTCTGTGTGTTAGGAAAGTCAGCTACTTCTCTTGCTCTCAGTGATAATAGGCTTTAGAGAAGAGAAGAGGTCCCATAGTGCAGTGTCCCGTGTTCCCCAGGGCTTGGCTCTACATGGAGTGTCTCCTATGTGTGTTGCACGTGCCTTGCTGTTGAGTCTTCGGCCTCTTTTTCCTTCAGTCCAGTGGTCTGCAAATGCTCTCTTTGCCTGTTGTGTGGTTGGTCTGCCTGTGAAACGTGAACCGCTCTTGCCAATGCTGAGCAGAGGTCCTGCAAAACGCGCAGGTCAGGAGACATGCTGCTGGCAGGGTCGTGCCAGTCTTCTGGAGGAGGGACCTGCAGTGCTGGGAAAGTGACTGGGAAGGGTGGACCATTGAAGTGGGGTACAGGTGGGGGATGCTTTCTGCAAGCATGCTAAGTATGGAGTCTGGGTTCTGCACTGCTTCCTGCAGGTGGCCCTTGTTTATGTGCCGATGAGGCTGCGTTGGAAAATGGCTCATGCCAGCTCCTTTGTTTCTTGAGGGGTCTCCCTGCCATCCTCTGAGATGAGCAAATCCTTCTTCCTCTCATGTGTTCCCCCCGACCCCACCACCATTTTTCAAACTGCTGGCTCCACACTCTATCTGCTCAGGCTGTTTGTTGTGCTGTCTCTTTAAAGGTGGGGACTCTGCTTCCTAAGTCCTCCAGACTCTACCAGAGCTGAGCCTACCGATTTGTAAAATTCCGGGCTTTAAGTCCCACTGGTTTTAAGAACTCATGCTGTTCAACACCTGTCACCTTGAAGGAAAAAATGTGACAGAGACGTGTCCTTCCATTCCTGGGCCTCCGTATGAGAGTCTGTTTTCTGCCCTTCTTCAAGTCCCACCAGTTCCCTCCCTGTCGCGGATGGCCATATTCCCTTTTGCTCCCAGACCGTAGTCTTTGCCCTTCTTACCCTCTTTGATGTGGCCACTTCCCGGCCTTTAGTTGTGGAGTTCGTTCTGCCATCTTTGGATCCTTTCCTGAGTTATTCACGTTGATGTGGGTGTTACCCAGTTGTGTCGGAGGGATGAGGTGAGCTTCAAGTCCTCCAGCGCCATCTTGTCAGCTGACCTGAAGTCATTGTTGGTAGGTAAGTATGTACTGTTCCCGTTCTGTTCATTGTTTTCTGGTTGCTTTGTCGACCTTTTTTTGTTTCTTATTCTGCTCTCCTTTTTTGTGTGTTTTGATATCTTTTGGTATTAGTATGCTTTGGCTTGTATATCATGTTTTTTTTGTGTGTAATTCAGTTTTCCCTTATGGTTACTGTGAAGCTTATATAAAATATTTTAAACTTTTAACACTTCATCTTAACTGATGGTGACTTATTGTCCATACTTATAGGTTTCCTTTGATAGAGATAGTTCTTTACCAGTCAGCTCTGTTTGGGTTTCTGGTTGTGTTTGGTGATAATGTCTTTGGCAGTTGTGGGGCCTGCTAATATGATCTTTTGTGGTCGAGGCAACTCTGAGGCTGGGGATGGGGGCGTGTGCCCCTGCTGAGAACTATTAGATAGGACTTGGTTACCTCCCCACCTGAGGCATCTGTAGGATGGGCTCTGTTGATGCCTCAAGTCTCTGGTAAGGCCGCCTCCATGGTCTGGACTTGGAACTGTATTCAGTAATAGGTGGGGCTATGAATTAGCTTGTCTGCTCTGGCAGAGAGCAAAGAAGGGCCTAGGAGCTATATAGCTCATTGTTTGGGGGCCTGGATCAGGCCTGAGTGTGCACTGAATTTGCTGGTCAGGTAGGCCCACTAGGTTTGCTCGGCAGGTGGGGAAGGGCATGTGCTGCATTGTGTGTGTGAGTGTCACCTTCTCTAGGCCTGTTGAATGGGCCCTCCGGCTTCCTGTGTGGCCCAGGTAGTGTCTGTGGTTACACAGGCTGAAGCTGTGTTCAGCCCTGAGCAGGGCTCTGAATTAGATTCCTGCCCAGGCACAGCAGGAGAAACAGCTCTAAAACCAGTAAAGCTCTTTGATTTTTGTCTTCATTCAAGCTGACTTGTACGTTCCCTGACTGAGCAGGGCGGACCGCCTGCTCTTCTTCGCTGGCCACGTAGCTTCCAGGTCTTGTCACCGGCCCTTCTGTTCTGATGGGACTGGAAGGCACTTCCTACTGAGTGGGGCTTTGAGTCAGGACCTTGCCTGGGCATGGGCCAGCCTGGCTCTAGGGCCAGCAGAATTCCTCATTTGAGGATGGGAATCAGGCAGGTCTATACCCAGCCTCGTTCCCTTGCATCGTGTGCAGCCAGTTTGTTCTGCAGCTGAGTGTAGCTGCTTTTTGGAGTTACTATGTGGGCACTGCGTGTGCTGCCTGTTGCAAGCCCTTCCTCCCCCTTCTCTGTCATAGTCAAGATTCCCAGTGACTGGGCCCCACAGATTGTTCGGCAACCCCTGTGGTGTGAGATCAGAGTAGGGGCTCCCACCAGTGACCCACGATATGAGGGAGATGGATTGACCCCTCTGGGGTTTTCTTTTCCCCCTGGAGAGACCAGTGGCCTGGGAAACCTCTCCTCTTGGTGCTGCGCTGACTGGGGGAGGGGCGGTGCCATCTGTGTGCAGCTACTTCTGTTATATGCAGTCTGTCTTGGTCTCTGAAGCGCAGTGGGGTGCTTCCTCCTCACCCCAGGTTCTAGGATTCCTTCCGTGATTTCTTGTTCTTGAATAGTGCTTGTTCTTGGGAGAGGAAGTGAAGTCAGGCCCGACCTGTCGCCATCTTGGTGACATCCGGCTCCCACTCTCGGAGATCTTTAGCACATCTTAGCAGACTGCGTGAAGGGGAGACTACAGATACTGTCGAGTTCTCTGAAGGTGTATATACTACTGTAGTCTAGATTTTGTGAAACTGTTAATGGAAAACAGTTTCTAAGTTTGAACATCCTGATTTTTAAGTTTGATTATCATTTTCATTTCAGAAACTGGTATACCAGTTTCTGAGTCCAAAGGTTCTAATTTCTATTTACCGTGATAGGATTATTTAGCAAAATATGCCAAGAGGATGAGTTAGTCTTTTTTTGAAGCTCTCATAGAAGCATGAAAACGAATATGATTTTAAAACACTTTAATATATGTAAAAAAATTTTTCTGCATACAGTGTTCTTCCTTCATTATGGCTACCTTTGAAGAGAGTCAGCACGTGGCACACTGCTTTCGTACTCAGCACACGTCTCATATACATGCTTTGTATTCATCAGGAAAAGTTTTAATCTTCATTTAAAGAATGCAGTTTTTGTTTGGCAAAATGGAGTAGGAATCGTTGAGACTATCAACTTAAGTAATACTAGCAGCTGCACTACACTTTTCAAATAGAGGGTGAAGTTGCAGGTTAATTGTGCTGTTCTTCTGTTTTCCTAACACGATAGTAAATTGTACTGATAATTCTCCATTAGTACGTTATAGCTGGCTTCCATAAAGACAGAGAAAGTGGAAACCAGTAGAAATATAAAGTGAAAGCCAGGTCATGTTAAAGGTATATTAGAACTTAAGTGTCCAAGGAAAATATGCATAAAAATCATGATCATCCTTGAGAAATCTATTAAAAAGAATATTTTTAAAAAGATTTTATTTGGGGCGCCTGGGTGGCTCAGTGGTTAAAGCCGCTGCCTTCGGCTCAGGTCATGATCCCAGCGTCCTGGGATCGAGCCCCGCATCGGGCTCTCTGCTCGGCAGGGAGCCTGCTTCCTCCCTTCTCTCTCTGCCTGCCTCTCTGCCTACTTGTGATCTGTCTGTCAAATAAATAAATAAAATCTTTAAAAAAAAAAAAAAAAGATTTTATTTATTTATTTGACAGACAGAGATCACAAGTAGGCAGAGAGGCAGGCAGAGAGAGAGGAGGAAGCAGGCTCCCTGCTGAGCAGAGAGCCCGATGCGGGGCTCGATTCCAGGACTCTGGGATCATGACCTGAGCCGAAGGCAGAGGCTTTAACCTACTGAGCTACCCAGGTGCCCCAAAACATGAGTATTTTTTTGCCAGTTAAATCATGTATTATATCACAACCACATGAAAAAACTGACAATATAAAGTTGACAAATCAGAGTACACAGGAAATTTAAATCTGATTTTCTCTTTCTCTTGAAAATTTTGTTTGAGAGGAGAATTTATTTAATCAGACAGTTGTAGGATGTTGTTTATAAGGTGATGCTATCAACCTTTCCTTAGAAAACCTAATATTGATAATAATTGGCATAGAGAAAGAATGCTTCTTGATTTTAACATTTTGTATATGTTTGGGGATATTCATTTTTCTTTTTTTTTTTTAAGATTTTATTTATTTATTTGACAGACAGAGATCACAAGTAGGCAGAGAGGCAGGCAGAGAGGGAGGGGGAAGCAGTCTCCCTCCTGAGCAGAGAGACCGATGCGGGGTTCCATCCCAGGACCCTGAGATCAGGACCTGAGTCGAAGGCAGAGGCTTAACCCACTGAGCCACCTAGATGCCCGTCATTTTTTTTTTTCTTTTAAAAAATTCATTCTGTAACACTCTACAAAGCATGTAGCCTATATGTAGCGATTACTACTGAGACTTCGAGAATAAATTACCGATTTCCTGTAATTATTATTTCGAGGTCAGGGAACTCATTTACAAAATCTCCAGTTAGACTATCAACTATGGGTGGGTTTTAAGTAAAGGTTTATCGGAACTACTGTTCTGCAACAAAATGTACATTTTATAGAATAGTGAAGATGTAGTACTTGAAATGTCTTTCTAAGGTAGTTTCTGACACATGAAATCTTTATCGTAACTCCCAACACTCAGATGTACCATTTCTTTAAACTGTGCTAAGTCTGCTGCCCTGAGGGGTAAGAATCCTGGGTTCAGAGTATGAAGAGTGTGGAAATACCTGGTTCTTCTTTTAACAATGTTGTGTTCAGCAATCCACACAACCTCATCGGTTCTGTTTCTGGAGTTGTGAATTGTGTGATGTGGAAGGTTCCTTCGGCTCTGAAATTCCAGTAGTGTTTGAGTCTGCAATGTACCACTGACTTTCAGAGTCTGTCATTAGAATGAAATGTTGAGATTTTGGACAGTGATCTCTAGCCAAAGTTACTAGAATGGGAGACGCTTTTTCTCACATCCTAATCTCCTTCTGCCAGATTTTACTTTTTTCCCCCTGTGCCTTCCTCCTTAAAAAAATGAAGTTGAAACTGTTTGTAAAGGACATACCGTGTCTTTTTCTTTTGTCTATTTCTGTATTCTCCAGCGAAGAGGGTCTTGAAGTCATACAGTGGCAGTTCTGGGACTCATCTGCCTTTACTTCATTCTGCTGTAATGCCGTCCCGGGCGCTGATGGGCAGTGGGCTTCCCCGTGTTGCTTCAGAGTTGTCGGCTTCTTTGAACCAGCTTTCTCGTCTGCCCCGGGGCGTGTTTATTTTGGGCACGTTGAGATAGACCATTTTCATCCTGGTGACTAGGATTGCTGGAGGAGAAAAGCAACTCGAGGGGATTTAGTGGAAGGTGAGAACATCATCTGGAGCAGGGCCTGCCTGTCAAGTGTGTTTGCAGAGAGAAGAATGGAGGCTGAGAGAGGCTCCTAGCCAGAAAGGGAGTTGGCAGAGTGGGTTATCAGAACTTGGGGAAACCGAGGCTTAGAGGGTCTGCCGTGTGGCCCTTCACCTCGATTCATTGCTGTGGGGGCCACTGTTGCAGCCTGATAAGGATCCTGTCACTCAGGAGTCCTGGGTTGGGGCAACAGCCACTGGTCTGTAGGCTTAGATGCTTAGACTTACACAGGATCCTGTGCGGGTTCTGGCACACTGTTTATGCTTCCTTCCTCGTCCCTCAGTTTTCAAGAAACTGTATCAGGATGCAAATGAGTGATTTAATAGGAATGACCTTGAATCTTCTTTAATTTATATATTTTAAAAAATCATTCGCAAATTTGATTATCATCATCAGTGCAATTATTTGTGACCTATTTCTTAGCCCTCCAGAGCTTAAAAAATAAATGGGCTCTGACTTTAACTTCTAGTGTATGTAAGTTTTGAAAATCTCTTTTCCTCCTTGCTTTTGAAAAACGTCATTAGCGCTGTAGATCTTGATAGGATTACAATTGCATTAATTATAGTAGCAACTGTAATTAACTTCTGTCTAGCTCTTTGTAGCTCACCCTTTCCGTATACATTAATTCATTTGTACTCCACAGGAACCCTGGTATTACTGATTACACAGCGAGGCAGCAGTGTGTTATAATTTGAAACCTAGTTCTCTAATCTTGTGTTCTTTACTTTGTGTTGAGCTGCTTACCTTGACTGGAGGGGAGTGAGAAAGTGAGGCCTGTTTATCATTTCCTTTCCTCATGCCTGTTGTTGAATGCCACTGCTCCCCCATTTCTCGTTTCCTTTTGTATCCCGGCTTACACATTTCCTTCCTTCCCATTTCTTGTTTTCCTCTGTGATCTGTTTTTCCCCCCGCTCCTCCCTTGGTGTTAGTAGCCATCCCCATTTTGTGCCAAAGTAATTTTTTATAAGGAGTCAGTAAAGATTTGTTTCATTTATTTTTTAAAAATCTTTTTATTTATTTATTTGACACAGAGAGAGAGAGAGAGATCACAAGTAGGCAGAGCAGCAGGCAGAGAGAGAGAGAGGGGGAAGCAGGCTCCCTGCTGAGCAGGGGGCCCGATGCGGGGCTCGATCCCAGGACCCTGAGATCATGACCTGAGCTGAAGGCAGAGGCTTAACCCACTGAGCCACCCAGGTGCCCCCAAGATTTGTTTCATTTAAAAAAAATTGTAACTAGAATATTTGAGTCTTACTTCACTGTAAAGGTGTTTAATTTAGGAAATGAGAGAATGAAAGTATACCTTAACCGTAAGCAACCAATACAAAGCCGATTTAACCAATAAAAAGCTAATGAAAGGTTTTACAGAGAAAATTCTCTTGGGTGTGTGTATTAGGGATACTTTTTGAAGGTTTTATTTGAAGTACACTTTATAGTTTTTTACTCTTAAATGGGTGGGTCAGGATAATCCATATTTTTTAAGGTTATGGACTGTGTTTTCTATCTCAGCTCTGTATTTAGGCTAGATAAATAATGAAGCTGTAAGGAGAAGGATTTTGAACTTTCGGTCTTTAGCATCTCGTCATGAACATTAATTGTAATTTCTCAAAATTAAGTTTTAAAAATAACGTTTGATCACTCTTTGGATTAGATTTGAGAATGCATCTCAAGCCCACATAATTTCTCCTTCATAAACCATATTTAGAAATACTGTCATCTTTGAAGGTGTGGTTTTCACAGTGGGATTCTTTCATGCCAAGTCTTAATAAATCTTTGCAGTGAAATCTGGTTTTTGCGATAGGCTCTTAACTAGATTGGTTTTAAAAAGTGGAAAATGAGCAACAAGCAGGAATTCCAGCAACGAATTCTGCTTGCTGTGTTAGTAGTATTGTGTCCAGAGGTACTGTGAAATATGTATAATCGTGCATTTAAATTGTATCCTGCTTGCCCAGCAAGGTCAGCTCTCTGTGAAGCCTCCCCTGATGTTTCCTGGGAGAGTTGACCCCAGTCTCATGGTGTCCCGCCGTTCCTAGAAACACTTGTCAGCCCATCTCTGTCGCTTCATTCCAGTTGTTTTTGCAAATCTGATTTCCTTGAGACCTTGCATGGCTTTCGGACAGAAGTCAATGGTGGTGGTGACTAAGGACAGTATAGGGTTGGGTTTGTTTGTTTGTTTTATTTTTTGCATGTGGGGAAGGTATATTTTGGAAGTCTTTATGTTGTGTTTCAATATTGATAAAATAACATTTCATACATCATTTTTTTAAAAAGACTTTATTCATTTATTTGACAGAGAGAGATCACAAGCAGGCAGAGAGGCAGGCAGAGAGAGAGGGGGAAGCAGGCTCCCCACTGAGCAGAAAGCCCAATGTGGGGCTCGATCCCAGGACCCTGAGACCATGACCTGAGCTGAAGGCAGAGGCTTTAACCCACTGGGCCACCCAGGTGCCCCGCATACATCATTTTTAAAGCTTGTCTATAATACGCGGAGCTTTTGTTTCTGTTATGCATATGCATTACTGTATTATGCCATGCTATAAAATGCGCATCTTTGTTTTCCTTACGTTTCTGTGCTTAGCCCATTGTCATCATTTTATAGAAAGGCAGTGAGAACACCTCTCCCAAGGGGCTGAGGACTAAGAGTGTGAATTTAAAGCCATCAAGGACACCCCAGGTGCCCTGTTTCGTACCTCCTCCCGTATCGATTGCCGTGAGACAGCCACAGTAGAAGTATGTTCAGCTCATGGTGGGAGAGGAAGTGAAGCACAGACAAGGTCTGTTTCAAGGTCCGTAGTCGGGACACCTCTCCAACTTCCTTCCCTTCCTGTCTCTCTTCTGTCACACTTCACACGGGCTTGAGTCGAATGACAACAGGAGGAAACTTGAAATTTTCATTCGTGATTGAACGTGGGAATTTGAACTTCAGTTTTTAAAAGTTCAGTTTGTGAAAGTTCACGAGGAGCTTGTACCTTACAGGTTCCGTGTGTCTGTATTTCACTGTTCTCGTGTCCTAGCAGCCTGGATGCCCTGTAGTGTACCGTCTGTTATTTCTGCTTTTGTCACCTGGTGCGGTATTTTCAGAACATAGGTTTGAGCACGGGCGGTCATAAAGTTATGTGTCGTGACCATGGATTGCTCTGCATACCAAACTGAACCAGACATCGCGTTACTGCTGTAAACACTAAAGCCTCGGAGCTGTTTTGCAAATTTATAGTTCAGAATAGCTGATTATAGCCAGCCAGCCAGTGAACTAAGGAGTTCTTTTACGGGTCCTGCTAAAGCGGAGTTACTGACGTGAGACTGCCATTAACCCTTGCGTGTTTTGATGTACACTTAATTTACATTTGGAAAAATAAATTGGTACCACACAAATCTCCCACTGTCATAAAAGGTACAACCACTTGTAAAAGATGTCATTAAAACACAACATTCAGCGTTTATGGTAACTTGCCCCCAGAAGGTGTCTCCTTTAGGGTAAGAAGACATTTTGCTTACGTGGATTATTTGTGATGTGTGTCTTTTGTTTCGTGTGGTGACCTTAAACTGATTGTCATTATCAGTTGTGCCAACAATGCTCTGCAAAGCGAAGAAAATATTGTCTTAAAATCTTCCATAGTTTTGGATCATACATAAATTTCACATCCTTCTAATTACAGCGTAGGTACCCTTTGTGTGCAGCAAGAGTTTTGACATTAAATGATCCTCACACTGGCAGGGATTTCAGCTTTCTCTTATGACCTCATTTTAGCTTCCTCTCCAACCCAGCTGCCCGTCGGGTAAGGTGTCCGCTTCCCTTACGCTTTGTTCACCCCTGGAGATGCACGTCCACGAACAGCCCCGTAGTCCGCCTCTCTCCACTTACACTCGGTTCACGCTTCTCATTCCGTCTCCTTGGGCAGCTGAGTCTGACTGTTCTTTCCTTCTTTTATTATCTTTTCCTAGGTGTCCTTGTTCTGGTTCACATTTACATCTTCATACTTGTTTGAAATCTTAAAAGCTGAAATTGGGGCTTGAATTGGAAGGATTTCCATTCTGGCCCTTCCTGTAAGGTGTTCCAGCTTCGCCTTGTGGCAAGTTACTCCCACTAAATCCAAGTTTTACTTCGCTTTCTCCTTTTAAAATGAAATTATTACCAGGGAAGGTCACACTCGAGTGTGACTGTCAGAGAATTCTTGCTTGCTGGAGAGGTGCCTGCCTCTGAGGATTGACACTGGATTGAGCAGAGACACATTTGGCCGCATTTTTGTTTGTCTTCATTAATTAAGCACTTAAAAGTGCCTGTGGAGGATAGGTCATGTAATAATTCCAAACATTTTGCAGAGGAACAGATGACATTGAGCATTCCTGGGGCACCTGGGTGGCTCAGTCAGTTAAGTGTCTGCCCTCAGCTCAGGTGCTGGGATTGCGTCCCACATCTGGCTCCCCGCTGCTCAGCACGGCGTCTGCTTCTCTCTCGCCCTCTGCCTCTGCCCTTGCCCATGCTCTCTCTCTCTTTCTCTCCCGTGAATAAATCTTAAAAAAATAAATAAATTGAGCATTCCTTTCCCTTTTTTTTAAAAAAAAAATTTATTTATTTATTTGACAGACAGAGACACAGTGAGAGAGGGAACACAAGCAGGGGGAGAGGGAGAAGCAGGCCTCCCGCCGAGCAGGGAGCCTGATGTGGGGCTGGATCCTAGGACCCCAGGATCATGACCTGAGCCGAAAGCAGATGCTTAATGACTGAGCCACCCAGGCGCCCCCTGAGCATTCCTTTCTAATATTCTTAAGTAATATTCAAATTGATGTGACTGCATTTATTTTAGTGAGAAAGTGAGAATGGGCGTCTGCAGTACATTTATTCTTTGTTCTTTTGGCTTGATTTTTCTGCCAATCTCCTACCCTCTGCCCCTTGCATTTTTTGGGGTTGCTTCACGAGGAAGTTTTCCAGTAGCCAGACCCAGAGCTTGGGGTTCACACAGGTCCATTGAATGCGTCGCTGATAGGACTGAGTTTGTGTGCGGTGAGAGCAGTTAGTAAGATATGAAGACAACTTGCCATGAGACCTCTCCGGTGCTGGTGGAAGGTGGGTGGCCACATGTTAAGGAAACAATGGCCTTTGAAAATCGGTGGGTTGAATAAAGTATTGAAGCAAAGTCTAGCCATTTAAAGAGCCTTTAGAAGAACAGGGAAAATTTAAAGAGGGGGATAAACGACAGCCGTGCAAGTTACCCGCTCACTGGTACTTCTGTGATGGGTAATGATACCCCGAAGCTAATTTGTACAACCCACTTTAGCTGTGAGAACCAAAGGAGGGAAGATTGGTTTGCGAGTCGAAACAATTTAATTAATAAATATGTATTTTGTAGGTAATCCTGTTTCTATCACTCAATTAACATATGTGCTCATATTCCGGAGGTTGATTCTTTTCTGTTTGTGAATGACCATTGTAATTGCCTTCCTGACATGTTGACAGACTGTCTTTCTAGTAGACATGGGTGGAATGTTACCCCTCGATTTCCATAATGTTCTCAACGTTTAGCGCTGTGGAATTCGGGAAAGATATTTTGCTTTCGACACAGCATTGAATATTGATTCAACTAATAGAGCGATTATTGTACAAAACAGACCCGTTTTTTTCCCACATAGATTTTTTTCCTTATTATGAATTTACAAATATGCATATAATGATGGATTATGTTTAAAAATTAGCTTCTGGCTCAAAATTTTGCAATACATAATAATTTTAGCTCATAAAATTGTTTGGTAACATTCTTTAGTGGACTGGATCAAATGTAAAAACCAGCACAGAATCAAGGTTTTGTAGCTGATTGAAAAATAACCGCTGAAAGCCTCAGGCTTAAAATTAAATTTGGTTTTAACAGGGGTGAATTTTTGTGACATTGCTGAGTAACGACTTAGGGAGATGCTTATTAAAGATGGTTAATAAACCCACTGAGACACATCTGACCATTATTTATAGGAGATGAAATGTAAATTTACATTTAGAATGGAAAAGACAAAAGATTTCAGAAATACTGCGTTTGAGTGTGTCTCATTCTGCATATTAAGGCAATCTGCTTTTTTTTTTTAATCTTTGTATTAAAATTGCTTATCTCTGTTTTAATCACTTTACATCTTTATCACCATCTCCTTGGTGGTCTCCTGTTATTATCAGTTGATCTGGTCACACTGAGCATCATTCTTCCCATCTGTTCCTATTAATACTTACTCCTTTAATTTCTTCCTCTGTGTGATTGAAGTGATGTCAAAACTGGTATTTTCACTCTGTTTTTCTTTCAGACTCTGTTGTCCTGATTCCGTCCCCCCACCCCCCCTTCTCTTCAATCTAGCCATGAAGGGTGATGAAATTCACAGTAGTCACAAAATAAATCAGCATTCACTGAGCTGCGTGCTTTCCCCATCACGGTGCGAGGCCTCAGTGGCCAGAAGGGATCAGACAAAGAAGCAATGTATGAGTGTGTAATTGTGCTCCTTGCTTCATGTCCCGTCGTAAGAATGGCATGTTCATTTGCAGCACAAATTGCTCCAGAAATTTCCTTTTTACCTTTTCACATCTTTATTCCCTGAGCATGTTTCCCTGTTCCAACGCCCTTGTTTTCTCTCCTGTTCTTCCCAAACACATCACCTCACTTTTATTTTTTAGTCTATCAAATTTCAATTTGTTTTAGATGGTTTCATTATTGATAACTGCGCATTGAGAGGTAATGATTTGCAGTATATGTTTTTAGTCTGTGGTCTCTACATTTAGGAATTAATTTGAAACAGCAGTCTGTTTGTACAAGAATTCTTAAATGAGTAGGTTTATAGCAAATAAAAGTTTCATTCCTCTAGTCCATTAAAAAAAAAAAAAACTGTTCTGTGGTTGAATTTTCTTCTTTTCATCTTTGGCCAGATATAATGAGGGACTTTTATGTTATTTCCTACTTTGTCTTCAGTGTACTATATTTTTCAATTAAAAAAAAACCCAGACTATTGTTAGTTCTCCTGCTCTTTAATGAATCATTGGATTGGAAAATAACTCATTATATCATCAGGCAGAGATATGTTCCTTTATTTGCATGTAGATAGTGAAGATGAATAATTTATCTAATGTTATTAGTGCAGGCTGCATATTACTGAAATCTCAGCAGGATATAATGAAATTTGTCTAATGCTAGTGTGGAGATAGCATGCCTTTGCATAGTCATTATTGAACTTTTGGCATCTCTCAGAGAACTATTATGTTAGCATGCCAGTCTTGCTCACCTCTTCATTAACTGGACTTTTGATTGAAGAGTTGAACTTATCGTGAAGATCTGTGAAATCTGGTGTGCCAAATGCTTGCTTGACTCCAGCTATGTTTCTACAGCAGAGCAAGAATTTTCAGATTGAATGAAGGACTTGATGTTTCTTATTAAAGTGATTACTGCAAAAACGCTATGACTGATGGTTTTATTACTTCTGGTCATGAAAAGCTGTCTGTAAGACAGACGTGGAAGCAATGTATCTTTCTCAAATGAAGGGTGATGAAACGTGTATAATTGTCTATTATGTGTGTGTATATATATATACACACACATAATATATATATATATAATTGTACTAATTATGTATTCGAAGTTATTTTAAATAATTGCTTTGAAAAAGTTGGCTTTGATTTGCTTATTACATGATTGTGTGTGGAGGTCAACAGATCTCCTGAGCAGCAGTAAAGCTGGACAGTCAAAAACAAGCAGCTCAGTTGACTTGAAGAACTGTTTGTTAAAGTGGAGATTTTGATGGCAAGTAACAGGGAGGGTCTGTGACTCTACCTTCTTGAAATTGGGGGACTGTTTGGTGTGAAGAGTGGACAGGTGGACTAGCCAGGGCTTGAACAGGAACTTCCCGAAGGTGAGGCAGTGATAGGAGGCTTGCTAAGTCTCCACGGACGGTTAGTTGACCGGGGGTTGTGCACATGCAGAGCAGAGTCTGGAGCGGGCCCAGCCACCCACTCTCACCTGCCTGCTGGAGCCTGCACGCACATCCCGGGAAGGTGGGGCGGACTCAAAAATGGCCCTGACTCTGAGTGAACTCACTGGCTCATACACAGTTCCATCAGCAGACAGAAATCTCATTGCCTTGTGGTGTTTGAACAAATATGTGACCAGTCTTTCCTCAGTAAAAAGCTATGCAGATACAGAGTTGACCCCTAAGAAGTCATGCTTGGTGGAGGGGGTTGGAGATGGAGAACTAAGAAGGGACAAGGACAACCTTTCATTGTAGAGAGACAGATTTCATAGATTTAGTCCAGGTAAGCTAGTAAAGAAAACCAACAACAGCCCTTGGTGGGGGGTGGTCTGAATTAAAATTTGCCACAATATATTATCTACGGTGTTCAATATTAAACAAGATATTACAATACATGCAGAGAAAGCAAGTACAGCCATATGCAGGAAGAAAAACAAACCAGTCAGTATAGATTGTCTTTGGCCAAAATGATGGAGTTAGCAAAGACTCCCAAGTACTAAGTAAAATCATGTCAAAAGCCTTTAAGGAAAGGATGATGGCAGTGATGAATACAGAATCACAAAGAAGATAGAAAGGATAAAAAAGAACCAAGGGGAAATTGAAAAGTACAGTAAATTAAATGTTCATTCAAGGGGCTCAGTTGCAGGTTTGAGATGGCAGAAGAAAATAAAATCAGTAAATTTGAGGACAGATCAATAGAAATGATCCACCCTGAATAACAAGAAAAATCAGCAGGGACTCAAAGACCTGTGGGGCAGCATCCAGCAGACCAGTTAGTGTGTCACGGAGCCACAGAAGGAGATACAGAAAAAGTGCCCCTCCCCAATTTTTTTTTTAAAGTACTGTATGAAAACTTCCCAAACTTCGTAAAAAACAAAACAAAACAAAACATTACTTTATGGAGCCAAAAGCTACCTGAATTGCATGTAGGAAAATCACAGAGATCCAGGAAAGCATAAGAAAGAAGTAACACATTATGTACAAGGGGAACAACATTAAGATCGATAATTGACTTCTCATCAGATGCAACAGAGTCAAAGGCAGTGACCTTTGACAGTTGAACCTTGAATGACATGGTTTTTGAACTGTGTGGTCCCCTTCTCCATGGATTTGTTTATAGACCAGTGCTGTATGTGAATTTTCCTCATGCTTTTCTTAACATTTTGTTTAGCTTATTTTATTGTAAGAAGTGTGTAATACATATGACATAAAATATTTGTTAGTCAGCTGAGTATGTTATTGGTTAACAGTGTAAGCTATTAGCAGGTAAGTTTTGTTATATGTGGATTTTCAACTGTATGGGGGTTGGTCCTGCTCACCTCTGCAGTGTTCAAGGATCAGCTGTATTCAGTGCTCAGAGAAAAAAACCTGTCAACTAATAATTCTATATCCAGCAAAAGTATCTTTCACAAATTAAGCAAAATAAAGACTCTCTCAAATAAGCAAAGAATCTGTTGCTAGTAGATTTCCTTTACAAGAAATAGTAAAGAAAGTTCTTCAGACAGAAAGGAAGTAGTATCAAATGATAAGTTGAATTCTCAGGAGGGAATGATTGTTAGAAATGGTTAAATATGTGGTTAAATATTAAGTCCTTTGTAAAGATATGTTTTTCCTCTTTTTAAAACTATATAGTTGTGGGGCGCCTGGGTGGTTCAGTCAGTTAAACGTCTGACTCTTGATTTCGGCTCAGAACATGATCTCAGGGTTATGAGATTGAGTTCTGTGTTGGGCTCTGTGCTGGAGTGAAGCCTGCTTAGGATTCTCTCTCTCCCTTTGCCCCCTCCCCCGAAAAACAACAACAACAAAAACTATACAGTTGTATAGAACAATAATTATGGCCCTGTGTTTTTGGGGTTTATGCAGCTGTCTGCTAATATGTGTGACAACAATAGCACAAAGAGGGAAGAGGGAAAAGAAATGGCATTTGGACCATTGAATATCCATATGCAAAAAACGAACTTAGACCCTTATACACAAAAAGTAACAAAGTGGATCCTAGACCTAAGGCTAAGACCTAAAACAGTAAGACATCGAGAAGAAAATACAGAAGAAATCTGTGCCCTTGGGCTAGGCCAGGAGTTCTTAGCTAGAATAGCAAAAGCATGAGCTAGAATAGAAAAAAATTGAGAAAGTATACTTCATTAAATTGAAAAACATTTACTTTTAAAAAGATACTATCATGAAAGTGAAACTGTAAGCTTCAGACTGCGAGAAAATATTTACAAATCACATACTTGAAGAAGGTTTTGTAAGCAGAATAAAGGATTCTTAGAACTCTATAACAAGGCAGCTACTCCAGTTAAAATACTGGCCGACTCCTGGAGTAGACATTTTTATTAGTGAGGGTTCTCCGGAGAAACAGCCAATAGGGTGTGTGGGTGGGTGAGTTTGTTGAAGAGAAATGTATGATAAGGAATTGGCTCACACTATTATGGAGATATTTTGGAGACTGAGAATTCCAAAGACTATAGTCTGCAAGCCAACGCTCCATGAGAGCTGATGTGTAGGTCCAGCCCAAGTCCAAAGGCCCGAGAATCAGTAGAGCTGATGGTGTAAGTTTCAGTCTGCAGCTGGGCAGTCACAAGACCCAAGAAGAGCCTGTATCCCAGTCAGAATCTGAAGGCTGGTAAAGAGCAATGACCCAGCTGTGCAGTCAGACGGGAGTTGTTTCCTCTTAGCTTCCTTGTTCTATTCAGGTCTTGGATTGATTGGATAAGGCCCACTAGTGTTAATCAGTCTCCTGATTTAAATGTCAGCCTTATCCAGAAACACCATTGCAGAAACACCCAAGATAATATTTGGTTAAATGTCTGGGCACCCTGTGGCTTAGTCAAGTTGACACATAAAAATTAACCATACCAACATTTACCACACAAGACGTGCAGATGGCTAATAAACACGTGGAAAGGTGCTCAACATCGTTAGTCATTATGGAAATGCACGTTCATTCCAACCACATTACTGGATTACTTCTCACTGGAATGGCTGTTGTCAAAAAAGTTGCAACTATAAGGACTTTGTTAACAATGTGGGGAAACTCAAGTCCTCATACGTTGTTGGTAGGATATAAAATGGTACCACCACTTTGGAGAACAGTTGTTTCTTATAAAGTTAAACAGAAATTGACCATGTCACCCAGCAGTTCCATTCCTCGGAGTCTATCCAAGAGAAATGAAAACTATGTCCCCATGAAGACTTGTATGTGAATATTCATAGAAGCAAGCATTATTCTAATAGGTATTAATTGGAAACAATCCAGATGTCCACCAGCTGGTCAACAGATGAACAGAATGTGATGTATTTTGGAATCGGAGCAAGGGTGGACTGTAAATAAGTTTGAGGGAATTCTTAGGGTGATGGAAATGTTCTAAAATTGGGTTGTTGTGATGATTGTACAACTGCATGTGTTAATTTAAAATCATTAAATTGGGGGCACCTGGGTGGCTCAGTTGATTAGGCGTCTGCCTTTGGCTCAGGTTATGATCCCAGGGTCTTAAATAAGTCTTTAAAAAAAAATCATTAAATTGTATACTTGCAAGGAGTGAATCTTACAGGATGTATCTCAGTGAAGTTATAAAAAAATACGACGTATATAATGAGCAGAGGACAAAGTAAGCATGGAAGAAATAATAATTGGAGAATCTGAAGGGGATGGGAAGTCTTAGTACTGTTCTCCCGTATTTTCTACCACTGCAATTCAAAATTTCAAAATTATAAAACTTTTTATGGCTCTTAGTCTGTTTTTCTTTCATAATAGTTAAAAAAAATAAGTTTAAAAATTTTTGTCTTAAAAAATCTGACCCTGAAGTGTCACCTTATCCCAGCTTTTTAATTTTTTATTTCTTCGATGTGCTGTTTGCTTTGAGCAGATAGTCTGCTTTTGCACTTTTTTTTTTTTTTAAATTCCCCAACAGTGAGTTGGTTGGCAGGCCTGATGCTCAGGTGAACTCTTCCTGCTTCGTGTACATACCTGGTCCCCGCTGGAGAGCATGCGTACCTTATGGAATGACATTCTGAGGATGTTTCTGTTTCCGTCATCTGTATAGTAGAAATGTGCAAATATTTTAAGCAAAGAACTTTGACTGCAGGATGCGCACACAGCTGTTTTTCCCTTTGGCAGTATTTCTTAGGTCAATGGTTACATCTTATGTATATTTTGATGTTCGTTTCATAACAGAAGGTACATGAAAATATTAACTCATTTGTTGAGAGCAGTAAATTGAAGTTCTGTGGCTGACGCTGTCGTGTATTTATATGCTCTAATTGAAGGTCACTCTGTGAGACTGCTGGGTCAGAAAAAGGACAATGGAAAGCGCCTGGGGGGGGCGCGGTTGGATTTGCCGAAGATCAGGAAGAATCCGCTGATAGAAATCATTTCCATCAATACTGGGTAAGTCTCTCTCAAACTTACCCATAAAATACTCAGTATACTCTGTGAATTCAGGTTTTCCCTCTGGACATGGGACAGAGTAAAGCAGTTGAACATTTCATGGGAAAGAAAAATCAAAAAGCTCTAAATCACATGAATATAGTTCCCTCTTAGATGTTCCTGCGTACAAGTTGCACGTTGATTTGCAGCAGGGTCTTAGGCCTTTGATTAATATTATTCTGACATCTTCTTGGTAACAAACTTGGATTTCATTTTCCAGCCATGCCCTTGGGTTAAAATATTTTTTAAAAAGAGTTTGGTTGTTGGAATGATTAATGTTTGTTTTTTCAATAGAATTATGGTAAATAATGCCCAAGATACTAACCATGTTTTAATTATGAACTCTCTGTAAATTCATGTTTTAAAGTGTTGCCCTTGGAGTGCCTGGGTGGCTCAGTCAGTGAAGTGTCCGCCTTCGGCTCAGGTCATGATCTCAGGGTCCTAGGATCGAGCCCCGCGTTGGGCACCCTGCTCAGTGGGGAGCCTGCTTCTCCCTCTCTCTCTGCCCCTCCCCCTGCTTGTGCGCTCTCTCTCTCATATAAATAAATACAGTCTTCAAAAAAAAAAAAAAAGTTGCCCTTACGAGCTTTGAGCTAAAAATAAGCATTGTTAACTGAATATTAAGCACTCTTCATTTCATATCTTAGTCTGAAGTTCCTGACCCTTACTATTGACTCTTGGTGAGCTCGTTTGTACTTCGTTTTATTTGCATTAACGGAGTTTGTCGTCAGTATTAGTGTAGTCTGAAAGTCCGATGAGGCGAAGGCCTTCTGTTCTTTAAATCATGGGAGTCCCTCCATTCATCAAACCACCTTGTGGTAGGCTTAAGCTATCCTTTTTTTTTTTTTTTTTTTAAAGATTTTATTTAAGAGAGAGAGCGCATGGGTGGGGTGAGTACAGAGAGAGGGAGAAGGAGAGACTCTCAAGCAGACTGCGCGCTGAGTGCCGAGCCCAGGGCGGGGCTCCGACTCACAATCCTGAATCATGACCTGAGCTGAAGTGAAGAGTTAGATGCTTGACCAGCTGAGCCACCCAGGCAACCCTCTCCTGCTTCTTTTTGGTTGCAGCTTCCTTCCCTCTTTTTGGGATTGTTTTCCTCTGTCCTTTGCATCCTTCATGCTGTTTCCCGTGGGGAGCCGGTGAACTTGCCTTTCTCCTTCTCCAGCATCGTTCTTCCTCTCCTCTAAGCAGTACCTCCGTTTCCCCCCGAACACTCCCAGCATCTTTTCTCTAGTTTTGTCACCTTCTGGTTAATCCTCCTCACCACTGCCAAAGATCAGGGAAGGCTGAAGAAGTCATTTGGTTTTTACCTAAAAGCTGCCTGGGGTGACCTTCATTTGCCTTGGTGAATTTGTCTGGGACCAACGTCTGGCCTTCAGCAGTGAGGATTCAGAGACCTGCACTCAACAAGTTCAGGGGCTAGTGATTAAATCAGGGTATAGTAGTGAGAAATGTCGTTACATGTTGACTGGAGCATCTAATATAGTCTCGCTTTTGAGCCCGAGCCAGATCAGAGGCATAAGGCTGTTTGCTTCTCCCTCTGTCTCCGTTCTCCTCCTCCTCTCAGTTGTACCGCAGTTTTTCTTTTTACTCCTGATTTCCTACCTAAAATCGCCATATCCCCACATTCCCCATCGTCCATATTTGCCTTATTTTCTTCTGTAGCACTTCTCATTATTGAACTAGATACGAGTTCGTTTGTATTTTAATCGTCTCTCCTCACTGGCATGTCAGAAGCTCCAAGATGGCAGGAAATTTCGACTCTCTCGCCTACCACTGTATCCTTAGAATACGGAAGAACATACACAGCAGGGATTTAATAAATATTTACTTACTGAATGAATGAATGATTGATTTTTATAATTTGAAAGTTTAATGGGTTTATGCTAAATTCTCTTCACAGAACAGATTGCCTTACCAGTTGGACAGTAATACTTGGAGTTTGGCTGAGCATGCTTTCTCCTGAACAATGTCTTTAGGAGGGCAAAGTCAAGTGTTTCTGTGAATCTCTCTCTCTCTCTCTCTCTTTTTTTTCCTCCACATAGGATTGATCATGCCCTTTCCGCCAAGATACGTTTCTTTACGCATGTTAATATTTTAGGGTCTGTCAAATGCTATTACATTTAGATCCATTTGATTTCTTCAAGGTGACTTTGCCCCTCTTGTTGACCTCTGGAATGTTGCTTTTAACTGTTGGTTTTCAAAGATGCTTTATTTTTCTAGTTTCTCCATATGTTTTCCTGTGGTCGCTCCCTGCCTCACCCTCCAGGGTTCAGTCACACTGAACGGCTTGAGATTCCCAAACTCAAGATTCTCCTCTGTCTTGACTGCAGGCCCCTGCGCACTGGTGTCTGGTGTCACCAAGGCCCTCTGGTGTCCTTGGCACGTCTTAGCCTTTCCCCATTCACCGTGTTGGTAATCCTTCCCTGTGCTCTTTTGGGGTGACTGCTTATTCCTCTCTCCGTGATTGGGCTGAATACATCCCTCCTTCCACTACGCACCTACCATATTCCCTGTTTATCTTGGTTATGGTCCTGTAAGACTGCATAATTTCTATTTTAAATTGTAGGCTTCTTGGGCTCTGAAAGTATTTCATGTATCATTATATTATTATCTCTGAGTTCAGTGTCTGGTACAAAGTTGAGTATGCAGTCAATAATTTCTTTTATTTATTTATACATGTTTTATTTTAAGGCCATCACTGTTTTTTGTTGCCATAAGAAATGTTGAGAAATTTGCTTTAGGTAGTCATTTTAAATGGCATTACATGAAACATTTTGAGGTATTTTATTTGGGTTTCCCTTCTTTTGGATTTAGTGTTTCTTAAAATGAGGCTACACTATAAACTCTTAATATTTTAAATTTTTAAAAAATACTTTTTTAGAGAGAGGGGGCATGCACACCCATGAGCATGAGCATGGGGGTTGGGGCAGCAGGAGAGGGAGAGAGACAGTCCTCATGCAGACTCCCTGCTGAGTGTAGAGCCTGACACGGGGTTGGATCTCAAGACCCTGAGATCATGACCTGAGCCAAAATCAAGCATCGGACACTTAACTGAATGAACCACCCAGTCACCCCTACACTGTAAACCTTTTAAAGCTCACTGGATATTTGCCATCACCCTCTCATATTACCATATAGAACTGCCCTAGTAAGTAAATTAGCAAATATGCCTTTGATGTTAAGAGAATTTAGTCCATACTGTCTATCTCTGGATGAGATCTGAGTTTCTAACCCTCCCTGACTGCTAATCACTTCCCTGAATCAGCTGGGGCCTTATCGTTTGCTCTCAGGTGAGAGCATCCCCGTGAGCATTTGTCACGATATCACTCCTAACATCTTAGCTTGGATTTTATTTCTTACCTCTGGTGCAGCTCATTGCTTTTTTCTTTTTTTTAAACTTACATTCAGATGTTTTGAAAGGGGCATATCCATAAGTATTTCTTTCAAGAGAAAATAATCCTTTCCATCAAAATCTTGACAAAGTTTTATTGCTTTCAAATTAAAAATGGACATCTTAAATTTCATATAAATTTGTCCATTCTCCATTTGGGAAAAGGCTCACATTTGCAGCAAGTTTTATTGTGTATGTTAGTAAATTGTTGAAGTTACTATTAGAGTCTACAAAGTTGTTATGCTTTGTTACATTTCTAAAGGAGCATAAGGAGTGTATTAATGCTTTACCAGTGAAAAAGTTAAACATTTCAGGTCATGCTAGGTTCTGGAGGAGTGGAAAGAATTGCATATTTGATCACAGTGTCTATAATGAGGGTGCCTTGTATTTCTTCAACAACATATATCTTTTCTCCTAAACCCTCTCTCTGGCATTCAGTTGCCCATCGTTGTTTATAGCTGCTGTGTTGAGTATATAAATTTTGGTCCGCTGGAGTCATTGCTGCAGTTTCCAGTGCTCTTCTTGTTTTCTGAGGCGAGCTTTTCAAGATTAGCTGCCAGTTTCCTAGTACAGCTCCCGTTTCTAGACTGTCTCTCGTGCGGTGGAGACGCCCTGCAGAGGAAGCGTGGTGACGCACCTGTCTGTCTAGTGTGGTGATAAGCCGGGGATGTGACCATGACTCTGACAAACAGGTGAGAAGAAAGGCAGTGATGATTGCTAATGCGAACTGAGTGCCTACTGTGTGCCAGACACGAGTCTTCGAAATGCATATTCTTTCCTGTATTGAGTCCTCACAACAACCTCATGAGATTGTTTTTCAGGAGATGACGAAAGTAAAGTGCAGAGAGGTTAAGGGACTTCACATTGTCACGTACCTGGTAAGCAGCTAAGACCGAGACTTACCTGTTACGTCCGTCAGATATTTTTGTGGGTGCAGAGGAGCAAGGAAGCCTCTCCAGGGTGACTGGCAGAGAGGGAGCTCGTGGGAGCCGAAAGATCTTTGCATTACAGAGACTTTTGAATCGGGCCCTGCAAGACAGGTAGAATTGTGATGATTCTGGATGGAGGTATAGTCGGTTTCAAATGACCACTAGCTGGGTGACTTGAAACTTCACAGATTTATTATGTTACCTTTCCGGAACTCAGAATCTAACACAGGTCTTGCCATGCTAACATCATGGTATAGGCAGGGCTTTGTTCTCTAGGCTGTTGGGGAGAATCGGTTTACTTCCTGTCTTCAGCCTTCAAAGGCCACCCACATTCCTTGCTTATGGTCCCCTTCTTCCGTCTTCAAAGCCTGCAGTATTGTATTTCTCCTCTGACTCTCTCTCCCTCTCCCACTTTTAAGTGATTACATTGGAGCTACCTGGATAATCCAGGATACTCTCTCTATTTTAATGTCAGCTTTAACTCCCACTTGGCATGCATAGTTCCAGGGAGTAGGATAGGTGTGATAAGAAAGTGGTAGGTAAAGAAAAGAATGAGCAAAGGTGTATGAGGGGACCATGGGAGTTTTTTGTGAAGAAGGTAATTTTCTCCAGGCAGTCTGATGTTTCCAATGCAAGGAAAAGTGGGATAAATCATCTTTTGTGTGAAGAGTGTAATTGCCCTAGGGTGAGAAATTACACTTAATTCAGGTAGTAAAGGATGAGGAGAGCCACTGAAGTCTGGAGCAGAGGTGAGAAATAATTGTAGCTGGGCAGTAGGAAGATGATTCAGGTACCAGTCTGTAAAGTGGGTTGGTGCTGGAAGACAAGTATGGGGAGCTCACTTATGTGACCATTACGGCGAGCCCGCCAGGGAGGCCCGAGGGCCTGAGTGTAGTTCCGGGAATGAGTAGTAAGGGTTGCAGAACTGTGTCATGGTTAAGAAAATGGGCTTTGGCATACCCCAGTGGAATTACCTGTAACCATTGATTTGGGATTTCTGAAGAATGGTGGGGGATGGGAGCACAAGGCCACAGAGAAGAGGTGTGAGTGGGTAAGTCGCTGAAGGTTGAGTGCTCGATGCCCGTGCATAGGAAATGGGAGGAGTCATCTATGAACTAGAAGTAGCCGGAGATGAAGGTGTGTGAATAGGGAGCGTCATCCCATCACTTGCTGTCGAGCCCTTCAGGAGAAACCGTGTTGAGATAGCCGAACCGTTTCAGGAGAGTGGGCAAATTAAAAACCAGATTCAAAATTAGTAAGTTTTGCTCCAGGAAGATTACTCTTTTGAGGAGTTTAAAGGCAGAGCAGCGGACTCTAGAGAAAGAAAAGACGCTTCTGCCTGGGCCTGTTTAGAGGCAGGGGGTGAGGAGTAGGAATACATTGACAGCAGGAACTGTTTCAGTAGGATCGTGTATACAGATGGAAGGGTCAGCCTTCGCAAGGATGAAGGACACTTCTGTGCCTCCTTAGGCAGAGGAGTAAAGGACATGAGTAAGCCCAAGGGTAGGACTGAGTTCTTTCTCTTAAAGATCTAAAAAAATGGATTGTACAGAAAGTGGTTCTGTTCTTTTGTGCTAGCAGGTGAAATAGAGGGTAGTGTTTCCGTGTTCTGTCCCTTTATGTTTTGTTGGTATACTGTGATCTTTTGATGGCCCTGACTCGAGATGGGGTGCGCTCTTCATGGGCATACCAGCCTCCCTCCCCAGGACTCGTCAGCACTCTTCCCCCCTCCCGTCCTCCCGTTGGTGTTGGTGTTCGGTTGTTATTCCACGCCATGTATTTTCTGTAAACTGGAAGTGACATCACATGTTAGATTCCAATTAAATATCCAGCCGGAAATAAGCTAGTTTCTGAGGTAAAGATAAAAATTTGAAGATTTATGCCAAAGTGCTTCATTTTTCTCATTAAATTGGTAGAATGGGGTTATAGTTCTAAAGTAGAGTTTATGTGGGTGTTTATGTAGATTTAAAAAAAAGGATCCGTCCAACACTGTGGTCCATATAATAAGGAGTCATCTTTTGCATAGACAGAAGAAGTGTGCTGAGGTTGGAAAGCTCAGGTTTTATTAGGGGCCCAGGTGTATGATTGCCTTGTTTTTTTCTAGGAGTGGAAACGGAAGGTCCGAGACAAAAAGTCAAAAGTTGGAAAGTGGACCATAAAGAAAATCTATGCTTCATTTTTGCCTTCTCTCACTATTAAAGTCATCAGTCTTGACAATCTCTTGGCAATTTTTGCTCTTCCAAAGCCCAGAGTTGGATGTTGCTTTGCCGTTCTGATAGAAGTTGTGTCGCTTTTTAGGTCCTGCTATCAGATTATCCCTAGTCTGAAGGGATAACCCTCCCCTGGGCTGAGCAAATCTAAGAAAATACTGTCTGACCCTGTAATATTTTACTAATACTTTCTCTCTTAAGATTTATCTCATTTTTCTTGTTACTTGCCATCTGTCAGACATAAAATGATGGTATATGGGAATCTTCACGGGGGCATCTAATATTCTTTGAGATTACGTACTTGAATTTATTATCGTTTTTTTAAAGTATCTGTTACTTTTTTCCACCTGTAGCATCATGTCTTTGTGGGAAAAAAGCTAACTTGGGTGTTTTCACTTTCTTTCTCTATCCCAGTGCTGGATTCATAGGTGCTTTCTAAACATTTGAATGAATGAATGAATGAATTTGAATGAATTGAATTTGAATGAATGAAAGAATGATAATTTATTTTATATAAGTGGAGTTGTTTTTAGAGAAATATAATCACAACTAATAACATTTTGTTACCTTTCTGGTTCTAATGATTACAACATGAAATTGTTATTAACTAGACATAATCACATTTGAAAATACAATTATTATGTGCTTACACATTACCAGGTATTGTGTTAGGTATTACGATGTATGCAAAGGTAACTACATGGAATGAGCTAATCCAAAACATGCAGCTCTAAACACAGACATAATTGCAGCTCCTGGATGGGGAGGGTTTGGGTCTCTTTCTATTCTGTATGTTAGGGAATGCTTTTAGTTCGTAGTATGACTATCTTTCTAGGGGCTAAGGGTGCACAGGAGGGACCCGCAGACCTTGAATTGGAGAGCCGTGAGACACTCAGGCACTTCCTCACTGCCCCTCTATGAGCTGCAGTGGCGGCCACACAGTAAAACGGTTTCCATGGCCTTTAACCTCCAACAGGACTACCGCCATCGTCAGTATGTGTGTGGAAAATAGACCCTCAAATTCCATCTTTTTTTCTTACTGTTAAGTTAGAGCTTTCAGAAGATTACATTGTATAAAGAAACATTTTTAGAGGTATTTAATTAGAAGCATGCTAAAAAGCTCTTAATTAAAGTTCTAAAGAAAATGCATTACAAGGTTGAATATATGTGGGATCACACTAGGGCGAATCCTTTTCATATTGTGTGAGGACAAGGTTTGGAAAATCTTATAATGTCTTCAAAATGACTGCATATTTTAGTATATTCAGTAACGATTTGAGTTTTTATGTCTTAGCATTGTGTGAAGAGATTAAGATTTTTTTTTTTTTTAGTTCATGCTAGACTGTTGTTCCAGTGTCCTGATGATATAAATCATGGCTTTCTTTTGAATATGCTGTCTTGAGAATAGCTCCTTCAGCTTCGGTGCCTTCCTTAGACACAGCTGTTAGAAGGTCATAATACCTCTCTCTAAGAGGCAGAATCCCAAGATAAAACATTTCCCAGAAAGGATTTGGCAGACTATATAGTCATTCTCTTATTTAAAAATTATGGGTCTCTATTGGCTTTTTGTATATTGGGCACTGATGACTGCAAATTAACTCAAGCCAATTTCGTTATGTACAACTAAACCTTAGGATTTTGTTTTGTTTTGTTTTGTTTTTTTTGATAGACAGTAGTCCCTACCAATGGGGATTAGTTGCTTCCTTATAACCCAGCTGTCAGGCTATAATGAAAGCAAGTCCCAGTCCAAAATCTGTAATAAGAACTTACTAAGCAAGCTGGCACGGTCCAGCTGTTCTTACAAGCCTGGTGAAGTCCTTATTCTCTCTCCTTTTGGGTGATTAAAATACACCTTTCATGAAAGCTTCATTAGAGCCCAGTGAGACAGTGTGGTCAGCCTCAGTCAGAATCCTCTACCAGCGTCTGGAGTGATGGTCCAGTAGGGACCAAGCCAGAAAAATATCCTTAATGTCCAAGCCAGGGCGGCCCAAAGTGTGGTTCGTGGACCAGTGGTGGGGCATTAACTACTGATGGCAGCTCTGTGACAGGTGGAGAAATTGAGAGCAAACACCTTAGAAACTTTAAAGGTAGTTTACCATTGCTGCAATATCTTAGCATTAATTTTCATTGTGTTTTATAAAAATAATGATTTACAAGAGATTGGAAATCAAAATCCTGGTCTGTTTACTATAGTTTGAGAAACACTGTAAAAAGATCCTTTACCATGTTGCGGAGAATATTTTAGCCAATCCGCTTACCTTAAGTGTCACTGATTTCACTAATTAGATCTTGTTTCTACTACCTCTTGTGCTAGGAGTTAGCCACGTGTCCTTAGTAGCTAGGCACTACTTTCACAAGTGAAAACTTATTTCTGTCATTTATGATGCTAATTTGCAAAGCCTCTACTGTTGACCAAAGGTAATCTCTGGAAGGTAGTCTTGCTGATTAATCACTAGAAAAGAGACACTGTTCTTTGGAGTTGTAGCTTCAAAGGACTTGCACAGTTTGGATGATGCTCTCATGTATACATTAGATTCTTTCAGAAGTAAACTATGGAAGTCCTCACGTGGTATACGGGACCTGAATCGAGAGGTTGTAACTGCTCTTTTAGCACGTCCCTCGGATGAGCAGAGAGCTGTTACTGTTCTCGTTCTTCTATAAACTTACAGAGGCCAAGAACCTTATCTCCTGATCAGGAGCCTGGAATGTGACATCGGCTGATTCCTGGAGAAGGCAGTGGAGTCTGTGGCGTATTGAAGAGAGCTCTGCATTGGGGTTGGAGTCGTAGACACTGTTGTATTCTGGCGGGGTGGCTCAGATAAATTAGATCCCTCTTGGAGCTGATCTCTTTGCTGACAGAGACACATGCTACCTATTACATGTGTCGCCTGGCACAGTGTGAGTACTTTAATAAGTGTTTTCCTCTGAATTTTGATGTTGCTCTACCATTCTTCCACTAGTCCCTGAGACTCCTCTCCCTTTCCTTTCTCTTCATCCTTTTTTTTAAAAAGATTTTATTTATTTGTTTGACAGAGAGATCACAAGTAGGCAGAGAGGCAGGCAGAGAGAGATGGGGTACGCAGGCTCCATGAGCAGAGAGCCCGATGGCGGGGCTCGAACCCAAGACCCTGAGATCATGACCTGAGTCGAAGGCAGAAGCTTAACCCACTGAGCTACCCAAGCACCCCTCTCTTTATCCTTTGTACTATGTAGGCAAGGAAGTTTCTGGGACTGCAATTCATTTGGTTCATCATCCGCTTATCAATCGCCAACATCACTTGTTCAGTGTTGTGAATGACAAACTTAGAAAAAATTAATCTTAGTTTCTCCCATAGCTTTTGGTATAGTGTCTTGTTCACAGTATTCACCTCATAAATATTTTAGTATTTTAGTGACAGCAGTGTTACTCAAATGCAGAACATTTTTTCTGGCTGAACTGGAGTGTAATTCTAATTACTTCTCTCTTGCTCTAGACGATTGTTTTGTAGAAAAAGAGAATATGGTAATTTGGACTATGAATGAAGTGAAACTTATCTCAAACAATTAAATGTGTGAAATTGAAGTATTTATGGCAGTTTTGAACTTGTTACATTTTTACTTTTATCCAAAAACTGGTTGTCCTGAAATTTGCCGCTTTCTCGATATCTTCGATGAAATTCCCAAATATCTTATTTTCCGTTAAATACTGTTGACATGAGATTTTAAAGTCATCTTATTTTTAGTGCCTTATAAAACTGGATTTGGGAAAGATCATTCATAAGAACAGTGGATGGCACTATTGGTTCATACCTGTGAAGTAATTATCATTAAGTAGAACATTTAAATGCTGGTGTAATGAATGAGGGGCCCAGCTAGAAATTTTAGACTATATTAGGATGGGGATTTAATCTTAAATTTTGTAAATTCTTCTTTATGTTATCACTGTTTTATAAAAATTTTGGGATGAATATATAACTGTCCTAGTAACTATATATAAATAAATGGTTGGTTTTAAAAAAGCATTTCAAATGCTAGCATGTTGGAGGATATACCATTGCTCTAACTAAAAAGTACACCTTGCTTACTACTTTTCTAATTAAACAAAAATATGCAGTTTGAGGAAGTTATAAAAAAATCTGAAAATTTAAAGATACTCAGATTTGGGTGAAGCATTAAGGAAACCTTAGGTTTTGGTTAATTGTGTAGAATGGCTGACACTTTCTTCAGGTTAGTTCCTGGATTGTAATGGTGAGGAGATACATTAATTATAAATAGTTACAGATGTGTTTACAGTTTAGAAAGTTTTTTTATTTTATTGCATGTGTGGATGTCTTTTACGCTTGTTCATTAAGAAAACCAAAGAGCCCCCTGTCCAGACATTTATTTACTCAACAAATGTGGTGGAACATATGTTACGTGGTGAGGATGGATAGATGCGTCCATTTGGTGTTGGCATCTGCCCTCAAGACTCCCACGGGAGAGTGAAACAAGCCCATAACAATTAAAGCCTTGTCATTGCCACAGTACGGGAGGAGACAGTTAGGTCAGGACCATGGCGGTTGTTAGGGAGGACTTTCACAGAAAGTGCCTATGTAGACTGTGTCTCAAAGTTTACATCCTCGGTGGGTTCAAAGGCAACTTCAGCAGGTGGGAAAACACGCACGGACAGTGGTGTTGAGTTGCCGCATATGGGGAATGTGTGCAGGCCGTGTCCTCTGCAGGGAATGATGAGTCGGTAAGTGTGGTGGTGTTCTGAGTAAGGGAAAGGGAGAAGAAAGAAAGAGAGAAAGAGAGAGAAGGAAGGAAGGGGGGAGAGGAAGGAGGAGAAGGGAGGGAGAGGGGAGGGAGAGGTGGCTTGAGGACTTGAGATTGCCGAGGTTCTAATCTGGGCCTCCTCATTTCATCATTTGCCGTGTGACGTTGTGTGAATTATTCAAGCCCTCCATCAGGCTCTCTTCTCTTACTTGCACAATGGGGATAATCGTAGTGTTGTGAGAACTGAAAGATCATCTGTTAAAGTAATTAACACGCTGCCTAGCCTATAGTATCCATTCCGTGTAATCATTATTAAGTCTACTACTTTTGCAACTAAACAGAAGAGAAATGTGAGACTTAATTAGGTTGCAGTTTGCTGAGGACCACGGGGTAGTAAGTGGCAGGCTTGGGACTTGAACCCCTTCATCGGACCAGTTCTTTTTCCTGTAGACCCCGAGGTCGGCGGTGGCCAGCTGTTTTTTATCCTTCCATTCAGACTGCGGTTGTTGAGTTAATTGAAAGGCATGCCAGTGTGAGCTGAAGTTTGAGACTACCAGGGGGGATGTCGTACGAAACCTGGGGGTGATGCGGTGGGCCCCAGATTTTTAAAAGGAGAATGGCCTGTCGGAAGGAGGCAGGTGAGGATCCTTGTCACATGCCTTTCAAGGTGCGTTCAGTCTGTCCAGTGGAGTGGGTTCCCTAGTTTGATGTTTTCGTTTGGGACTTAAATCATACAGATTTAGAGATTAAGGACTCCTGCATCTGTCTGCCTGTCTTTCCTTTCTTTCTTTCTTTTTTTTTTTTTTTTTTTGTCTTTTTTAACCAGGGCTTGAGTTAGGGTGCATGAAAAAAGGAGTTGCACTGGGAAGGGCACGTTGGGAGTGGAGGTTGTGGCTATATCCAGAGAGCTCCCATCTGTCAATTTTCCTGTCGCTTCAAGAAAACTTACTTTCTAATCCTTATCAGGGAGGAAAAAAAAAACCCTCCAAAACTTGTCTAGCGCAACTTTAATTAAAGATAATTGGATTACACATATGATTGTGGGTAAAGGCTTGTCAATTTTTCAACCCCAAAATAATACATATCTCATATTTATTCTGGAAACCACTTAAAAAATTTATTTTTTCTACATCTCAGCATGGTAACACCAGTTGTTTTATTTTTCGTAACCCTGACAAAGCAGAATGTTTTGTTTGGCTTTTTAAAAAGGCAATAGTGCATGTAGTTACGGCCTCATTTACTTTATCTGATGAAGCAGTCTGTGAGGAATGTCTGTTTTTCTGTAAATTCACTAAGGAACCTGGGTTTAAGGCAAGGTCGTTTTTTAAAATCCTGCTCTGTGTTTTCAAACAGCATATGAAGCTTTGTGATTTGTAATGTCTATTTTATGGTTCTTCTTAGGTTCTCCTTGAAATATCTATTAATTGTGAGAGGTAATATGGGTTGAGGAAGGTCTTTCTACCCTGTAAAGTATCTTTTATGTATCGTTCCATTATAGTTCTTTTTTTTCTTTTAAAGACTTTATTTATTTGACAGAGAGACATCAAGAGAGGGAACACAAGCAGGGGGAGCAGGAGAGGGAGAAGCAGGCTTCCCGAGGAGCAGGGAG
Source organism: Martes martes (assembly GCF_963455335.1). Classification (NCBI taxonomy): domain Eukaryota; kingdom Metazoa; phylum Chordata; class Mammalia; order Carnivora; family Mustelidae; genus Martes; species Martes martes. Next base: position 141,336,170 of record NC_137893.1, read on the forward strand.
CCTGATGCAGGCCTCGATCCTAGGACCCTGGGATCATGACCTGAGCCAAAGGCACACGCTTAACAACTGAGCCACCCAGGCGCCCTGTCTCTGTGGTTCTTTCCCCCCACGTGCCTCTACAGATTTACAAGAATGGTATATAAGGATGGATTGATTTATTTAGGACCAGTAGCACCTTGTGCCCGGAGGACCTCAAGATTGGTGGTCTGCCTTCCTTGATTTGTCTATATACGTGTTTGGGCTATACTCCTTCACTCATTTATTCAGCAAACATTTGCAGGCTCTTTGTTAAGTATCAGGCACTCCAAGTGCAGGGAAAGAAGCAAGGCCTCCCTAGTTTATCCCTGCCCCCTGAGAGTCCCAGTGTAGCATAGTTAATTGGTAAATAATTCTGTTTTAGTCTCCATGGAGTGTAATAATCATCAGTTGTTTTTATGTGTCTGTGACTTAGGGTCTTGTACCTAGAAATGACCACAGATATACAGAAAAATAACACAGGATGGCCCAAAACGGGCTTGTCCCACAATAGTGTTCACCACATGGAATGTGCGAGCTGGTGGGATCCTCTGGGTTAGTGAATTACCTCTGAGAATTCATTCACTGTGGTCACACACTGTTCTCACTATAGAGTTTGAGCAACCTATGGTCCCTTCAATGTTTATTCTCTGCTTACTCCGTTAAACTAAGAGCCTCTGATCTTATTTCCAAAGAGTGAAACTGTTCAGACACCTTTTGGCATACCCTAGCTTCCTTCTCATTCTTATTTCCACTATTAAGTTTGTTTATTTTCCTACATTAATTTTACAATTATATATAAAATAAGAAGCAGAGCAATAAAGACAGAGACACTGTCAACAGCAGCACCGGTATTGACACGTTGAACTGATTTTCGGAAAAGAAACATCTGCGCCAGATGTCCACCAGGAGAGAGTGGGGCTCTGCGTGCCCCTGGCGCTAGGTTCACTGGCGTTCAGTGACATCTACTAGTGGCTCCTTGGAGGCATAATGTGACCTGTTACCATGAATTCTGGTGGTAAATTATCATAAGTGGATGATGGAGGAGAGAATAGTAGTACAGATGTTCCTGGGTTTCTTTGGTATTTGGTTTTTAATTCCTTATCCATACCTGCACTAATTCAGAATCCAGCACTCACGGTACGACTGTTCTGTGACTGTTCTATGACTCACACATAGGATATTTTCCTGGTACTACTGCTTATTGGACACAGCATGGCTATGGCTTGCCTCATTTCTCAGTTCGCTTTCTCTAACCCAGCACCGCTTTGCTTAGATCTTAATGGTTCCCGGACCACTTGGTTGACTGATCCTGCCATATCCATATTTTCTGATATCTCTTATCTTGCAATCCCTTCGCCTTCTCTAAATTATCGCTCAGTTCCCTTACCATTCTTCCATCTTTGTGTATCCTGTCCATCCTCGAGGGACCATTATCGTGAAGATATTTTGATTTCTTAGACATTTCGGTCTTCAGGACCATCAGTGGGCTGTTTCGTTCTTTGCATCTAGTATAGAATAATCAGCTGTGGGTTTTATTTATTTATTTTTAAGAGTTGTTGTTTAGAAGAGCCTTTTCTCTGAATTTAGATATATTAATAACAGCCAAAAAGTAACTTTGATAAAGCTAGAGTGTCCTTTTTTTTTTTTTTTAGAATATAGTACATCATAAATTTACCTTTGCCTTTTTATTTTCTTTCCTTTCTGATGGTTTTGACTGCAAAACTTTGGCTTGTTTACTACAGTTACTACAGTTAACCCTTGAATAAAATAGGTTCAAAACACACGGGTCCACTTACATCTGGATTTTTTAAATTAGCATTCATACAGCCCCGGAAATGTATTTTTATCTTCCTTATGATTTTCTTAATAACATGTTCTTTTCTCTAACTTACTTTTTGGTAAGAATACAGTTTATAATACCCATAACAAACAACATATGTGTTTATCGACTGTTTATGTTATTGGTAGGGCTTCTCTGGTCAACAGTAGTTAAGCTTTTGGGGAGTCAAAAGTTTATGTGGGTTTTTGACTAGGCAGGGGGTTGGCACCCCTAATCCTCTGTGTTGATCAAGGGTCAACTCTACTGCATATTAAAAAGCATAGATTTGCAAATATATTTCATTAGGATGAATTAACAGAAGTGGAATTATGTCAAAGAGCCCTTTCATGGGGTTCTTACAAGATAATATAATATACACTCAAAGCACTTTCTACAGGCTTTTTTTTTTTTTTTTTTTTAAAGTGGCCTCTGAGTCCAACATGGGGCTTGAACTCACCCTGAGATGAAGAGTCACAGGCTTGGGGCACCTGGGTGGCTTGGTGGGTTAAAGCCTATGCCTTCAGCTCAGGTCATGATTCCAGGATCCTGGGATCGAGCCCCACATCGGGCTCTCTGCTCGGCAGGGAGCCTGCCTCCCCCACCACCCCCCTGCCTCTCTGTCTGTCAAATGAATAAATAAAATCTTAAAAAAAAAAAAAAGAGTCACAGGCTCTCCTGACTGAGCCAGCCAGGTGCCCCTCAAATTGCTTTCTAAAACATTGCCATTTACAGTGCTGACAATTAAGAGGATACATACTTTATTCCACTAAAAAGTCTTCATTATTATCCCCATTTTAGGGATACTGATGTTGAAGAGGTTAAATAATGTGCCCAGAGCTACCATCTTAGCATAAATGTAGCTAAAAATTGCAACTTCATATACCGAATGTACAGGGCCGTTGGGCATAGTATAAGGAGTGTAATTCTGGAGCCGAACTGCTTGGGTCTAAATCCTGGCACCAGTGCTCGCTGTGTAAGTCTGAGCAAGTTCGTTTGTGCATCGGGGTTTCCATCTCTGAAGTGGGAACGTTCATAATATATAATAATAACTTTCATAGGCTTCTCGGGAGGATTAAGTATATCTGTGCATAGTTTAGAATATCATCTGGCAAATCATAATTACTATATAAGTGATTGCTATTATTCTCATCATTAATTAGACTGTGTTTTTAAAATTTTTAACCCCATGTATGTTCATTCCTTCTTTCTAAAACAACATAGCCATTTTGAGTAATCAGGTCACTGAACCATCCAAACACTTGTATGAGTGAGTGAATGGATGAAGTAATGCCTGGAACCCACATCTTTGACTTTTATATAATTAGGGTGTTTTATTAAAAAATGTCATTTGGGGGTGTCTGGGTGACTCATTCAGGTGGTGTCCTACTCTTGATTTTGGCTCCGGTGGTGATCTCAGGGTCCTGGGATTGAGCCCTGCATAGGGCTTTGTGCTCAGTGGGGGGGTCTGCTTGGGGTTTCTTTCTCTCTCCCTCTCCCTCACTGCCCCTCCTGCTTGTGTGCTGGCACACGTGTGTGCTCTTCTCCAGAATAATTAAAAAATCTTAAAAAAAAACAACAACAAAAAAACCTCCTTGTTTTGGTGCAGTAGATGAGAAAGAACTAGTTGAATTTAAATATATCCACTGAAAGTATATGGGTGTGTCTTTCGTAACATGTCCTTGCTGAATGTTTACATGGATGGTGGGATAACACGACAGTTTGCATAGGGAGCTGCAGGTTGATCTAAACTCTTTATTAGTGGTTTATACTGCCCGAGATCTCTTGCCAACTAATGAGAATGGTCTGAGGCCTTTCTTGTCAAAGATGAGGGGAAAAACCCCTTTTAATTAGGGATAGACTTTGCAAACTATTTAATAAGTTCCTTTAATATTTGTAGCCCCGTGGCCAAATACCAACTGCCCACACACCTTCTCAATACAACTCTATTCTTGGATAATTAAAAACCCTTTGGGCAGATTCATATATTCAGAGGCTGTGAGAGCCGGAAAGGATTTTAGAGATTAAAAATTTTGGTTTCGTAGATGATGAAACTGAGGCCCCTGGAGTCTGGCAGCCCTGCACATCACACCCACTCATAGGAGAACTTGGTTTGTGACAGGCAGAAGAGGCTACTCTGATGGGTGGTACACCTTCACTTCAGGATTTTAGAGCTTGGGGAAGGAGTAGAAGCTTTTGTTGTCTGCGAGACATCGTATAATCGATTTTTTATGTTAGTTTGTATTGAAGTATATATAGGTCGAAACACCAGAAAATGGTATCACTTTTGCCATTAATGTTTGGCGAATGAATAGTGGAACATAGTGAAATTATCTTTCTATTAAGAGAATTGAATTAAATGGGATAAAGAGGCTGTTGGGACTCAAGACTTCTCTTTTGTTGTTTGAGAACCTCCATAAGAATTCCAGACTTTGGGGGCGCCTGGGTGGCTCAGTGGGTTAAGCCTCTGCCTTCGGCTCAGGTCATGATTTCAGGGTCCTGGGATCGAGCCCCGCATCAGGCTCTCTGCTCAGCAGGGAGCCTGCTTCCTCCTCTCTCTCCACCTGCCTCTCTGCTTACTTGTGATCTCTGTCTGTCAAATAAATAAATAAAATCTTAAAAAAAAAAAAAAAAGGAATTCCAGACTTCCTATCTCCTTGCATTCATCTTCTGTTCATGCATTATTTGCCTTTCCTGTGTTTCTGATTCTACTCTTCACCTTCCTTTTTCCCTGTAGGTTTGTGTGTGTTGTATCGTTAGCATCTAATAGTGACTAGCAAATGGAAGCACCCAAAAAATTTTTATGACTCAGTTTCTAAACGCCAGTGGTATGTTTTCATTCTAGTCTCTCTCGTTTCCTCAGTATGTATTTCAATGTTTCTCAGGGTGTGTTCTGTGAGAGAATGAAGCCTGAACCTAATACCTGAATGTTCGGCGGCATTCACTGTGTAAAATGAATTAACTTCTTTCTTAGACTTCGAGATTGGTAAATACCTGTGTACCATCCTTGGGAGATTTTAGAAAATAACCACTCAGATTATTTTCTGTAGATAATTATCTTAGAACACTGGATGAGAAAGTCTGATTTATTCTCTTTGCCTGATTTCCCTTCTTGAATCTTACTTTTGTAGGAAGGTCATCACCGATTGACCTCATTTTGATGTTGGTTGTTTCTTTCACTCCACATTTCCTTATGTTGCATTAACTTCTTTTCTACTATGGGTTGCTGCTAAATTTGCATTTTGGTGCATAAATTACAGTTAATTCGGTCATCCTTTAAAGAGAAACACAAGGAGTAAGTGTGTAACAGAATTCTAACAGTGTTCTATCTTTCTCATGTAAAGCACCTGTCACTTGAATGTCAAACTGGTCGTTGCTTGGGTGGGTTTGTGTGTGAGACATGCTAGCACCATGACCACACAGTTCCAAGGGCAAAGGAGGGGGACTGGAACTAGTAGATCAGAAGATGGTTAACACCGAATTGGCCACCACAGTTGACCCTTGATGGTCAGCCTTGTTTTTAGGCATGGCCTCTAAAACTGGCAACTATCTGAGTTCTTACTTCCAAAGGAGTCAATATTAGACATGTTAAGGCACAGTTATAGAAAATCCCAAGGAATCTACAACAAACCTCCTGGAACTCATGACGGACTTTAATAAGAATGACATATAGATCCACAAAAAGCAATCCTATTTCTACATACTAGCAATGTACAATTGTAAACCGAAATTTAAAAAAATTACACGGGAGCTCCAAGAAAAAATTACTTAGGTATGAGTACTTAGATAAATCTAACACATCGTATTAAGATCTGTATGTTGAAAACTATGCAATGGAAGAAATCAAAGAAGACCTAAAAAAATTATAGACATATGATGTTGTGAATTGGAAGGCTTTACGTGGTAAAGGTTATCAGTTCTTCCCATGTTCATCTATAGATTTAAAGTAATTTCAATACAAATTACAGTTGGATTTTTTTTTTTTTTTTGCAGTTATGGATAACCTGACCCTAGAGTTTATAAGGAAAGACTAAGGAACTAGAGCCATCTAAAATAGTTTTCAAAAAGAATAAAATTGGAGGAATTATACCACCCTAATTTTTAAAAAAGATTTTATTTATTTGACAGAGAGAGATCACAAGTAGGCAGAGAGGCAGGCAGAGAGAGAGAAAGAGGGAAGCAGGCTCCCTATTGAGCAGAGAGCCCAATGCAGGGCTTGATCGTAGGGCCCTGAGATCATGACCTGAGTGGAAGGCAGAGGCTCAACTCACTGAGCCACCCAGGTGCCCCACACCACCCTGATTTAAAAGCTACTCTAAAGCAGCAGCAATTAAGAGAATGTGATAGTGGTGAAGGGATAGGCACATATATCATTGGGAACAGAACAGCAAGTCCAGAAAGAGAACCCCACAGAATGGCCAGCTGAGTTTTGACAAAGGTGCCATGTCTGTCCAACAGGAAAGCAGTGAAAACATCAAATTTTGCTGGAACGATAGTTAGCCATATGGAAAATGAAAAAAAGGAAAAAAAAACCCTTTGACTTAAACCTCGCAGATAATGACAATTAGCCCTGGTATTCACCATCCACATGTAAAATTTTAAATTTTAGTATTCTAGAAGAAAACATAAGGAGAGCATTTTTGTGATCTATGGTGAGGCAAAGGGTTCTTTGATATGTTACCCAAAGCACAATCTATAAAAGGTAAAAGGATGGACTTTGTCAGAATGAATGTATTTTGCTCTGTGAATGATACTCTAGAGGAAAGAATAAGCTGCAGACCGGGAGAAAATATTTCCATACCATACCCAAGCATAGCAGTGAGATCCAGAAGAACTCTCAAAACTCAGTATGAAAACAAAGCCCATTTAAAAAATGGGCAAGAGGCATGAGCAAACGCTAAGCCAATGAGGACATTCCAATGGCAAATAAGCACTAAGAATGTTTTTAGCATCATTACTAGGCTAACTTACATATTAGACTAGGTAAAATTAAGAAATCCTAACAGTGTCAGGCAGAGCTTAGGAGTAACAGAATTCTTACACATTGTGGGTGAGGATGTAAAATGATACAGCCAGTTTGTAAAGCAGTTTTGCAGTTTCTCTAAAAAGTGTCACATCAACTTACCATGTGAGCATTGATCCCATTTGTGCGGTTGAGAAATGAAGACTTCGTAGGAAAACCTGTACACAGGTCTTTGTAGCAGCTCCCTTCCAAATTGTCCAAAACCAAATACATTTCGTATGTCCTTCGGGGTGTGAATGGATAAATAAACTGTGTTACATCCATTCAGTAGATGGTGAGCGTGAAAACGTGAATGAATGATTGATATCCTTTGCATCCTGGATGCATCTCGAAAGCGTTGTGCCAAGTGAACAAAGCCAGTTTAAAAAGGTTTATGCTGTATGATTTATTTATATGACATTCATGGGAAGAGAAAATGGTAATGATGGAGAAGAAATCAATGGTTTCCAGTGCTTAGAGGGAGAGGGAGAGGGAGAGGGGGGATTAAAGGGAGAGCAGGAAGGAGTGTGTTGGGGTGAATGAACTCTTCCGTATTCTTATTGCTGTGGTGGTTCCATATATCTGTGCATGTGCTAAAATTCATCGAACTGAACTATACTCTCTCTAGGAAATTAATTACAGAAATTACCATATGACAGGTTTTTTAAAAAATATAATTGGTTCTATGAAGAAAAAAATATTAAGAAATATTTAGGTGGAAAATCAAAATAGGAGATTGAAATTTTTGAAAAAAGATTTACACCTCATCTAAGTAGAAAGCAAAGGCATTTGGACAAAGGGAGAGGTGGGTTTGGGTTTGTATATTTGAGAAGAACTTAGTTTTGGAACAGCTTCTGAGGGTAAGTGAAGTCTTTACTGAATTTGTCCTCAGTGGTGATCGGAATATTGTCACCTCAGGGTAAGATGAGATGAATAACAAGACAGTTAAATGGCAGGATTAGGTCATGATTTGATTTATTAAATAAAACTTTTTAATTACCTGCTGTCATTTCCCATTAAAGAAGATGCTCTTTCATTTTGGCGGTTCCTGCCAGTTGCCATTTGTTGACTGGAAGACAACTTTCAGAAGTATTCTGTTGTTGCGTGAGCTGGGAATGGGCGAGGGTGGAATTTGGTTAGGACACAAAGGTCACGGTCACAGAAGGAAGGGTTTTTGGCTCAAAGCCAATGCCTGTATGTCTGTGTTACCCGGATGCATGCACGCACGCCCACCTTACAGTTTTTCTTGCTACTTTTTGCATAAAGAAAGGAATTGTTACTGCTTTGGAGCTTGTGCCCATAAAAATTGCAGAAATTGGGACACCTGGCTGCTGCAGTGGGAAGAGCATGTGATTTCCGATCACAGGGTTGTGAGTTCGAGTCCTGTGTTGGGGGTAGAGATTACTTACATGCATACATACATAAATACTTCTTTAAAGATTACCAAAAGTGCAACAGTTACTTTATCATAATGACTTGCTTAAATTTGAATTTTTTTGTCTGAATAGATACTACAAAATCAGGTCCTCATATTCACCATGTAATCATCTAATCATGTATATGGAAGAATTGCAATCTCCTTTTTGCAGGGGCTATGAAAATCTGTAATGGTGGCTGATCAGCAGCGTGGAGAATTCTGTATTCGGAGTCTATAGTACCTAGGAGTGTTCAGCTCTCCTGGACCTGTTGGACCAGCACGCACACAACAAACTGTTGCTGCTGCATTTTTAAAAAAATCAAATGATCATAGAAATATTTGTAATAACCAAAAACTAGAATCAACTCACTGTCTATCACAGATGCAAGGACAAATTACGACACAGGCATACAATAGAATAGTGCCTAGCAAAAGAAAGGACTTAGCTTTTGATGTGCGGAAAAGCATGGATGAAATTCAGAATAACTGTGCAGAAGAACTCAGACAAAACCATTACACATGTGTGCATTGGACCATCCACATACAATTAGAGAAAATGCAGACAGATCTATAGTTAGAAAAGTGGTGGTTCCTGGAGCAGTGGTTCCTGCAGGCGAGAGAGTCCTGTGGGGGAAAGGGGACACACAGGTATGCACAGAAACTCTATCTTGATTGCAAAGATGTTCTCTTAAATATGTGAAACATTTCTCAAACTATCCTGAGCAGCTTCTTGAATTCTTACAATGCTGGATAGGAATTGAAACATGTTTTAATGATACCACAATTTTCCTTCCCTTTTCCCCTAACACATTTTCTTTGTTCACCTACCACCTTAGTATTTTCCTGAAAATACAAAGGAAAGAAAAATCAGAAGGGAGAAGAAAAGGGAAGAAGACAAGGAGAGAGTATGAGCCAGATTCTATTTTGTTAGGAACAGGCTACCAGAGAACACCCTTTTTTATTTGCTTTCCTTTTTTTAGCACCGTGTGTGCATGTGTGTATGTGTGTGTGTGCACGCACGTGCGTGTGTGTACATGTACTCTCGAGGTTTGTGTATCGAAGCCTCTTTGCAGTTACTGGTACGTGATTGGAACTTAGGGCTAATATCTATGTTTGTTGTGAATCATCTGACTTCACACGTTACCTGACTCTTCATAAAACGGAGCTCTTTAGTGTTTGTCAGACGGTATATAAGTAAGAGAATGGAAGATACAATGCGGAAAATTACTGTGACAGGCAGTTCAGCCCAACTGGTTTATCAACAAGGAGTTACTGGTGTCATCCTTGTACATAGCTTATTATGGAATACACTTACATCTGTGAATACAGTTCAGTCAGTGATTTTTTTTTTTTTTTTGCCAGTTTTAACTGACAACTGGTGATTGCCATAGACCCCTTCATTGGGGGGCGGGGGCGGGCGGGGAGGACATATGTACATACCTCTTTGAGGGTTTTGTATATTTTGATGGGGTTCCGGAATCCTTGAAACCATATATATTTATATATCTCCTTCGAGATTCAAGGACTCTTATTAAAAACTGGCCTAGGAGGCAGTGTTTAGGATGTCCTTGCTCTTCTACCTAGTCCCTTTTTCCTTTGGCTGGCCAGAGTTTCAAGGCCGCAGATTGCCCAGACTTTTACTTCTGAGGGATTGGTTCCCTGGGTGGGCTTGCCTGTGAAAGGTCCTTGGGGCTTCCTGTTAATTTTCACCACCAGACTTGGCAATATAAGAGGTGCATTGGAGAGTCCCAGGGCCTCCCCTCCCCAGAGCAGCCCCATTTCTGTGATGTGAGCGCTTGGTCTCACTCAGCCACGCCACTGTCTGCCTTCCCCATCGTTCCCCAGAAGCACTGGGGACTAGGCTTGGCTTTCTTTTTAGTGGACATGACTACCGTGACCCCTAGTGGAGTCATCCTCCATAGATAGTAACGCTTCCACGTTCATGCAGACTCACGGGGATGACCTAAAAAAAACACAGTTAAAGTGGGTCATCATTACATGTAATTGTGAGAGGCACCACTGCCCCACCCATATCTGGGGGTGTCCAGATCTTTGTTTTTGACAGTGAGTGGAGTACAGGCCACGACTTGCAAGATAGGCCTTCAGGCTTTGTAAAGAGGATCTGTGGATGGCACCCTAGCAGGCTTGGGTACATTTTCCCCAAATTTTATTATGAAAAATTTCAAATAACTAGCAATGTTGCAAGAATTTCACAGTGAAGAGTCTATCATTAACTTTTTATTACCCTTGATGTATCACATATTTACTCCTCTCTCCATTTCTAACCACCTATCAATCCAGCTTATTTTTTTCAACACATTAAATCGCAGACATTTGAACACTTCTCTCTAAATGCTTCATCAGACATGTCACTAACTAGAGGTCAGTATCTGTTTGCATTTTTTATGTAAAATGTAGAAGCAATGGGATATGAACATCTTAAGAGCACATTTCCAGAGTTTTAACATGTGTATACCTGTGTAACTTGGATCTATTAATAAACTGTAGTTTTGATATTATTCACATAATATTCATAATGCAAATATAGTAGCACCTGGATTTATAAGGAAGTGTTCTCTATAAATATACATTTGTATAAATATAAAGTGTTGGTAAATATTCTGTATTTGCTGTGTTAAGGAAAAAAGCTATGAACTTCTCTCCATGGAATGATGGAAATGATAGGTTACTTTAGCTAGTTCTGTGGTGTCTTTCTTAACTCTGTTATGTATTTTTAAGTGTGCTGTCACACAACATACTTAGTAAGATATTTTCTTACCATGCGATATTTGCCGTCAAATCCTTAAAAAGTATGTTATTTTTCTTTATCAAATGATTTTCTTCATTTTATTTTAAAATACTGAAAACATATTCATGTTTTATACATGACATCCTCTACATCCTATACAATAAATAACCAACCAAGTAAAGAGATAGAAAAAGGAAAAAAAAATTACTTCTAGAAGAACTGTCATGAGGAAGACAGAAGAATTTTTGTATCCAGGAGAAATAACTGTTGGAGATCAAGGAAATCCAAACGAGAAGCAAGGCTCTTCAGTAAAGTGAGTTCCCGATGTGTGTGGGATCAAGAACATGGGTAGAAGTACTGAGAAGAATAATCTATCACCACCTCAAAGGCAGGAGGGTACCAGAAGATGAATGAATTTCAATTTTTAAGTCTTGTTTAGGAGGGAAAAACTTGACCTGTGACATTTAGATCCTTTGTGCCACATTTTTCCAAGATTGTATTTTTTTATTCTATTCTGTTTACATTTATTGTATTCTGTCACATCTTTGAATAGAACTACACCATGCCATTTTATAATGACCACATATTTGGAAAATACCTTTAAAAGTTTAGGAATGGCAATAGAGGCATTGAGTAAGATTATCCTGAATGCCTGTTATGTGTCAGCTACAGTTGCTAGGTAGAAGAAGGCAGTGCCGAGTAAAGAAGTCATGAGTG